>NC_135536.1:154089649-154401549 GCF_045843805.1 Urocitellus parryii
ACACATTTAACAATGGAAGAAGCTTTAGGAGTGCTCTGGAACCTCTCTCTGTGATGTTCCTGATGGTGAACCAGTCTAGAATCAAAAATCCCAGGTCTCACTAGATGACTTTAATGCTTAACTCTTAAAACCCCACATTCCAAAAGAAGACTTGGGTCTCTGATCACTATAGCAGTGCCCAAGCATCAGATACCTTATCACCATATCCTTGTCACCTGCTAGTCTCTCACTGCCCCACCGGGAAGAAGGATCACATGCAGGACAGAACCTCAAGCCCTAAAAGCAAACCTAAGCCAGACTGGCCCAAGAGCCATTCCCTCCTCACCCCATACCCCTGCTCCATCTTCTCCTCCTCACTGCAGCTGCCCACGTCCAGGCCTTTGAAGTCTCATACCTGATGCACTTTGTTCAAATGGCCATCTGGACTCCTCACTTGCAGCCCTGCCTTCCTTCCACCTGTTCTCCCTCCTTAGCAGCCAGAGCCAACACCTTGGCCTAAAACCCTCTGTGGGCCCTTCCACCCACAGACCATGAAGACAGAGCCCCTCATTCCAACCTATGAAGTATGCATGGTCTGACCTCTACTGGCCTCTCCTGATCCATAGACTCCCTTCTGCACCCCTTTCCCTCCACATGGCAATTTGTGGTCTCCCTCAGACCCTCAGCATTACTGCCTGGAGAGCTCCCACTCCTTTTTTAAAAGGAAAAAAGAAATAAAAATTGGCCACTGTCTTAATCATCTCAGGCTGTCATAACTAAATAGCCAGACAGAGAAGCTTAAACAACAGATATTTACATTTTCGAAGTTCTAGAGACTGGAAGTCCAAGTTCAGAGTACCAATATGGTTGGGGCCTGATGAGGAGCCTCTTCCTGGTTCAACAGATAACAGTTGCTTTCTGTGCCCTCCAATGACAGAAAGAGAGAGAGATTTTTGGTATCTCTTTTTATAAGGGCACTAATCTCATTATGAAGGCCCCATCCTTATGATCTCATCCAAACCTAATTATCCCCCCCAAAAAAGCCTCATTTTTAGATACATCATGTTTGGAGCTAGAGCTTCAATACACGAATTTGAGTGGCAATAGCCCAATAGCCAGAAGACAGTTTTGCATACAGATGTGAACAAAGTTCAGGGAAGAAGAAAAAAAATTGATTTCTACTGCCCGGCTCCGCTCCCTTTCAGCTCCTGAGTGGCTCTCTAAAACAGAAGTTAGAGAATGTTGTATCCCTAATCTCAGTTCAAGGTAAGAGCTTCACAAAGTTCCATGTGATTAATTATAGGCCACCTAAGTTCCCGCTGTGTCCTCATCTCTGCTGATGAGCCCACCCTGGTCACTCACCCTTGGCCCGTGTCTCAGCTCTTAGATTCTCTGTTTTCTCAAGCTTAGGATGCTCCATTGACAAACTTTGGCATGCCTAGCTCCAGTCTTCTTCCATCCCATTGAGTCTAGCCTCAAAAGATTTAATCCAAGGAACGCCCCCTGACCACACTGCCTAAATAAAACTCCCCACTCCTACACCTTCCCAATCTTCATCCTACCCTAAGATTTCTCTCTCCTGACACAGTATGTATATAGAAGTTTGTTTGTTTGACTAATATCTGTCTCTTCTCACCAAAAAAGAAATCTCCCTGGAGACAGGATTAAATCAGTGGTTTTTCCCCAGTGCTGGCATGAAGCAGGCCTTATAGCAAGATTTGTTCATTCAGTGAGTGAATTCGATTCCCAAACTGAAAAACAGGTGAAAGAAAGCAGAAACCTGGATCAGCCTTTCTTTCCTCATTATTGGCAGGGATTTTCATTATTAGAGACATATCTGACTGGAAATAAAAATCTCTACAACAGGGAAGTTCCTGGAATTTTTCAGAAGCACTTAACTCTGCCTGACTCTTTGTGGGTGGTTGCACCCAATCAACTGCTCAACACACACACACAGATGGCCTCCCTATGTGTCCCATGCATGACATACTCTCATGGCACCCAGGATTTGTGGGTGTCCAGTGTACTGATTCTGCCAGCCTCTTTTCTCTTTCTTAAAAAGTCACATCAGAATCCAAGTGAGTATAACATCATGACAGCAAGACACCAAGAGAATGACATGGACTTCCTGCATTCATATAAAAGTACATAATTTGAATACATGTTTTTATATCTTTACAAGAAAAGCTTTATGTTACCAAACGCTGGCATTCTACAATGCTCAGTGAAACCACCAGATCCAATGACACTTCAGGATTATCAATAAGATTTAGGTTTTAGAGACTGGAGATGTATTTCACTGGTAGAGCACATTTTTAGCAGGAATGCACAAAGCCTTGGGTTCAATTCTAAACACACACACACACACACACACACACACACACACACACACACATTTCATCCAAGGGGATCCCATGACCATGCCACCTAAATATACAGGGCTCCGTCCATATCACCTCTGCTACTTCAGTCAGGTCTTCCCACCTTCCTGCTATCAGCATTTGTCCATCTCAACCTAATAGCTTTCGTGCACCTTTTGCCACCATGCGTCATACCAGAAAAGCCTTTTAAAACAGACCTGAACCAGTGACTGCTGTGTGTAAAGATCCCAGCTCTCTCATAATACCAGGTCCAATGATCTTCCAAGGCTCCCCAGTTGGATGAAGTTCCCACGGTCCACAGAGATAAACTGATCCATGATAGACGCATGAGGGGCTGCCTTCTCTTCTACCTCACTTCTTTACTCCCTTAATGGTGTTTCCTGGGGTCACCTTCCAAATTAACAACTCTCTGCTTATAAAGGTACCCAAACTTAGAAGAATAATAGAAATATTAGGACTTGAAAGAAATGGAAAGTCCACCCAGTCCCAACTTATCTTTATAAATAAGGAAATTGAGGCTCAATAAGTGACTGATTGCCCAAAAATGAAGCAAGTTTTGTGACTAGAACCCAGACTTTCAGATTCTCAACCCAGGATCCTGTCAGCACACCCTTCCCTTCAAGTTCATAAGACCCTCAAATATCTGCTTAGTATTCCATATTCTAGAATGTGTCATCTGCCAGAGTATTGTCACAAGTAAATATGTATGTTCACAAAAACATTAATTAAAATTATTTTTATACACCAAAGTAAAATTCTCACCATTTATACTAATTGCAATTTCACAATTTTCAGTAAACTCAAGCACACTTCTTTTTTGATTGAAGAGTAAATTCAAAACTTGTAGAATACAAAATAAAAGACTTTTAGAAATGTTAAGCATATACTTAGGCAATCCGTTCCTCACTCAACTTCTCTAGAAAATTGTTGGATTATTGCAAGAAGTGAGAATCTGGATGAGATAGGTAGAAATCATCATAGAGGAACATACCTTGTGGAATAATGTTCAGACAGTGAAAGAGAACTGTATAATCCAGGTTTAAGTCATTTGGGTAACCTGTTGCAAGATTTCCAGATATTTCTAACTGCTTAAGTGGATGATGCCTTAATTAATAATAATGCATTAATAGCACGATTCTAACTATTTCATATACAGATATTCCTTCATTTCTGACAGGTTTCTGGCCAATAAACCCATTATAATTCAAAAATGCCTATAATTCCCTTAACACAATAAAACATAATAGCTTAGCCTAACCTACCTTCAGCATATTGAGTACATTTACATCATCTCACAGTTGGGCCAAATCACTTAACTTGGGGCCTGTTTAATAATAAAATATTGAATATCATGTAAATGATTGAATATTTATATTCACAGGAGGCTAACAATAGAGTACAGTTGACTTTTTCACTAGTGATCATGGGGACAACTGGGAGCTGCAGCTCTCTGTACTGCTCAGCATCACAAGAGAACAGACCACAAATCAATGGCCTGGGAAAAGATCCAAATTCAAACTTTGAAGTACAGTTTCTGCTGCATGTGTATTGCTTTCACACCCAACCTGAAGTTGAAAAGTTGTAAGTCAAGTCATAGTCAATGAGGGACCTTGTGTATTAACTCAGTTCAAGTTCACAACAACCCCATGGGATAGGGACAAGTATCAGAACCATTTAACAGATGAATAAACTGAGGCAAGAGGAGATTCAGTAGCTTGTCATAGATCACACAACTAGAACATGGCAGAGCTGGAAGATGAACCCAAGCCCAAAGTGTGTGCTTGTCACTACTGCTCCTGACTATTCCACTGGAAGTTACATTAGTCTCAAGGAGAAATCAGATGAGAGAGTGATTTTTGAATGTGAAGACACCCTGAAGACATTGCTATTGTTTCTCATAGCAGAAGTCCACTTACTGACTTTAATGGAAGTTTGGGTACATGGGAGCAAGTGAAAACCATGGTGTAGGTCCACACAATAACCCTGGCCAAACACCCCCTCAAGCTCAGGTCTCTTCCCACCAGCTGTCTGACAGCACCAGGCTTCTTGGGACTCTGGCCAGGAGACCCCAAGGCTGACTTCACCCAATTAGGTGAGCCATTTGCCCTCTATGTGTGTCTCTGGCCACAGTCTTCTCAAGCATAAGATGGAAGATCAGTCAGTATTTGCAAAATTTAGGTCAGTACTTTCTGATTGGTTTTATCAAGGGACTCTTTCTTGCAATGACTCTTAGATCAAAGTCTATTAAGGACTGAAGTGTCTTGCCTGCTCCAGTTCCTCTCCTAATGCACCCCTCATCGTGCCAGAAGAGTGCCCATCAGAGATGCTGCCTGCCTCCATCCAGTGGCCAAGATTCCTGCTTATCTCACATTGCACCATTGGACATGGTTGGTCACACCCTTCCCTTCCCCCAACTTCAAGGACACTGCTCTTTCCTGGGCTTTCTGCCATCTCAATTCTCTCTCTCACACTCACTTTCCCTCACACCCCCCCTCTCTTTCCTCAACTTCCTTTGCCCCTTTTCTCCTCCTTGACCTCATAATGAGGAGATGCTCCAGGATCTGTCCTTGATTCCTTTCTTTCCTCTATATTCGCCCCCTTAATAATGCTATCAACAACCCTAAGATTTTAAATAATATATCATATTTCAGTCATATCTCCACTTAATTCAAGACCACCCTCTGAATTCCTGCCCATCCATTTGTCTGCTTCTTGTCCCCTTTTGAATGTCTAAAAAAGAACTCAACCATTGCTTATCCAAAACTAAAGTCCTCATTCAAATACCTGCTGCTTCAGGCATCTTTTCATCACTGTGACCAAAATACCTGGCAAAAACAGTTTTAGAGGAGTAACAGTTTTGGGGGGGCTCACAACTTCAGAGGTCCCAGTCCCCTGCTCAGGTCCTGAGGTGAGGTAAAACATCGTGGCAGGGGACAGCAGCTCAGAACATGGCAACAAAGAAGCAGAGAGAGAGCTCCACTCAACTGGGACAAAGTATAAGCCCCAAAGGCACAAGCTTATTGGTCCACCTCCTCCAGCACACCCTACCTGCCCAGTCACCACCCTGCTAATCCATTCAAGTGGATTAATCCACTGATTAGATTAAGACTCTCAGAACTTGAGCATTTCACCTCTAAAACCTTCTTGATTGTCTAACTCATATTTTGGGGGACACCTCATATCTAAACCATAACACTTGCTTTACCCCAGTCTTCCCATCTCAACCAAAGGCCACTCCATCTTCCATGTTTCTCAGCCAAAATATTTTGAGACATTCTTACTTGTCTCTTCCTTTCATGCTCACATTGAATCTCTCAATAAACCCTATTTTTCTCCCAGATAATGGCTACATCTCACCCTCTCCATATGACCACTCTCACCTAAGCCTCATCATCACATGACTGGACAGCTACAGTAGCCTCCAAAGTAGACTCCTAGCCTCTGCCCCAGCTACATGGAGTCCATTCTAGCAAGACAGACCAAAGGTCTTTTAAAACTTACTTAGAAATTGTTGAGTCTATTTGAAATATTCTCATCACATAGAGAATGAGTAATTGAGGTCATGGATGTGTTTATTCATTTGATGTAATTATTACATAAATATACATAGATCAAAACATGGCTTTGTTACCCATAAATATATACATTCATTATTTGTCAAATAACAAATAAAATAGGGCTGGGGAGTGACTCAGTGCTGGAGCCCTTGCCTAACATGCTCACAGCCCTGGGTTCAATATCCAGCACCACAATAAATAAATAAATAAAGTAAGTAAGTAAGTTTGTTTTAAAAAGCACTTAGATCTGAGCACCCTACTAGTAGATGTCCAGGTTATCAGAAAGAGCCAGATTGTTTAGGACACCTTGATCCTTGCTTAGCAAGCTTCTCTCACTTTGTAAGTGCTGCATCACACCAGGTCCCCTCCTACATCTGGACCATGTTCTGTCTGATCCTTCTCCAAGAGATGTTCTGCCTCTTGTCTTTGCCAAACTTACCTCCTACCTCCTTCATGTCCTTATTTAAATGACACCTTCCAAGTGTCACACCTTGAGCCCCTAGTTCATGACTAAGGTCTGTCCTCTCTGGCTCCTGTGCTCTCCAGCCCTCTGTCCTTTTCCCATATACTCAGCACTTTCAAGCACACTGCAGACAGTCCCCAAATCAGATGGTTTGACTTAACATACAATTTTTCCATTCTCAGGTGGTATGAAAGCGATACTCATTCAATAGAAACCATACTTCAAAATTTTCACTGTGATATTTTTCAAGGCTAGTAACATATGGTACCCCCATTCTCCAGAGTCTGGGCAGTGGCCGTAAGCTGCAGCTCCCAATCAACTTTGTGATCATGAGGAGAACAACTGACACTCTACAGTGGACTGGGTTGCTAAGCTGTGATGTTTGTTGGTTGAACGTATTCACTGCGTTTTCAACTTGATGGTATTTTCCATTTATAATGTACTCCCTGGGACTGAGTTCCACCAGAGATGGAGGAGCATATTTATTAATTTATTTATTTTATTATCTGTCTACCATCATCTACTTTGAGATATGCCCCAGAAGAACTTGAATTTTTACATTTTATTCACTGCTGTATCCTAGGTGTGGAAAAAAGTACCTGGCATAAGGTAGGCACTCAATAATAGTTTGTTGAATTAATTAATGAGTTACCACCAACACTTCATTGTCCCCTCCAGACTCTCAGACTGATCTCCAAGAATTCTTGAAGCCACCACATAAGAATTCTCAAGGGCCTTTTGCTATTTTGACATTGTGAGGCTTCTGACTAATTCTGGCCAACAGCCTCTCCCCAGTGGATAAGTAACAGTCTGGAGGGCTCCAGTGAAACTCTCATTCCATAATCCCTGCCTCTTGTACCTTTGTGCATTGCAAAAAAAAAGTATTTCAGAAGTCCAAATAGTAATATTGCTGCCACCAGAAATGAACTGCCTAGAAAGAACTCTTTAGTGACCTGTCATCAATGGGAAGGCACTGCCAACAGGCAGGCTGAGTGAATTTGCAGTGGGTTGAAAAGGCCTCCTTTAGCCTTCTAATTTATGGTAAGCTATATAGGTTAGACTCCCCTTGCTAATGGCTTCCTTCTGTGCATGCTCAGTGACTTCAAAGGGTGATCACTAGGTGAAGGAGAAGGTTAGGGACTCAGACTTGCTATCTTGACTGGCACAGAGGTTAAATGAAAATTGGAACTTTAGAAAAGGTCAATGAAGTCCTTAAAAAGAGGAGGGAGTGGGAAGGAATGTATTTTTGTGAGCAGTAAAATGATTGGATGTTGGGCTTTCTTCTAATGTGATCTGGATGCTAATTTTCACATTTGATCCATCATCTGTTGACATTTGCTGCTTAAGAAGAGAAATAATAGTGTGGGGAATCCAGAGGCCTTCCAAAACTGAAGCAGCAGATCATGTCAAACACAATCCTGTTGGGATTTGCAATGCAAGGCCCGATTTTTGTTGACATGTTAGCATTCAGTTTTTTAAACAAATAGTTGTTATTGTTGCTGCTGCTGCTGTTAGTATCTGTAAGTATACAGCACCATGCCAATTCCTTTGAGGCATTAAAATTCTTATAAGACGCAGTCTTGGCCAAATGGAGGCAGCAAATAACACATAGAATCTGAAAGATGTTAGGAGAGAAGACCCTGCTGAAGAAAAGATTTTTTAAATCATGTTCCCTTGAAATGGGGTGCTCTAGTCTCCATAGGTTACGTGGTAGAGAAAGCAAACATTTTAGGGTCTGACTGGTCTGAGTTGTAATCCTGATTCATCTATCAATTTGTTATTGGCCTTATATCAAATTACTCAGTAAGTCTCGGTCTTATCTGCAAAATGGGATCATCATTGTATTAGTCAGGTTTTCATGATTATAATGAAATACTAGAGACAGGCTACTTTTAAAGAAAAAAAAAGTTTACTTAACTCATATTTTTGGAGGTTGAAAGTTCAAGATCAGGTGGCCCAATTTGTTTGGCCTCTGGTGAGGACTCCATGGTGGATGGTATCATGATAGAAATACATGCAAGAGAGAGAGGAACCAGATAGTAACTCAGGGAGTAACTGGAACCCACAGCTCCTTCTAAAGTAATCCCCCCAATTGAACTAAGGACCCTAAGTAGGTCCCGCCACTGCCTCAACAACACCAAACTGCCAACATATGGACCCTTGGGGGACAAATTCAACCCATATACAAACCACAGCAATCAATCTATCACTAAGAATTATTTAGAAGAACCAATTAAATGACTTGTATGAAAAGTGCCTACAGAGAATTTTTCACATTTCCTTGAATATATTTATTTACATATTGGCTTAAATATAATGAAATAACTCACTAGACTGAAGTTTCACAAGGACAGAAACTGTTCCTCTGTGTCTGTTAGTCTGTGTCTTCTATACCTGACAAAAGAAAATAGGCATAGCCTTGCTGATCTCTCATTTTCTTTCTAATGAGATGCTGAAGCAGGAGCTTTGGATGATCTGTGGCCCTCTAATTTGGGTCTGAAATGTCCTGATAAGGCCCATGTGTTAAAGGCTTTGTCCCTAGCCCTGGCACTATTGGGAGGTAGTGGAATCATTTAAAGGTGGGGTCTAATCTTAGAAAATTAGGTCACAGGAGCTGAGGCTGTAGCCCAGTGGTAAAGTGCTTGCCTCGCATGTGTGAGGCACTGGGTTCAATCCTCAGCACCACATAAAAATAAATAAAGATACTGTGTGTCCATCTACAACTAAATAAAAAAAGAAAGAAAAGAAGTTAGGTTATAGCAGGGAGTGTCCTTGAAAAGGATACTAGGATATTGAGACCTTTGCTTTTCTTTCTTTCCTTCTCTCTCTCTCTCTCCTTCTCTCTCTCTCTCTCTCTCTCTCTCTCTCTCTCTCTCTCTCTATCTATCTATCTCTCTCCTCCCCTCAGCTTCCATGATGTGAACAGCCTCTCTCCATCGTACAGTCCTATTATGATGGACTGTTTCCACCATAGGCCCAAAACAACAGGGCAAGCAACCATGGACTGAAGCCTCTGAAACTGAGCCAAAATAAATGTTTTTCTCTTGTTAATCTGATTGTCTCAGGTATTTTGCCTGAGACAATCAGGAAAGCTAAGTTACGTAGCTGCCACAAGCTACATCCCAGTCCACATGCCTTGGGCACAGTGTCTATGGTTGCATAGTAAGGTCAGTTGTTGAGTAACATCTGTCAACAGCAAGTTGGTCATGAACTGTCACCTATTTCTCTTTATCAGAGTGTTCTTGGAAGAAATTGCTAATAAATTGAAAGTTTATCAGGAAAAACCAAGTAGCTTATATCAAAATCCAAATGTTATTTATATTTAAATCCAGAATACCATTGCATTATCATTACTTCAAAGAGATGGGGGAGAAGGAAGAACAACCCTTTAGCTGAAGAATAAAGCCTAGCTTCTAGTCCTTGCCATTTGAAATCTCTCTAGGTATCCACCTGTTCTTCTTTCTATAAGATGGTACATGAGGAGGCAAGAGGTTTGGAGATGTGCTACTCAAATGTGGGCATTATCATGTTCCTGTAACTTTGATGATCCAAAAAGTAGTTGCCTCTCACTAATAGGCTATATTGATTAGGTACAATACAATCCTGAATTGTCACCTTGGAAAATTCTCAACATGCACTATTATTTTGAAATCAAGAAAATGTAACCAAGATATTCAGAAGTGCACTGCACTAGACTGAAGGGTGAGCAGAAACAAGCAATCCTCCTCGTGAAATCTGATTGCTCTGTGCTAACCCTTCTTCTAATCAAATGTCATTAGAAAGTTTTCAAAACTATAATCCTTGGCTGCACTGGAGGCTGTCTGAGAATTTCTAATGCACAACCTTAGTCATGGGCCACTGAGCTGGAGTGTGTCATGACATGAGAAATGCTAGGAAAGGGAGACACACCTTGACTCTCCTGTGCTGGCACTGTGCAAATTACCAGGTGGACAGTATTCTCTGCTCACAGCTCTGGTTTCCTTCCCATTTTTGCCATGAGTCACTGTGAGTGGACTTTAATTCTTCACTCAGGTGGTATTGGACTATATGTCCAGTGAAATGTGGGCAAAAGTGACAGTAAGCCAGTGCAGAGCCCACATGTTCAGAATCACATGTTTCTGCTCACTCCTTCAAACATCTGCACCCACCATGAGAAGACTATGTCCTTGGTCATCCCTGCTCCACAGGTGAGAGACAGATGGGGAAGCCTGAACCCACTGGTGGTATGAAGCAATCCAGTGATTGCAATCACTGACCTGAAATCCAGTGATTAAGAAAAGCATCATTAATTGTTGTTTCATGTTGCTACTATTTTGATAGTATTTACTGCACAGCATTGTTGCATCTGATATGTATCTTATGAATCCAACTTTTATGTATAATTATAATGCCCCAATTTTAAAAATAAATAGAAGGGAAAACAGTACAGGAAGGGGATCAGGATGAAGGAGAAAGGGAGGGGGGAAAACAGGTACTGAGAAATGAAATTGACAAAATTACGTTATGTACATGTATGGATATGTCACCATGAACTCCATTACCATGTGTAATTATAATGCACTAATTAAAACATAATTTTTAAAGAAAACTGCCATCTCTGAGAATTGTTCTGTGAGTCTCCGAGGCCTCTGAGTTAGTGAGTCCAGTTCCAGCACAAGCCCTGTCAACTTATCTGACTTGATAATTATTAATTCCCAAGAAGAGAAAGATTTCACAGGAACATTATCATGATTTAAAGAAAGATTGTTCCGTAGCTCTCGTGTCTAAGAACTTAGGAGCGGGTAGTTGATAGTTTGGCCAATCTGTAAATGAATGTGGAAAAAAAAATGGTAGCTGTCCTTAGTTATTGTCTTTTTTTGGTTGAAAGATCTGGATATTTCTCCATTAGGGTTCCTGAAGCTCCAGAATTTGAGACTAAAATGTGCTTCACTTCCCCCTCCCCTACAAAAATTCATGGGAAATAAAGACATCAGACTTGTACTGTGTTTGCATAACCTTGTGTGAAACCCAAATCATCCTAACAAGTTTTGGATAAACTATCTCAGTGGCTAGATGACAGTATGGGCCAGAGAGAAATCTGGAAATGTGCCTGACACTTCCTGCCCCTTTCACTGCACTGTGGACTCCAATGTGGTTTCTGAAAAGTTGTTCTCTCACACGGGCCATAAATGCCTCTTCAGTCAAAGCAGGAAGTACAAGTAGAGCTTTTGAGAGTTGTACAGATGGACAGGTATCTTGATGTGTTTTACTTAGTGACATGATGAAGAAAATCGTTTGCAGACAGATTTCTGGCAGAACATGTCCTAGGCCAATAGAGAGGGGAGATTTTTAAAATACCATCTTGGAGGCTTGAGGGGGTTTAGAGAGATCATGTCTCAGCGGGAGCCCATTGCTTCTTTGAAATACTTGGAAAGCATACAATATTGTTGGCTTGCACAGATATTTCCATAGTGCTGATTTAAAATATAAATATCTCCTCACTTTTCTAAATGGTCCTAAGTCATTTTATAAGAGATTTTGACATTTTCAATTTTTTTACAGCATTTAAAAGTGGGGAGGAAGAAGGTTTAGACTTTGCAGACTTAAAAAATAATAGATAATATTTATTTGGCACTTACTAAGTTCCCAACACTGCCTTTTGTTTTCATATCTCATTTAAGCCCCCATGCAAACCCAGGAAGTAGGTACTATTATAAACCTCATTTTCCCATTAAGAAAACTGGACTTAGAGAAATTAAATAACTTGGCTGATCCAACAATGAAAATTATAGTGCTATATTATTAAAATGCTTGTCAAACTGGCTTCGGGGTTGATTCTTTTAACAGTTACATTGTGTTAGAAGAGTGTCCATGAAATATATAGAGTGCTGGACTTTAAAACTCATGTGTTGTGAAATTAGCTAAAAAGTTAACTGAGAGTAAGCAGAAATCAATATGAAACAGAGCTAGCTTTCATAAGTATTCATGATAACCAGAAAGCCAATGATGCAAATATCATTTAATTGATGAATCAATCCACCACTTAATCAATAGGGAACTTGAGCAAATTGTGTGTGCAAGATTATAGTAACTACAGGTGTTTTAACAATTACAATGCCAGAGTTCTATCCTATAAGAACTTGCCATCTAAAAATAAGAATTTATTAATATATTTAAGTAACAAATGGCATCACAGTCGTTTTTATTTTCTTATCTGCTAGAGAACTGTGACAAAATATAGTATACAAATGAAAGTTATCTGAGATTAGCTTCAACATAATCCAGGGAAGAACAACAAAACAGGGTAATAAGAATATGGGGCCTCGTCATTCTGTTTTATACACATTTGTATATTTCTCCAATGAAAAGTTGTTTTGTTAAAAAACTTCATCATCTAATGGGTAAGCCTAATGGTTCTTTAGAAATAAGTTGAATTGTGGAAAAGTAATTTAATATTTTAAAAATAGGATGAATTTATAAAGGCAATTTTTTTAAATATTCAGAACCAATTTATGTCTTTATGACAAACTAAAGACGTCTTTTTATTTATAAAATTTTAATTACAGAATTATGCAGTATTTTTCCCACTATTATAAGAAAACCAAATGGTGTTAGCATATGCCCCAAAGGAGGTCTGTTCAGGAATGAAGAAAAGTAACCTACAACCTCAGACCTTCCTCATGTTAGGATTCCATAATGAATTCCAAAAGGTAAGGGAGATGTTTGGCCTATTTGAGGCCAAGAAATAGGAAACTGTGGGACCATGCCTTGGATGGCACAGATCACCACCAAGAACTTCTGGCAACATCACCAGCAGGAACAAAGAAGGGGAAGGCTTAGAATATTTGCATAAATATAGAAATCCAACCTTGTTTTGAGAATGGTGAGATCCATTTCACAACTCTGATCTGATGGGAGTTGGATGTTTACTGTTCCTATTTCTATCTGCTAACAGGTAGACATCCCTGCAAGGAGAAAAACAAAGAAGAGAAGAGGGGAAAAAAAAAGGCAAAGCTTAATTTTCAAGGTGTCCTGAGACAGGAGTAGAACCGGGAGCCAAACCATCATTCAGTCAAGGGATAAGATAACAAAAGGTTAGATAGAACCATAAAAAAAATAGTGTAGGAGAAATAAGGAAGGAACATCAGTGACCTTCACTGATGAACTCAGGGAAGGCATGCTACACAACAAAGCAATCAAGAGAGATCTTGAGAAATGTAAAGTCTTGTGATGGGTGAGAAAGGGAAGAGAAAAATTTTCTAGGCTCAGGAAATAACATATACAAAGGTCCAGAAACATCCAAGTACACAGACCCCTCATAAATCATTTGATAGTTTAAGGATATGCGGAGGAATTCTACCAGATACCTAGAAGTTGGTAGTCTATTTGTAATGACAGTCACTTCAATGACCTGTCTCTCAGAAAGTAATGCTGGTGTTTGCATGAGATTACATAGAAGAGAGATTTTGAAAATAGATAATTTAAGGAAGTGAGAGGTGAGAATCTAAGCCAGGCTGCAATGGGGCAGAAATGGAGAGAGAATGATAAACACTGAAGGTATATCTAAGAATCCAGAGTTTTGGGGCTGGCCAGTGGGATGGGTCCAATAGCAAAGATTTAATCATGAAGGTCATCTTTATCTGTCTTCTATCAGCCTCTTCCTAGTCAGAGACAGCCTTCTGAATTAAAGAATTCTGAATAACCTCCTGATTTTAACTCCATCAGCTCTTCTACCAAGGTGCCTCACGACCAGACTAGGGACTCTTGAGGAGGCTTCAAGACCAAACTTTAAAACAGACCTCCTCATCCACCAAAATTTCATTATGTTTCTGACCCTCTTGAATTTAGAGTTTTCTTTCTCCATCTTTGATCCTAATAGTGACTCTGTTAAAAAGAGCCTGACTTCTTCTTGAATAGGCTGAATAATATCTGGATGAATCAAGAGCATCTCAAGAAATCCAACCAGAATCCAACCACAGGAAAGATGGTTGAATGATATACGAAGACCTTGCCTCCTCCACAGAGCACACAGTTATGGTCATGTGTGTTGGACATTTGGACATCAAACTACAGGTGAAGATCAAGAAGGGTCTGGGCAGGACAGGGCAGTTATGATAAGGGTAATACCAGATTCCACCAAGGAGGAGTTGGGAAGGATCAACCACAAGAGACATATTATACACAAATTCTCTCACATCCAGGAAAGGCCAAAAAAAAACCCACAGCAACAGGGGGTGGGCGCTGACTGTAGAACATTCCTGGGTGTCAGGGTGAGAGCTTGAAGTAGGATCTTGAGGTGAACTTTGGCCCTTAGGAGCAGCTATTTGGAGTTTATATGTGGTCACCAAATAAGAACCAGCAGGAGTTATAAAGTCCAGCTATGGTAGAAAGGAAGGGGATAAAGGTGAATGTGCAAGTTAAAAACTGCTAAAACTAACACCATGAATTCCCAGTGAGAGCCAGAGGATGTAGCAAGATAACTGTCTACCTTGGTTTTCCCAATCAGCAGTCACAGTAAACCCTGCATTAGAAAACGTGGAACTGATATGATAGGATTCTATCCTGATAAGCCTATTATAAATTGAGACTATATTAAGTCACAATACATTTAACACTTCTAACCTACCAAACATCATAGCTTCGTGTGCTCTATTTTAAATGTCCTCAGAAATCTCACATTAACCTATAATGTGGCAAAATATCTAATGCAAAGCCTCTTTCTCCTATGGTAACCACAGGATCCCCTGGCTGACTGGTAGCAGTGGATCACTCTGCTGCACAGCACCAAGAGAGAGGATCACACCTGGCTTAGCTTTTCCATTGCTGTGACCAAAAGATCCAACAAGAACAATTTTAAAGAAGAAAAAGGTTATTTGTGGACTCAAGATCTCAGAGTTGCCGTCCATAGAAGGCCAGCCAGTTCTACTCCTTGGGGCTTGTGGTGAGGCAAAAAAGTGTGGTGGAGGAAAGTGGCTAAGACATCACACCAGGAAGCACAAAAAGAGCTCCTCTCAACAAGGTCAAAATATATACCCCAAAAGGTACACTACCAATGACCCACCTCCTTCAGGAACACCTTACTTGCTTCCCTACAGTTACCACCCAGTTAGTCCTTACTAGGGGATTAATTCGCTGACTGGGTTAAGGCTCCTGTAACCCAATCATTTCACCTCTGAATGGTCTTGCATTGTGTCACACATAAACTTTCGGGGAATAGCTAATATCTAAACCATAGCAATATCATATACTGCTTGCCACAAGATCCAAATTCAAAATTCACTTTGTACTGAATTCCTATTGCGTTAACAGCATCACAAAGTTAAGATCTTAAACTGAACGATCATTAATTAAGTCAGGGACCATCTGTACTCCCAAGTGACTTCAAATTATTTGATTGAAAAAAAAAAAGGCCAGACATGGTGATATACACACCTGTAATCCCAGTGGCTCAGGAGGCTGAGGCAAGAGGATCACAGATTCAAAGCCAGCCTCAGCAACTTAGTGAGGCATCAAGCAACTTAGCAAGACCCTGTATCCAAATAAAATAAAAAAGGACTAGGGATGTGTCTAAGTGGTAATGCATCCCTGGGTTTGATCCCTGGTACCAAAAAAGGGGGAAAAGTGACATTTTTCTAAACAGGAAATAAAACATTTAAATGAAGTACACATACAAGTTTGATTCCAAATTTTTGTTATTCTCATTTATACTTTTTCTGTAATGTATTGCATAGTCATTTCCATTCCTGTTCTGGGTATCTGTAGTACTAGGACTTAACATATGGTAAAATTGTAGTTTATAAAGTCCCTTTCAGTCTTCACATGATAGCTGGAGAATTAGTATCGTTTCCTCACTTCTCAATTATAGTCTTTATTGAAGGTGTATCCTGGTATGAGGCAGGTACCAGCCCTTCTGTCACTCAGCAAAACAGATTGTGATAGGAAATAGACTAGGAAGAAAGCTCATGTCTATTGGAAGGGTGCATTTCATTTTGAGCTGGAAGCGAATGGGGTGAGATTTTAGTGCTAATAGTAACAAAAACGGTTTAGAATGAAAACAAAGGTAGTATTTTTAAAATTATTTTCATTGCCTTCGTTTTGCACATCAGTTAGCCTCAGAGAAGATTTCATAACCCTGACTTGTGGAGAGAAGTAAGCTAGACACTGGGGCATTTTATTTTACCATGTCTGTTTCTCATAAGCTGACATGTCACTAGTACTCTCGTCACTGACTGAGAGCATATTTGATTTGAATTCTCCTTTTCTACACCATGTGGGCTATCACTATTGAATTCTAGAAATCTGTTTATAATTTAATCAGGGTATAGATTACACTGAGATGAGACCTGATTTTTTTTTTAGGAACTATTGTCAACAGATTGATTCTTGTACTGATAGCTAGTATATAAAATACAATTACGATAGCACAGGATAGGTCTCAGAAATAACATCATTGGAATTTTCATGGTGAAAGAGAGGATATTTGTGAACTGCATCCGTCTGTCCTCCCTGAGTCCCTATTCTTTTCAACTCATATCCCCTGAGCCAAGTGAGTTCAACTTCTCCTGATCTGTTTGTCTTCTGGAAGGGAATCTACAATTCAGATCTCACCTCTAATGTTTTCTTCTCCCATGATGGGAAGGGCCCCCACTGGCTGGGCCCCCTTACTGCCTCTTCCCCTTCAGATTCACTTTCTTTGTAAAATATACAGTGAAAATGGAACCTTGTACACTGTTCAAGTATTTTAGTGCTCCTTTCCCATCCTCTGCCTCTTCCTGCCCCCAATACTCAGAGTAATGCTCTCACTCTGGTGCAACTACTCACACTCACCAGCATACACACAAGGATCAACATATTCACACATGTATGCTCATGTGCATGCACACCCAGGTGCACAACGCACACTGGCAAGTCCATAAACTTCCCATGAAAGATGTGCATTTGTGCCTCTGAGACTCTGCTCTCCTGTTCTTCCAGATCTCTCTTCTGTCTTATCTATTTCCTCCTCCTCCTCCTCCTCCTTCAACTCTTTCTCCTTCTCCTTCTCCAAACCCTGTCAAGACACCTGCACTTCTCTGCTGCTTAGACTCTAGTCAGAGTGAATCATAGACTAGGAACCATAGATCCCCTGGGTTCTCCTCCATCCTCCTACCACCTACATCCCCCAAAAAAATGTGAGCAAGGGCTTTAAACAAGGTTATGTTTGATATATATGGTTATGTTACAGTGAGGCCACTAACATAACAGAAATGAAATATATAACGTAAAGCAGAAATAAGATATGGAAATTATGTAATACCTAAACCTTCAGACAGTGGGAAACTGTTTAATAAGAAAAATCACTATGAAACTTTGGCTCCATCTAAACAGTAGTGAAGGAGAAAAAGAAGCATAGAAAAGATGAGGCAAATAGAAATGAAAAAGCAGAATGAGAATAGGCATGTTCAAATGAATTAATAAGCATAGTATACAAAAATGAATGAAACTCACCAACAGAAGGGGAATTTGTCAGACTGAAGTAAGCAAGCAAACAAAACACTTAAACCAATTCCACATGTTTATAAACCATACAATTTTAACTAAGGACATGGAAAGGCTAAAATAAAAATGAAGAAATAAATGCTAGGTAAGTATTAACCAAAAATAGCTGGGCACACTATGTTAAAATTAGAATAAATAAAAATTTGAAGACAAAAAGTATTAAGAGGTATGGAGAAGGCTAGTACATCACAATAAAATGTCATCTTCAAAATGTTGCAACAATTCTAAACATGAACAAACTTTAAAAAGAAATCTCAAAATTTACAAAACAAAAATGGACAAAAGTAGAATAGATATTCACAAATTTATTATCAGAATAGAAAATTTTAAATGACTGTTCTTAATCATTGATAATGTACAAAAGACTAAAAAGACCATTAAAAATTTAGCAGTATCAATAAATTTTAAGAAGTTATATAGTCAATATGGTGATCATATTTGTGTAAAATTAGATTAAGAAAAAAGATAAAGAGAAAAAGAAGGGAAAAATAAGAACTATTTGAAATAAACACAGATTCAAAAAGCTACTGAAAACCAAATTACAAATTATACACCATTAAAAAGCCATGCAACATTTTATAACAAAGTGCATCTGATGAAATCAAACAATACTCAGAAAAACTTATACCACTAATGCATTTATCCAGAAAAGAGAAGGACTGAAAACAAATCACCTAAACTTTAAACTCAAGAAGTTGGAAAATTATTTAAATAAAATATACATAAACAATCAAAATAAACATGCAGGAAGTAGGTTAAAGGAATGAATGAAAATAAAGAAAATTGCTAAATGAAAACAAACAGAGTCAATCCATTAAGGAACACCTGCTTAAAAGGCTAATAAAACAGGCAAAGCCTTGAAAAATTTGATTAAGCAACTGGACCAAAAGAAAAAAAATAACTTTAAGATTAGAATATATATATATGTACATGTGTATATGCATGTATATATACATACATAAAGAACTATAGAAGAATTTTTAACTATTAAAATCAACTTTACTTAATCTAAGGTAATGCTATTCTTCCCTAGTGCCCTCCGCCTTATTGTGAATTACCAGACTACATTACCAATATGATTCTGCAACATGTACACTCAGAAAAATAGGAAATTATATCCCATTTATGTATGATATATCAAAGTGCATAAATGCATTCTACTTTAATGTACAACTAATTAAAACAAATTTAAAAAATTAAAAATCAGCTTTAAGGAAATTAGAAACAAGACTTAGAAGAAAGTACAAAGGCATTCAAAGTTTGTTTCCTTGAAAAAAAAAAAAAAAAGATACCAGGCCCAGACAGATTTATGGGTGAGATTATACCAAACATTAAAGAAACAGACCCTCTAAAACAGGCACTCTTCATGGAAACAGAAAGAAATGAAAAGTTGCTCAATTCAATTTACTAACTAAAATAAACAATGATACCCCAAACAAGAAAATACAATTCCAGAAAATAAAATTGTAGACTCTTCTCTTTTTTAAATACACAGATAAAAAAATCTTAATATAATATCAAATTAAATTCAATGATACAGGGCTGAGGATGTGGCTCAAGCGGCAGTGCGCTCGCCTGGCATGCGTGCGGCCCAGGTTCGATCCTCAGCACCACATACAAACAAAGATGTTGTGTCTGCCAAAAAACTAAAAAATATATATTAAAAAAAATTCTCTCTCTCTCTCTCTCTCTCTCTCTCTCAAAAAAAAAATCAATGATACATATGAAAACAATAATATATCCAAATAAAGATTAAATTAATAATAAAAGATCCATTTAAATTACATTAATCTATTTATGTTAATGCATTAATATATTAAATTAGAAAAATTATACAATTATCTCAATCAAAGTAAAAACTGATTTGATAAAATTCAAAAACAATTTGTAATTTTTCAAAAGTATTTAGCAAAGTAGAAATCAAAGAGGATGTACTACCTTCTATTCACTAGTAAGTAATATGCTTAATGATGGAATGTTAAAGGACAAGGCCTAACTATTTTCACACTAACCAATCAACATAGTATATGCTAATTGGAAGAACTTATCAACACAATAAAACAAGAAAAAGAAATAGGACACTGGCAAAGAAAGAGAAAATTGTTATTTTTCTGCACAAGAAGTGAGTGCATGGAAAATCCAAAATTAATTAACTGGAAAAAAATTTACAAGACAGTTGAGCAGAGGGCTGGAGTTGTAGCTCAGTGGTAGAGCACTTGCCTAGCATATGTGAGGCATTAGGTTCAATCCTCAGCACCACATAAAAATACATAAAATAAAGGTTTTGTGTCCATATAAAACCAAAAAAAAGTATTTTAAAAAAATAATTTTTTTAAAAAAAGAGCTGAGCAAATTTACTGAATATATAGATCAACATATATGAATCGGTTAAGTTCCTTACTACTAGCAAATGATAATAATAATAATAACATCTAATCTACAATCACCACCCCAAATAGTAAATGCCTAGAAATAAAAATAAACAAAAATTATTCAAAATCCATAAGAAGAAAGTTACAAAACTTAACTAAACATCATAGATGAAAGATCTGAATAAATAGATATACTGGGGTCTAATAGGCATACTTACCACAAAGCCAATGAAACTTAAGCCTCAAGGCTCTCACTTAGAGATAAAACCCAAAATCCTAGTGGTCAGCTCCCAATCAAGAGGTCATTCAGGGATCCAAGCCCCTTCAAATTTGTGGCCCCCTGTATAACAGTTATCTATTGCTGCATAACAACTTACTCCAAAATTTAGCCACTTAAAATAATAAGCATTATCAAGTTCCATGGTTAAGAAATTTGGGAGGATTCTAGCTCAGAGTCCCTTTTAAGGTTGCTGTCATCTGAAGATTAGAGTTGGCCATTTACATGACAAAGAGATTGTAGTTGTTATTAGCTGGAGATCTCAGTTGTCCACCTCATGGACCTCTTTGTGGGACTACTTCAGTGTCCTTATGACATGGCAGCTGTCTTCCACCAGGGAGAGTGACCAAGATAGGGAAGGCAGAAGTCACGTGGTTTTATGATTCAGTCTTAGAAGTCACACACTGTCATTTCTGCAGTATCCTATTGGTGGCACACATCCACCATATTCAATGCTAGAGAAAATGATACAGGGTATGAATGCCAGGAGGACAATTTGGCAGCCATGCCCACATTCTTTAAAAATATGGCACCCAAAGCTGCTACAGAAACAGAAAAGAGCATGGATAATTACATGGACAGCTTTATGGATCAGACCCCAAGGTGGCAAACATCACTCCTGCTCATCTTTCCTTGGCTAGAACTCTGTCACATGGGGCTACCTAACCCTAAAGGAGGATGCGGAATTATGTCTAGCCAGAAGAGGAAATCAAATAGCCATTAGCTCATAGTTTGGCTGTAGTTGCATAAATTCAATAATCAAAATAATAGAATGAATAGGGAAATTAGATATCTTGTAAGATATCAAAGTGACAGAATCACAGGAGCAATGGTCAAGCCCGGATCTTCTTGGATGCTGTCAAAAATAGGCCTGGTTTCTTAATCTTACAAGGCTTTTACAATACAGTTATCTATGGTTTGGGTAAATGTAAACTGAAATGTTGATTGCTTGTCCCCAGTCTCTGGTGCTATTGGAAGGTAGTGGAAATTCAGGAGGAGAGGTTCACTGGAAGAAAGTTAGGTTACTAGATGTATGCCCTCAAGAGCCTCAAGAGATTAGAGTCCCATCCCCTTCCTCTCTCTCTTTGCTCCAGATATCATGAGGTGACCAACTTCCTCTGATAAGCATTCTCAACATGATGTACTATTCCACTGCAGATCCAAAACAATAAGTTCAAGTGACCATGGACTGAAACTTCAGAAAACATGAGGCAAATCAGCCTTTCCTTTTTATAAGTTGATTATCTCCGGTATTTTGTTGCAAGGGCAGAAAGCTGACTAACACAAGTTAGAATACAAACATGTCCACTTTCAATCATAATATAAATAAGGAAATACTAACAGCTATAGTAGAAAAAGACTTTGAGGACAGGAGTGGTGGAGGAGGAATCTTTCAAAGTAGAGTGTAATTTTTGTCTTGGTCAATCAGGGAAGTTTTCATGGAATGGTAGGCACTTGACCTGTACACTGAAGGTTGCCCAGAATAGAATGAAATCAGAGGAGGAGATGAAACACAAGCCAGAATGAAGGAACAGGGTGAACAAGGTCACAGGAGCCAGAAACCAGAACTGCAATAGCCCCCCAGGAGACTGAGGTCAAAGATGTGAGGAAGGTAAATGGAAGTGAGGTTGGGTGGGTGAACTGGACCAAACGCATTGGGCCTTGAATGCCAACCTAACACACTTGGAATTTCCCCTTGGAGTTTCCAGAAGGGAGTTTCCCCATGTTCTGCCCATGATTACAGGCAACTCTGACAGTTGTGAGAAAGATGCACACAGTAGGATCAATGGCTGATGAAAGGAAGAACACTGAGAGTCCAGTAGGCTCTGAAGGGAGATGGAAAGAGGTCTTCAGCTGAGGAAGACACAGGCATTAGCTAAAGAGGCGAAGCCAGATGTGAGCTGTGCCCTGGACATAGCCCTGATGGGCTCCATGGGCAGTTGACGATGACTCACACCCTTGGCTCTAGATTCAATAAGCAAAGGCCTGTGGTCGCACCTGCTCCCAGATTCTTATGGGCTCAGTATTTCCTGGTACCTTTTGTCATCAGTCCTAGATTTTAAAGAAGGATGTTTGAGAGTTTGGCTTTTTGTTTTTCAGAGGAAACTTGGATTCAATTTCAGGGTTGAATTCATTCTTTCCCTCCCTCTAGTGACCAGATGAACTAACAACTTCTGTGCAATGCTTCTAATTTGCATAACCACAAGGTGGCAGTTTTTCATCTAAAGTCACACATCCTCGTATACTGCTAATGATGGGATTAAGATAGTTAACAACAACCATGATAGCAGGAAAAAACTTACTAGGAGCCATAGACTGGACTGAGCATTTTACATACATTGACCTATTTAATTCTCACTTATGAGGCAAAATATCATATGACCCCCCCATTTTACACAAAAAGGAAACTGAGGTTTTGAAAAGGTTATCTTTCCCCCAGACCTCACAATTAGTGATGGCAAGTGAATCGCAGTTAGGATTCAGCACCAAAATCTCCTTCCATCCCCCAGTTATCCATGTCCCTGTTTTATGTTCAATTTCATCTCGTATAATCTTTGTGAATAAAAATATCAATTGAAGATATTTTTATTACTTTGGTGGACAGTGTCCTATGCTGGCTCAGTAGACCCCAGGCTCTGGTGAGCCTAGCTTTTGTCGTCTGTAAAATGAGAAAAGTAACATATATCTCATCTGACTGGGGTGAGAATGAAATTAAATTTTGCTTGTGATGCACTTAATCTTGGGCCTGGCACCTGGAGCCCACTAACTACTTCTCCATTATCACTACTAGAGTCAACCCTATCACCATCTTATTGGTTTTGAGATTTAATAGGTTCCAGGTACCATGCTAAGTCCCTCCTGTAGATTGGCTCACTTCATCCTCACTATAGCCCTGTAAGAAAACTGGGGATCAGAGAAACTCTATGGGTTACCAGTGTCACTACTGGGAAGGAGATCAGAAAGAATTCAAACTAAAATGAGCCAAGAACAAATCCCACTTCCCTGTTGCATATTGTCATGGGGAATGAGAACATCATTGTGGGAGACCAACCTTACACATGACTAAGTCACACTCCCCGGCTGGGTGCTGAGGTGCTCAGTCACAGAAATGTTGCATGGGTGTGTCTTGCTACAGCCCCATGGGTGAAGCTATGCTCACCTGTTCCTTTGTAATATAACCCCTTGCCCTGTTTAGGATAGGATCTTCCATGGAAGTGCCTTGTGTGTGTCCCCTTCTCTTACTGTGCCCTTGGGTGTGGTCTACCCAGGTGTCAGTCAACCTGCTGATGGTGGACATCATGAAGATAGACTCAGCCCCCTGAAACCTGACCCCTTGCCTCATTTGAATAGCTTCTCAATAAAAGGGGTCAGAGCATGCTCTCACTCTCTCTCTTCCTGCGGACCCTTAAGTTCAGAGGACCCCAAAGAAAAAGGTATTTGTGTCTCTTGTGTGGTTATTTCGTGCAGCCCAATTAGCCCAGGTTAACTGGAGTGACCCCTGAGCCTTTTAGTCGAGAACAGAAATCCGGCACATCATGGTGAAACCAATTCCAAAAAAATTTCCTCAGTAATTATTTACTCTGAATATACTTGTACAGCACTGAAGGCAATATTTTTTAAAAAAGAAAACATAATTTTCCTCAAATATCTTGAAGTTGAATAGTTATGTCAGTTAATTACACTACAAGGCAGAAAGAAAGCACTTCTATAACTGAAGAGCAGGGATCCTGGTGGGCATGTGAGGTGACCATGTGGTCAGTGCAACATCTAAGCTATAACCCCGAGAATGAGTTAGAAATGTGAAAGAGACATTGGCATAATACCATTCAAGATGAATATAAACGCTTGAGGGAAAAATAAATAAATAAATAAACAATTCCAGTCCCAGAGTTTGACGTGTTTCAGATGTGAAGTCTGATGTGGTTAGAAACCGTGGCATGGATCCAAGGAACAGTGACTATTTCTTCACAAGATTAATGGTAGCTGCTATTCTGTAAAACAGAAAGAGAGAACCCATGATCAAATGAGTTGGGAAACATTGAATTAAACAAAATTAAACAAATTTCTTCATTTGAGAGTTTCTCAGAGTCTAGAATGTGCTGGTGAACTCTTTGAATACCCAAGAGTGAGAAAGAGTGAACAGTATCTTCCAATTTCTTTCCCTGATATCCTATTTCAGAAGAGTATCTCCAAATATCCACATTCCTTGAAAAGCACTTTGAAAAATGCAGGTCTAGATCATCAGGAACATTGAGGCACACATATGGTGAGACAAGAAATAGAACCAGGATGTGAAAGCTTTGAAGGCCACACTAAATTATTTAAACCTCTGGTTTGTAAATAATGGAGGACCATCAAAGGTCTGGAGGTTGGAATGCCATGGCCAGAGTCATCACCAACTGTGCTGGTTGCCAAATGGAGCAAGGATGGAGAGGGAAAAGAATCCTGGAACTACTGAATTGCTGAAATGAGAGATGATGTGGGTAGGAACTAGGTGATGGAGATGAGAAGACTTGTTCAGGAAGAAATCGGAAGACATATACAAGCAGATGTCAGAGTATAGAACTTATGGAACAAGGAGCCTCTCAGAAGTGTAGAGCTTCCTTTTGAATACAGGAAATCATACTGAAGAAGGAAAAATGACGTCGTTTCAAGAGTGGAGTGAAAGGAAGGATTATGAAGGGAAAGTAAGGAATTTGGTTCTAGACAGGCTATAGTTAGGTACCCCTAAAACATCTGGGTACAGAGATTCTTGGTTATGGTGAAGATGTTGTAAACAACCTTCTAGAGATTGTATAGAGATAGAGCTAGAGATAGATGTCTGACACTTGCCAGCTCATAAATGGGTAAAGAGGCAGAAGAGGATGGAATGCCTAGAAAAATAGGTGGGAAAAGAAGAAACTCCTAGCATAGTCTCCTAGACATCGTCCTGTAGGCTTAAACCTCTGCTCCCAGTTATTAAAGCCCTGTTCTTCATTATGCTTTCTCCTGCTAATCAGCATTCAATTTTCTGCCCACACCCCACACCCCTCCTTGACTCTGTAGAAGCTACCCTGGAAACAGTTCTATCAATTGGGAGCTGGTACCTTCTGTAGATGGACAATCCACTTAGAATATACTCTTTTGATCAGCACTTTACCCCTCAATGTTAGCCCTCAAAGGCAGCCTGGCAGAAATAAAGCCTACTGTCTTGATTTGAGCTTCCCCCAAGACAGACCTTGAAACAAAGATCCATGTGCATAGTCTTTTGGGAGATGTTTCTAAGAAGGACCATTTGAGGAGCAGGGATTTCAGAGAGGAGAAGCAAGCCAACAAAGTGTTGTGAAAATGAGCAAGTTCCTTCTTCCATCAACTGGGCCTTCAGCCCAGTAGGGAACTGTATAGAATAGGCCTCATGTTTGTTCAGTATTTATCCACCACTTCCCATCCACTATTGGCCAGGGAGTACTTCCTGTTCCATTAACTCTACAGAATTTGCAAATTGTAGGTACCCAAGACAAAAAGTTCCCAAGCTCAGGAAAAGCTCAGGAAGAACTGCATATGTCCCAGTAAGAAGATATTTGTATAGAATTTTATCAGAAATGAATACCACAGAGATGAAGATGGTCCAGCCACTAATGACCAAAGAAGAAGCTCTCTGTTTCACTGGAGATAGAGTCTTTGGGAAAAGAAAAGAAGAGGATTTGTCTCCTGGGAAACTGGCCAATACCATCCCAAAGGAGAAAACTGAGTCAAATGTGCTTATTTCATGCAGTTAGCAGTATATTTTAATGATCCTGAAAGTTCAACAGTCACCACTAGCACCAAATTTCTCTTGCCTCTCCCTCATTTTCTATATACAGGTCAAAGAACCCTCAGCCTCAAATGAAAGCATTATTGACCAAAATTGTTTCAAACGTCAAATACACATCCCAAAAATGAAAACCAATCAAACCAAGGCTTAGAGAAAGTATGTGTATGTCGGACTTACCCTATAAATTACTTTTAGCCTTGATTAAATTCCTTTCTCTCAAATAAGTTTCTGGACTATCAATTACTATAATGGACAGGGCTGCTGGACTTCTAAAGGAGGTTTAGTAATTGCATTCAAATGTATTCTTTCAAAACATGTTCAGGACCTGGCATTTGAATGCCAGCCTGGAGTAGCAAAAGATATGAGAACAACCAAACACAAAGAAATAGCCAGCTGGTCAACCAGCAAGCCTGATCTGTGACTTAATATTCAAATATACAACCTGGGTAAACTTAATTTCCATGAGAGTGATGTTTACCAAATTAGCACTGCAATCTTCTGAATTCTGAAAAATAAACACACAGCTGTAGAATCTCATAAGCCACGTATCTGAAGCACATTTGGGCAACCATTTGCTTCAGAGAAATACACGGGCATGCAAAGAATTTGCAGCCACAGGCCTTAGAGAGAAAACCATCCCTGTTGATCCTTTTCCAAGTCACAAATTTAAGTGAAAATAAGTCAATGTTGCCTTTTTCCAATCTCAACAGGGTGCTGAAGTTTTTTGGCTGGGCTTCTGGTATTTACTGCTCTCAGAAAATTTGTCTCCAGAGTAATATTTTTACAATGACAGATGCTCCATATAAAAACAAATTTTGGACAAGGCAAAAAAAATTATTTGTGGAACTAGCTCTAAGAAAAATTGAGCTGCCTCACCTATAAAAGAGTAATAATACCTGTTGGGAAGATTAAATGCATTAACAGCACCAAGCCCAGGACCTGGCATAGGACAGAGTTGAATAAATTTTGTTCACTTCCTCCAGGTCCCTTAAAGAGTTGTACTGCCAAGTGGGAGGAGCATCATTTCCCTGAGTATGATGACTTCTGTATCAGTCACAAATTATGAATTTATTACACAGACTAGATATTGCACAACATGAGAGCTGGTAGAGAATTCTAGATATGCCATTGCTTGTGCATCTGACACAGCAGGCCTGAAGTTACTGAAGTCAGCAGAGCAGGCTATCTGGAAGAACACCTAGTTGTCTATGGAGTCATTCACTGAAGGAATGACTTTCTGAGATTCTTGACTTGCACACACCTCAATTAATTCTCAAAACCACTGTCACAGGGAGGAAGGATGAGATAGGGAAAGTCGGTGGTATGAATCTGACCTAACATTCCTATTGGTATATATGAATATATCACAGTGAATCACACCATCAGGTACATCCACAAAACTCTAGTTTTTAAAAAATGATAGTAAATAGCAAAAAGATCAGTAGTGTAGAGGGAAGGAAACAGAGTGGGAGGTTGGAAGGGGAAGGGGAAATATTGGGGACTGAAGTAGAACAAATTATAGTTCATGCTTTTAAAATGATGTCATAGTATATTCTATTGTTATAACTAAAAAGAAACAATAAAAAAAGAAGAAGAAAAGGCACAAAGGTTTCTCAAACACTATTTGGATTGCTAGAAATATTTTTTGTGTTCAGAAATCTGACTCCAAGCAAAAGAGGTTGGAGATGTGATAGACCATGCTAGCTGCCTATCCAATATCCATTCTTCCCCTCCTTCTCTTATTAAGAGAAAGCTAATTTGAAGTGGCAGGGGACCACAATATGCCAAGTTAAAAACACTCAGCCTTCCAGACTCCTTTGCAGCTTGGGGTGGTCATGTGATCCAGGCCTATCCACTTAGATACAAGGAGAAGTGTACCAATTGGAGCTGTAAGGGAATTCATATTTTCCAGATAATATGTTCAGACTCAGCTGAACTGTCACTGTTGCTGTTTCTTCCTTGCAATCTCGATGCCTGGAGATAAAGGGTCTTTCATGTGACACAAAAATCCTCAACTTAGAATGCCGGCACAGAAAACCAGCCTGGGAAGTTAACGACATTAGGAGTGCTGCGCTAACTGTGAGCCATCCCCCTCTCTGACCTTCCTGCCACCTGAGAAAAAAAAAAAAAAACAGCTGCCATCATTTAAATTTTGGGTTCCATACAACTGAATACTTACAATACCCAACCGATATCCATAATTATTACAGAAAGGAGATTATTTCCATTTACAGCTTGTATTACCGATGTTCCACATATGGCAAACTGTGCTTACTATGTTAAAAAGTAAACTGGTTCTGTAATAATGTGAAAAGAGTGACTTGATTTATCACCAAAAAAATCAATTTTCAAATAATAAATGCACAAAATAAGAAAGATCTCAAATGTGAATTAATGATTATTTCCTTTTCATTGTTCAGAAAGAAATTCTTAGGAAATAATCCTTTTTCACATAAGCAAAATTTTTCATTTCAAGTTACTTGTGATGAAATACAATAATGTTCTTCTGCATTAGTGACCCATCTGGGACTTATTTGCTAGTTCACTTATTGATTCATCATTTATTTCTATCTAGAATCTTCAGAGATGTGTATGCACACACATACTCACACACACTCATACACACACAGAGTTTTCAGTGGAAGATGAATGCACCACACTAAAATAGAGATAAAAATTTAATAAGACACTTGAAAAAGAGAAAAATGCAATTATAACTGAAACCCTAACTTAAGAAAAAAAAGAAGAGTACACTTGAACTCTACATTTTGCCATGCATTTCCTATAAGTCAAAGCAAATAAATAAGTATATTAAGACAATTTATATACAATGTTCTCATAAACTAACAGAGGGAAATGTCCCAGTTTATCAAAAACAAGACAATTTGTTTTTAAAAATTCTGAGAAGAATCTATTATATAGACAATCAACAATGTAAAGGTAAATTGTATTTGCACAGTACTCTACAAATTGCAAAGGATTTTTACTTTATTCTATGACAACCCAAGAAATTAGGTAATGAAGGTATTATAATCATTGATATTTTATAGATTAAGAAACTGAGGCTGTAAAGCTGGTACTATTAGTGTAGCCTCATTAAATGGATGAAAAACTGAGGTTTAGGGAATTTTAAAAATGGAATAAGAGCAACTGAATAGACAACAAGGTCAGTTATTGAAATAAAGAAGTCTTAGAGTGGAAAAGGAAGACCACAAATGGATAAAATTCTCTGCTTAGTCTGTTTAGCTGGAGTTTCTTAATAGACATATCAAGGAAGCAGTTTCATGCATTAACCTAGTACTCAAGGGAGAGATTCAGACTGGAGAAATTAATTAGGAATCATAAAATATAAAGGGTATTTAAAGCCATGGATTTCTGACATCATGCAGGGAGAAAGTGCACAGGAAAGCCAAGGACAAGGGGTCTAAGATGTGGCAACATTTCGCAGAGGAGGACCAAGCAAAAGAAGCAAAGGATACAGGAGGAAAACAGAAGAGATACAACGTGAGCACATGGTGATGGCATTTTCAGAAGGAGAAAGCAGTCGATACACTCAAATGCTACAGAGAGGCCAGTAAGACCAGACATTGGCTTTGCCAAGACTGGGCCCCCAATGGCCTCATGATAGAGGAGATGGCAGCCTAAATGGGGGACACAGAGGACAGAATGAGGCCAAGAGGGGAGTTGGTGCCCACAAATTTCTCTGGACATTTGTTACAAACAGGACCTGGAAGGATGCAAACAAGAAACAGGCAGAGAAAAGAGCTACAGTAAACTCTGAAACAGCACAAGGGAAGATGAAATTTCCCAGCTTCTGTTTCTAACTCAGAACCTGAGGCCACACCTTGTGTTTTTATAAATCTCATGTTACATGAGAGATTTCTTTTACCAGCTGTGACAAGGAGGATATGCAAAAAAGAAAAAAAAAAGAAAACAATTATCTGTCCAAAGTCAAAATAACTGAAACTGTAGCCACAGGCGCAGTAAATTTGTACAGTGCCCCTCTTTTATTTCCTATGCCTTGTGATCAATTGTCTTAGCTCCCAAGGTTGCCACCTATTCTGATCCCATCAGATCAGTCACACCATCGTAGTTCTTAAAATAGTTGAAACAAATTCAAGCACGCTACTGTGACTTTAGGCTTAGGGCACTGTGAGTAAAGGCAGGAGATAATGGATAAGAAAGATGAGATATAAACATATTGTGTCCCCAGTGCTAACCCTGTGACCCTGATTTCAAACCCACTCCTATTGCACCTCTCTAATAGGACTTTCCAGAAGAATCTCTGGGAATTCACCTCCAAAGAAATTCAAATTCTTTGTGTTATCAATAGAGAAAACTGACAAACAGAAATCCTTTAGCCCCAAACCACACATGGACTTTTACATAAGTCCCAGATGTCCCTGCAAGTAGACAAGAGGCTCAGAGGGGGAATGCTAGGCTTTCAGGGATAATTGGGTGAATAGGAAGTTATCTAAGGAAAAGATGAGCATATTACACCCAAGATACAAAATTGCTGTACAGTTTTATGCTTATTAGTTACTTATAAAACTATCTATTGAATACAAAACTTGACAAATGTTTTACAAATTAAGCACACCCATGGAATGAGCCCCCGGGCCCAAGTAAGAGACAGACTGCTCTTCTAGTTCCATTTTCAGGAAGTTAATTATAGTCTATTTGAGATCAGGATTTTGATGAGACCAAGATTGTGCAATTTTGTTCTTCATGTAATTATGCTGTATTTATTTTATTACCAAGTGAACATTAATGTTCAGATGATCTTAATTTACTCTGGATAGTTTCATAATTACTTGGTGCGGGGAAAAAAAAACCTCTCAGAAGTCAAAATCAACTCATGATTGTTATAGATCATAAATCACCACATTCTTTGGAAATGCCAATATATACAAGATGGATCAAGTCTAATAATGGTAGAATCTAGGTGGTGGGCATAACAAAGTTTACTGTAGACGCTTTTCATATTGGCTGTGTGTTTGACAAATTTCATAATAAAATCATAATACTGATAATATTTGAGTTTTAGTCTCTCTTGGATAAAAATTGATTTTTTAAATGATCAGCTTGATTTAGGGGACAGGAAACATAAGACAGTGGAATTAATCTGACACAACTTTCCTATGTGCATATATGAACAGTAGATTGCCACATCATGTATGACCAAAAGATTAGGGTCATAATTAATATAAGATATACTACATGTTTGCATAAATATGTTAAAATGTACTCTGCTGTCATGTATATGTAAAAAGAACAAATTGTAAAAAAAATGCAAAAAATATTAATTATTATCATTGCTGACAAAATCCAGTGCCTACCATGTATATTTTCTGGATCATATCCCTTGTGCTGGTCCTTCACTGTCTCCTCAAAGGAAGTTTGAAATGAAGCCATCTAGTTAGAGCATCATAGGTCAATGTAGAATATCACAGCACACCTGTATGGTGCCAGTTCCTTCCATTTGAACTCATCAAATAAGCATTTGATGCAGGATTGCACTGACCCTCTTCAGCCAGTGGTCAGAAGGTCACATTCCAGTGGCCAATGACTTTGATCAAAAGATAGTGTAATCAGTGGCATCAGACCATCAGCCCTTCTAAGAACAAACCTCCCATGTTATCTGGCCTCATGGTCAGCACTTTCTGTGACAAAGGGAATTCAAAGAAAGTGTGTCAACAGGCAAAACCAAGAAGGTGGAAGTTTTCTTTATGTTTTAGTATGGTTTTAGTCTTACACTTTTCAAAAATATCTAGGACAAATGGACAGCAGGACCATCAGATGTATGTAAGGGCTATTTTGTTCATACTTGTGCTCTGGACAGGTGATGTTCCACAAGGGGGCGCTGCTCTGTATACTGTTGGGTCAGTATATCTTGTAGCATCCAGACACTTCCAATAATTGCCTTTCCCTTGAATATGCACATATTGTGTCAACTGTGCATTGATATGCATTATTTTAAAAAGCCATTAAAAGTTGAAAAAATACAAGAGGTGCACAATACTCAGCAGCCCTGCTGGTTAAAAATGTTTGCAGGATGGCTGTGTCCAAATGGCCACAGCCTCATGGCCCCTGGCAAACGTCAAATGAGGAGGAAATACTAGCAGCTATCAATTATTGAGTACCTTTATGTGCTAAGTATTTGCAAATATTTCCTTGTTTATTTCTCACAAGAAAACGTCATGGAATGTACTGTTAGCCCATTTTAGAGACAGTAACACTGAGATCCAAGTGACAACAAGATCTCTATCAGTAGGTGGAGAAATCTAAATTGAAACTCAGTTCTTCTGGTCTCCAAAACTTCTATCCATCCAGCGATAGCCAGACTGTCTGCAGGATCCGATGGAACTCATTTCATATAACTTCTTCCCCACAAAGAAAATCTGAATGTTTTATAAAAGGTGTTCAGAGTTTAAAAAACTCAACATTCAGTTCAATTTGGACAAAACATTGTTTAAAGTTCTTTCCTCCCAGAACAAGTTTCAAAATTATTTTTTTCCACTCCACCAAATTTCAATCATTTGCCTACCACCCTTACCACCTAGCTAGTTTTGGTTTAAAATGCGTCTTATCTAGTTGCTTATTTACTTATATATTGTTTAAATGAAAAGTTAGCATCCCTATCATAGGTAGAAAACCAGAAGCAGAAGGCTTCTTTGAAGAATGATACATAAGTAGAAATATGCTATAAAAATATACACCAATGCTCCAGTGAAATCATTCTGTAAAGACAGACAGAAAATGAATGCTACAGAACTAACATCATTGAGCAACAAAAAGGTTTCTAAATGCAGTGAGGAGAAAGCTAGGTACAAAGAGTATTTTTTCCAAGAGAATGATCATTTGAATAGGTAACAAGAACGCACCTTATACAGTAGACCAATATAATGTCCCAGGAGACCTGGACTTCTTCACAGCACTGTCCAACTGAACAATGAATTGCACCAAGCCTGATTTAAAACAAACCATTAGTCTTGATTCCTTGGTGTAGCCACTTCTAGTTAAAGTAGGTGAGTTTGGGTTCTGACCCCTGACATCCCTTTTCCCTTTTTTTATGTCACCTTTTTTATTTACATATGACAGCAGAATGCATTACAATTCTTATTACTTTTATAGAGCACAATTTTTCATGTCTATGGTTGTATACATAGTATATTCACACCAATCCGTGTTTTCATATGTGTACTTTGGATAGAATGACCATCATTAATTACCCCATGCCCCGTCCCTTCCTCTCCAACCCCTCTGCCCTATCTAGAGTTCGTCTGTTCCTCCCACGCTCCCACTCCCTATCCCACTGTGAATCAGCCTCCTTATATCAAAGAAAACAATCAGCATTTGTTTTTTGGGCATTGGCTAACTTCACTTAACATTATCTTCTCTAACTCCATCCACTTACCTGCAAATGCCATAATTTTATTCTCTTTTATTGCTGAGTAATATTCCACTGTGTATATATGCCACATTTTTTAATCCATTCATCTATTGAAGGGCATCTAGATTGGTTCCACAGTTTAGCTATTGTGAATTGTGCTGCTACAAACATTGATGAGGCGTGTTCCTATAATATGCTGTTTTTAAGTCCTTTGGGTATAGACCGAGAAGAGGAACAGCTAGGTCAAATGGTGGTTCCATTCCCAATTTTTCAAGAAATCTCCATACTGCTTTCTATGTTGGCTGCACCAATTTGCAGTCCCACCAGCAGTGTATGAGTGTATCTTTTTCCCCACATCCTCGCCAACACTTATTATTGTTTGTCTTCATCATAGCTGCCATTCTGACTGGAATGAGATGAAATCTTAGAGTGGTTTTAATTTGCATTTCTCTAATTGCTAGTGATGATGAACTTTTTTTCATGTATTTGTTGTACATCATCTTCTGCAAAGTGTCTCTTCAGGTTCTTGGCCCATTTATTGACTGGGTTATTTGATTTTTTGGTGTTTAGCTTTTTGAGTTCTTTATATACCCTAGTGATTAGTGCTCTATCTGATGTGTGAGGGGTAAAGATTTGCTCCCAAGATGTAGGCTCTCTCTTCACCTCACAGATTGTTTCTTTTGCTGAGAAGAAACTTTTTAGTTTGAGAACATCCCATTTATTGATTCTTGGTTTTAATTCTTGTGCTATAGGAGCCTTATTAAGGAAGTTGGGGCCTAATCCCACATGATGAAGATTAAAGCCTACTTTTTCTTGTATTATACGCAGGGTCTCTGGTTGTATTCCTAAGTCCTTGATTCATTTGGAGTTGACTTTTGTGCATGGTGAGAGATAGGGGTTTAATTTCATTTTGTTGCATATGGATTTCCAGTTTTCCCAGCACCATTTGTTGAAGATGCTATCTTTTCTCCAATGCATGTTCTTGGCACCTTTGTCTAATATAAGATAATTGTAGTTTTGTGGGTTAGTCTCTGTGTCCTCTATTCTGTACCATTGGTCTACCAGTCTGTTTTGATGTCAATACCATGTTGTTTTTGTTATTATTGCTCTGCAGTATAGTTTAAGGTCTGCTTCACTCTTCCTGCTAAGGATTGCTTTAGCTATTCTGGGTCTCATTTTTCCAGATGAATTTCATGATTGCTTTTTCTATTTCTATGAGGAATGTCTTTGGGATTTTGATGAGAATTGCATTAAATCTGTATAGTGCTTTTGATAGCATGGTCATTTTGATAATATTAATTCTGCTTATCCAAGAGCAAGGTAGATCTTTCCATTTCTAAGGTCTTCTTTGATTTATTTCATTATATAGATCTTTCACCTCTTTTGTTAAGTTGATTCGCAAGTATTTTTTTTTAGGGTAGTTTTTTTTTTTTTTTAATATGGGGTAGTTTTCCTCATTTCACTTTCTGAGAATTTGTCACTAATATACAGAAATGCCTTTGATTTATGGGTGTGACTTCCCTTTTCTTGACCATTCCAGCCTCTCACTCTCCATCACTGCCTCTGCCATCATTCATTCAGTCCCTGGAAAACCTTGCACAAAGTTAGCTGCCACATAATCCCTGACAAAGTGTGGGTGATTGGCGTAAGGTGGGTACTTTGCAGAAGTGGATGCCCTTTAAGTAGAGGAACTGGGAGACCTCAGTGCCCTCCATCCCCAGAATAATCCATCTCTAATGCTGGATATTCATGCATCTTGATGAAGAGTGATATTTTAAGCCAGTGAGGTCTCCCCAGACTTCTTGGATCTTGCCACACAAACAACTACATTTTTTATGAAATGAGCTTTACATCTACACATAATCACTTGTTATCCTTACTTTAAAAATTTTAAAAGTCAAGCCCTAATTAATCACAAATAAATCTTCTTCCTGCCCATTACTGACTAAACAAAAAGTCATAGGAGAATGTTCCATATTTTAAAGACCATAAAAAGCACAGTGGATTATACACTCCTGTTTGTGGGAGTGGAAAAGATTGTTTGTGTGCACATGTGTGTATGTGTGTGTTCCTTTTAGTGTTTCATTTAGGGGTAGCACTGTGCCAGTACCTTTATGTTAGCATTTCTGACCTATGAAGTTTCTCTTCTTGAGCTTGGGAGAGATTGGAATCACTTCTTGTTTGGATCCCCAATGAAGTGTTTGGTTATCATATTCATTAACTAAATTAGTGAAATTAATCTAATATAAATATATTCACAATTTATTATGAATATTTACTTATTATGAAAGAGTAAATGTGCTATTTGTTTTGAAACCCATTCTCACATACAACCACGTTGGTTTCTACTTTTGAATTCTAAAATCAAGATATTTGAAGGAGCGAGGATCACATCACTTTCTTTTGAATTTATAAACTAATTCTCAAAAAGAGCCAGTGGCAACTTTAGCCTGGAGTCAACAGATGAGGTAGGGTCCTGTCCCTGTCATTTATGAAATGAAGATTCCTGGACTTTTCAGTCTCTGGATGTCGGTTTGAGTCTCATCGATAGCTTTGGAAAAACTCAAAGAAACAAAAGCTACAATGTGCAGTCCTGGTAAAACCCAGGTGCTGGATTTAGAATCCCAGTCAGACCCTAGGCAAGTCACTTCACCCTCACAAATCTCAGATTCAAAGCATTGAAAAGGTGGCTTCATCTCAAAAACCTCTGAGATGGCTTCCCTACTGTAAGTCTTGCAAAGTCCTGCTGCTTCTCTCTTTATGGCATCTCTCCTCTCCCTCTCTTCTCTTCCATCCTTGGAGACCCATTCCCATTCAGACCTTTATTCCTCTCCTAATAGGGGTTCCCTCAAAGCAGATTCCAGCACAAATATTTGGATGCACATCATTAATTTGGGAGGTGATTCCAGGAAGCACTTTGAGGGAGGGTAGAAATGAGACAGAAAATCAACAAAGAGTATGTGAATTAAAGAATTGCAGCTGTGAGCACCTAGTGTTCTATCCCATAGCCCCCCCACCCCGAAAGGCTGTGAGGGGCACAGCTCAGAGTTGCCCAATTCTGGGGTGAGAAGTTGGGAAATTTATAGACCAGTTTATTCTCCTTGTTGGTTAAAGGCTTCTCCTGGGACATCATCTCCCTGACATTAACAACTTGTCCCACACTCAAACTGAGCATGTCCTTGCAGCCAGAGAGCCTGCTTAGGTGAAGAGAGGTAGGAAGTGAACCTGTAGGAGACTGCACAGGAGGAGCAACAAAATCTTTGCTGCAATTACCTTCCTCTAGACTACTGTGGGACCATCTGTCCATTTCTAGTCTCTCCTTAGCCAGGTTCATCCTATACACTGACACCAGGAGACCAAGGCTTCCATTGTGCGCCCTTCAATGAGCACACTTCGATGACTTTAATAAATGAAGAAAATTATTAGGTTTATTCTGCTCAAAGAAACACTATAAAAATGATTATTCATAACTTATTGCTACACAACACATTTCCCCAAAGCTTGGTGGCTTAAAACCACATTGTTTACCTGGTTGAGTTTCTGAGGATTGAAAATCCAAGAGCAACCTAATGGGGTAGTTCAGAGTCAGGGTTTTTCATGAGGCTGTATTTCACATGTTGGTCACAAACACATCATCTGAAGTCTCATCTGAGGCTGGAGGATCTGTTCCCAGGATGGCTCAAGCCTGACCAACGACAGAGGACATACTACTGAATACTACAGGAAGGCCCGGGTTCTTGATATGTGGGCTTCTCCATAGGGCTACAAGAGTCTCCTCATGACAAGACAAGAAATCCAAGAGAAAGCAAGAAGGGGGCCGCCAGGCCTTTCAGAAATTAATCTTGAAAGTCACACACCATCTTGCCCACCTACCTCTGTGCTTCAGAAGTAAGTCACGAAGTCAAGGCAATCCACACTCAAGGGAGATAAATTTATCTAGAAAATCAAAGCATGTGACATCTTAAATGTCCATAATGACCCTGTTCACCTCCAAGCCCCTTATTTTAGCCAGCTTTTTTACTGCTGTGACTAAAAAACATAGTCAGAACAATTGTAGAGGAGGAAAAGTTTATTTGAGGGCTCACGGTTTCAGAGGCCTAAGTCCCTGGAAGGCCGCTCCATTCCTTAAGGCTCAAGGTAAGGCAGAAAATCATGTCAGAAAAGTGTGGCAGAGGGCTCACATCATGATCTGAAAGCAGAGAGAAAGAGACTCCACTCTTCCATACGACAAATATATACCCCACAGCCACGCCCCAATTCCCGCCTCCTCCAGCCACACCCCACGGCTTCAGTCACCACTCAGTTAATCCCCATCTGGGGGATTAATTCACTGATTGGGTTAAGACTCTCATAATCTAATCATTTCTCCTCTGAACCTCCTGCATTGTCTCACACATGAGTCCTTGGGGGACACTTCACATCCAAACCATAACATCCCTTTAAGCCTCAGCCTGCATTCAGATCCCCCCAGCTCTATCATCCCAAATCATCCCAGCCCATTCTTATATATGCTCTCCTAGCAACCCAGTTGTTCAGCTTGTGGTCCTCATACATGTATGATTTTTTTCCCATAGCTAAGCCTCTTTATCTGTGTTCCTTGGAATAGGAAAATTCTGTAGCCATTTTGGCATAGTTGAATCCTATCCAACCATCACACTGATAATTGAATCCTATCCAACAATTAACTCTTTCCAAGGTGATGATTTCCCAGCACCCCAGAGAAATCCAAAATCCCTTTGTACCTCCTCTGGCATGAGTCATATTATTTTACTTTTCATTGTACTTATATCCTTGTCTTATCTTTCCCCAAGTAGGCAGTAATTTCCTTGAGGGTAAGACCCAAGAACATCATAGTATAATCCAGATGCCTTTCCTGCATAATCAGATCTTTACTGGGAACTAGATCAAGGGTCAGCAAATATTTTCTGTAAAGGGCCAGATGGCTTTGCAAGCCATTTGGTTTCTAACATAACTACTTAATTACACTGTATGGTAAGAAAGCAACCAGACAATCTATAAACATATGGGTGTGTCTGGGGCCTAATCAAATTTTACTCACTAAAATAAGCAGCTGAATGAATTTGGTCCAGGGACCATGATTTGCAAATGCTAAACTAAAATATCTCCTACACATCATCAAGCTCCAGAATTCAAATACAGGAATTAATCTTCATAAATTTTTGAAATTATACATGAACTTTTTTCTACTGTAGAATTGTTTATTTTCTACTCTAATAATAAGAAAAAAAGAGTATTTCTATTTTTAATTTGTTCTTTTTAGTTATACATGATAGCATGTCAGTTTTGACATATTACAAACATGAAGCATTTTGACATATTACAAACATAATACAAACATGAAGTATATCTTATTATAATTAGGATCCCAGGCTTGTGGGTGTACATAATGTAGAAATTCACTATGATGTATTCATATATGTACATAGGAAAGTTATGTCAGATTCATTCCAGTGTCTTTCCTATTTCTTTCCCTCTCCCTTCCCCTCATTCCCGTATGTCTAATGCACTGAAATCTATTCTTCCCCTCCCCCCACCCCTATTCTGTGTTAGCATCCACATATAAGAGAACATTTGACCTTTGGTGGATTGGTGATTGGCTTATTTCACTTAGCATGATAGTCTCCAGATCCATCCATTTACCTGTAAATGTCATAAAGTCATTCTTTCATATGGCTAAGTAATATTCTATTGTGTATACATACCACATTTTTTAAAACTTTTTTTTAGTTGTTGATAGAGCTTTATTTTATTTATTTATTTACGTGAGGTCCTGAGAATCAAACCCAGTGCCTCATTCATGCCAGGCAAGTGCACTACCACTGAGCCACAGCCACAGCTAAAGCCCCTACATACCACATTTAAAAAAGAGTATTTCGGGGCTGGGGATGTGGCTCAAGCGGTAGCGCACTCGCCTGGCATGCGTGCGGCCCGGGTTCGATCAAGGTTCTATCCTCATCACCACATACCAACAAAGACGTTGTGTCCACCGAGAGCTAAAAAAAAAATAAATATTAAAAAAAAGAGTATTTCTAAAAATTTTTATTTTTCATGATTTTAGGAATTATATTAATAGAGGCTATATGAGATTTACACATGTAATAATATATTAGTAATTTTCTTACCATTCTTCTGAAACAAAAGTCTCTAATCCTTCCATATTTTCATATCTTCTATGAAAAGCAATTCATTTTATCCTTAGGTATAGCAAGACCACAGTCTTGTCAATGACTAAACAATCATTTCTATACCAAGCTGAGCTTTAGGTCATTGTTCTTTTAAAAATGTTTTTATTTCATCTTTGACTCATATATTTATTTTTTTATTTGATTATGTGTGTATTATAGAAAAATACTCCATAATCCAATCATCTACATATAACCATTGACTCATATATTTAAATTATAAGCTTCATTTATAAGAGGAAATCCAATGAATACTAATAGTTTAAGAATCAGTGACCCACAATTATATACACAAATACTTAAGTGACTATTTACAGACTAAAGTTGAGCTCAATAAGCATATAATACAAAAAATAATTATCAAGTTTTATTGAGACAGCAAGAGGATGTGGAAGAATTCAAGTTTGAAAAGTCAAGTTATGGGTTTTCACAAGGAAATAAACATTGTTCAACAAATCCACCCTTAAAAAACTCTGCTCACCTTTACAATAGTGGATGTGAAGCTTGAAAACTACCCTGGTGATAAATTCAACTTGCCAATTTCAGGGAAATGTCAGGATACAAACTGTATTCTTGTTTGAACACAGCTAAAAGAGAGGCCACTGTGTATGTTTGACAGTGATAAATGGCTTCCAAAGAAAATAGGGCTGTGTCTGTTGGTTCCTGCCTTCAGAGAACCTGTTTTGCCAGCTGACAAACCTTTGGGCCAGTTTCTGTCTCATGTGTTCATGTCTTAAAATTTGCATAGATCTCTTCTTTTCAACTTTTTCATATCACCTGACATTATATGTAAGGAAAGAATATTACCTGGAATGTAATTTCATGGATAAATGTTCAAGACATGCAAACTGTGGTGTTCAGCCCTCTTCTCTGTCTTTGACCACAGTTCTTCCATGGTTGCCTGTGAGATTTTGAGTGAAGCATATTTAAATTTTAGTATCTCGAGGTCACCAGAATAAAATGAAGGCAAAAGGTGTCTACCTCACAAGTGGAAAAATACCTACTTAGGATATAGAGGCTTCAAGGACCTGTGCAGTACTTTTCCCTGAGTTAAGATGGCGAGTTAGCAGCTGAGACCACCGTGAGAAAAAGGATGTGAGCCTTTGCTGGCCATCTCCTCAGTGATGGCACTTGGGCCGCAGCTCTAGAAGTTGGTGTCGGTTCACAGGAATCCGGGGGACAGGTGTGCAGCCCTCTCCCCCAGCACCTCTGGAGCCCCAGGTGGAGCCCCAGGTGGAGCCCCAGGTGGAGCCCCAGGTGGAGCCCCAGGTGGAGCCTCAGGTGGAGCCCCAGGTGGAGCCCCAGGTGGAGCCCGTGGGAAATGCAGCCTTCGTGCACCAACGGGAACCCCCGGGATCTGGAGCTCTTGGCTGTGGCCAGGAAAGAGTGGGCTTGGGGGACAGTGCAGCCCTCTGGAGAGTTCTGGCACAGGGTGCGAGTCGTAAAGACTCAGCATCCTGTAGAAGCGATTAGTGAGCATCGCAATGGCCAGGTTGTGGTTTCAGCATCCACTCGCGAATGGGCCATTAAAAAGTCTCTTTACAGAACCAGACACGTGGACGATGCAGGCAGAGCGGTGCTTAGAGGCAGGAATCAACCTCATGGTCTACCAGCCAGCCACTTGGGAGGCAGCCTCCGACTCGATGGAACGCCTACAAAGTGCCATGACAGAGGCAGGTGTGGTGCTACAGGAACCTCGGAGGGTCTATGAGTGAAAGAGAAGCATTGAAGTTGAACATATAAATATAAAACTATCAGCTTCTACAGCCATCTAAGAAAGCGTCAAAATAAATAAATAAATAAACAAACAAACAGCTTGGAAGTTTTGTAGCAATGATGTAACCGTGGAAGATTATTTATAGTTAAGGTCATCCCTTCCCCTTTGTGTGTGGTGGTTCTTTTGTTTTAATCAAGGATTAAATTCTTCTCTCTTCTTGAAGTGAAAGAAGTACAAGGCAGACATCAGTTAACTTTTTTAGTTTTTTTTTTTAATTGTTGATGGACCTTTTTACTTATTTATTTATTTATTTACATATGGTGCTGAGAATCGAACCCAGTGCCCCACAACTCCAGCCCACCAATTAACTTTTGAAGGACAAATTAAAAGTTGCTTGTAAGTTACCAAATAAAAGCATAGATGAACTCTTGGGGAAAAAAAGGTATCTACTTAAGTCAATTCTGTGACAATAAATTGCAAAGGATGGCTTAAATCTGGTTGTTGTGTCATTTTGCTAAGTTAGATCAGAAAATTGATTGAAGACTCTAGAAAGCCATATTCTAACACGGTGCAAAGTTCTCCATTCTGACGAAGAGTTAGTATTTATAGGTAATAAAGCTTACTAAAGTGTGAGACTATGATTGTCCCATCAACAAGAGGATGAATAAGTAAATGGTTATTCATTTTTGCATATAATGCAACAGAGCAGTAGGAAAGAACAAATTACTAGTACCCATGAAACACGAAAGCCTGGGGGCAGAAGAAGCCAGACACAAAATAATGCTGATGGCATGATTCCATTTATATGAATCTAAAGAACAGGCAAATTAACATATGGTGACAGAAGAAATGATGGGGGTTAATTCTAGGTGGAGATGGAGTAACAACCAGGAAAGAGTGTGAAAAGAAATATATGGATTCTTGACCTTGAAGGTAGTTACATGGCTCTATGCATTTATAAAAGTTCAATATTCTATTCTTAAGAACTGAACAATGGTATATTGTACTGTATGGTATATGAACTTTATTGTACCTATACTAACCCTCAATTTTAAAAAACTAAAATAAAAAAGATTGTAAACAACTCTAAAATAAGAAATGACAATTGTAGAAAAGATTAAATCAATAAGTGGGAAACAACTTGGAAAATAAATGGAGAACATAAAAATACAGATGAAGGCAGAAAAATGGAGGAGAAGAAGCAGCACAAAAGCACTAATTTGAATGAAAGATTGGAAATGAATGAACAGTGTGCTCAACCTGGAAGGAGTCCTACATAATCTACAATTTCTTCACACCTATCTTCTAATATCTCATTTTTATCATCATGAAGAATAAGTTAATAATAAGAGCTAGAACTTTAAGGAGGAAAAAAAAAGAGGAAAGTGATCTTATGATCATATATCAAAACATCAGAAAAGCACAAAAAACAAATCCGTGTGGCAGGATACGAGAGCACACAGGCAAACCAAGTGAATGATATGGACAATTCTGAAATATGTACCATTTAACTTAATTCAAAATAGTTTCTGAACATGAATGAGGATGGGAAAAATGTTCAAGAAACAGTGTTAATACAATTGGTTAACTCCTGGATATCCACCATAATGTGGAACCAGATTCATTCCTTGAGGGGCCTAAAAAATAATCTGGAGTTCTTCAGAGATCTGATTAACAGGAAAGATTAAGCATATGTAGAAAAGTTGAAATAAATATCAGTTCTGAATACTGAAGTGTTAGTCAACTTTCTACTTCCTGTTACTGTTATATAATACCTGAGATAATTAGTTTAAAAAAGAGAAAAGATCATGTTGGTTGAGTTTCAGAGGTTTCAATCCATGGTTGTTTGGCCCTCTTGCCACAGACCTGTGCACAGTACATTATGGTGGGAGCATGTGATGGAGGAGGCCTGTTCACCTCAAGGTGGCTAGGGAACAAAAAGAGAGACAGGAAGGCCCTGGGATCCCAATATCCCCTGGAAAGGCCACCAATTAACTAACCTCCTCCCACTATGTCCCACCTCCTAAGAGTTCCCTCTACTCCTACCATCATCACAAACTAGGGACTAGCCTTCAACACATGGACCTTGAGAGGCACTTCCAAACCTTGATAACTAAGTTAACCAAGAATATGTTAGAAGTACTAATGTTTGCACTGACGTTGGAAGCCCATAGAAATAGAGGTCTTCCTCTTCCTTGGGTGCAGAGACTATCCGAGGGAGAAATGCCTATAACTATCCTTTCTTATTGCGTGGCAAAACCATTGTCTCTTCAATGCCTATTGGTGGAGATAGTGTGTCCTCAGGGTCCTATAGACTCGTGCACAACAGCAAAGTCTCTTGGGTGTTGGTTCACCTTTCAGCTTTTGATGATGGTATTTTGGTGAGATGAAGATGAAAAGGAATAAAAAGACTTCACAGCATGCATGACTAGTAAACAATGCCCCATAAAATAAAGCTAAGACCTATGCAAATATACAAGTTCAATAAGTGTTGCAAAGTGATTGATTTAAAAAAGGGAAAAAATCTGGAAGTAATCTATGTACCCACCTAAAGGGTGCTGATTAAATTGTAATATGCCCATATCATGGAGCATCATCTAACCAAGAACATGCATTTGGAAAAAACACTAAATATTTGGTGTGAGTTCTGTCATTGAATACCCATCAAACTCTGTGAGATGTGTATTATTATGATTCACATTTTACAGAGAAGGAAACTGAGGCTTATAAGTATGGCTATTAGCAGGAGGCCTTGGTTTTTTTACCAGACTGTTTGAGTGTCCTCATGACATGGCAGCCGGTTTCTCCCAGAGCACAGGATCCACCAAAAGCAAAGCAGAGGCCACATCTTTTTTGTGATCCAACCTCAGAAATCACATGCTGTTACATCTGCATGTTGTGTCCTGTTGATAATATTGCAGCCATATTTGGTGTGGGAGGAGGCTACAAAAGAGGGTGGACACCAGGAAGGGATAATCAGTGGAGGGCCTCTTAGAGGCTGACCATCATGGGGTTCTATAGGAAGGGCAAATGGACCCCAGGTGCTTCCTTGAGATTCAGTGGGGAACAAATATAAGCCACAGAGGCTGTTGCTGAATAAGTTCTGCCAGATTTTTGGTTTCTGAATCCCTCCAAGCCATTCTGGGTATCATTATATCAAAGACTAAGGAACAATTTCTTTCATATATGATAATGTTGATGACCAGGTAGAAGTGATGATGTAACAAACTTGTACATTTATATGTAAAGCCCAGAGACTAGACGGCAAGTTGGTACCAGGCCCCGTAGAAGAAAACCACAGGCCACCGCCCTTTCATTCAGGCTGTCAATTCCTTATCTTTTTCACATACACCTTTCCCAATCAGTGTATTTACGTTTGGTTTGTATTTACTTGTTCGTGCTTTCATATTGAGTACCCCTTATCTGCCAAACTTCCCTGCCAAGTGTTAAGCATACTCAAGAAAACAGGTAATAGGTAATATATGTGGGCAAAGTTCCAAAATCTCATAGCCTAAACATGCAGAATTTGCACAACCATTACAAATAAAGGTAGAGAAATAGAGTCCAGTTTTCCAATAGTAACTAATTTCCGTCACCATGACTAAAGACTTGTGACCTGAGATTGGCAAATAATGTTCCAAGTCACTGCTCCCAGTGATTGACAAGGATGCAATCTGGTGCATATTCTTCAAGTTCCTTTTCCAGAAATCCAGAGTTTTCACTTCCAGGATAAACAGGCATCAGAACTGATGGGAAAACAAGGTGGCCTTAGGAGATGCTAGTGGATCAACCGCCAAGTTCCCAAGAGTCACTGTTTCAAGGTCCCCGTAATATAATTTTGGTTAAACAGTAACCTGAAGCCCTATACATTTTGTAACCAAGACCGGAAAAAGGATATGAGGAATGTGGGAGAAATATCTATTTTATTTATATTTTAGGTAGCACCTTTCTCCAAGGAGCTCAGGGGGCTGTTTGAGCACTAGTCAGCATTATATATGGTGCTTCTGTTCACGCCTGTTCACTTGGATTGTTCAGTTATGTTTCCGCTGTGGTTTCTCTTTTTCCTTTCTTTCTCTTATTGCTTCACAGTTGTAATGTTGTTCTGCTATATCCATTTACATAAATGACTTGAGACTTATGTTTTAGGCATCTAGGAAACCAAGATGACACGCTTAAAAATAGAAATTTTTTATGATTACAACGTGATGATTCAACCTTTTATGTATTACAAGCTCAATAAATGCATCAGCACACCAAGAAATATTAACAGCATTTCCCACTTTTGTCAAAGTGCCAGCAGATGCACATCCAGTTGTGGGGAGCAAACGAAAAAGTCTTATAAGGAGGGACAGATGTTCAGATGTTCTTCCTGACAAAAATTACATTCAAGGTAATTCTCTACAGAGTATGTGACCCAAGGGGGATCAAAATAATAGCTTTTAATAGGTGATTTGGCAGTAGTTTGAGAAGGATGTAAATTGGATTTGAGGCCACAGCGGGTCTTCCTATGCTGTCCCTTAAGTGGGGACACCTATATCTTCTTGGCTCCCTTTCCAGTTTCACATAGAGTCGCTGGGTCTCCCTGTGCAGGGCTTCAGAAGACTGAAAAGAGAAAGTCTTTCCATGGGTCACTTACAGTACAGGAGCCAGGGGATCCTGGCACATTTGACTCATCCAAGAAAAAAGACAATGTGAGGTCTGGGTTTTGTTTGGTTTTGCTTTGTTTTCACTATTGAGCCCAATTAACCCCACTCTTGGGCAGCACAGGCCCCAAAACCAGCAGCCTCTATACAAGCTTGTTAGCTCCTTTCTTTGGGGAAAGAGAAAGAACTGAGAGTTTTTATTCTAATCTTACATCCTCCTGAAAAGTGGAGATCACAATGTGAGGAGGGAAGTGAGTCTGCTCATTTTACATGCATATACTAGAAGATGCATGAAAAACACAGAAGAGATATTTTTATTTATGGGCACAGCTAATATTCTCCATTCTTGAGAGTGTAAGGGAAAGGAACCTGGGCAAGAATTTCATCCCAGCCCCCATCTTGATGAGAATCATTGGTCAACCTCCACAACTTTTGGGTGAAAAATGAGGGAACTAATCAATACCATGCCATCCTGAGTCTCCTAAAAAGTATTCTTATGATTCTACCTCCTCTAAAAAATTAGCAAACTGACTTCCCACTTTATTCTTATACCTTCTCTCCCCACCCACCCCAGAGGCTACATTTTCCAGGTAGCCTTCAACTGAGGTTTAACTTCAAAACTATATTGGTAAATTCCATTGACTCAGTTCCTAAAGAAGGAAAAATGTCAAGGGGAAGAGTTTCATGGCTTGTACTTTCTGGTGTTGTGAGGAAAGCATTTGTGTGCTTAGTTCGTTTCAGGCTTAGTAAATTGTCTTTCAGGCCAAATGCAGAGTTTACATCACTGCATACATGTGCCACGGACAGTAAAGATTCTTGCACAGTTTTAATCAATTGACTACTAAAGGCCAATATCGTCTAAACAATTTCCTACTGTATCTGCCTCTTTGGATCTGTCGCAGATATATTCATATGTTGTGTGGCTGCACATCTCAGGTAGTGTTCCTGAATGAGTGAAGGACATGACTTCATGTGACAGTCATATGAAGTGTGACTTCAGCCAAACTCAGGATGAGAACACTGAGGTGAACCACCAAGCTCAGCTGACCCACCTTACTCCTTCCCTCCCCTCTGACAAGTCCAAATATCAAATTGAGTTAAATATCAAATATTAGATGTGGTTGCTACTGGGAGCTGTGGAGTCTTGAGAAGAAAACAGGACTTACCTTCAGAAAACCCAGTCCAAATCCTGGTTCTGCACTTAACTAAACACATCTTTCCTTCTTTCAAAGCTTACCTAAAGCATAAGTAAAGCCTATCTAGAAGAAGATAAGATTTCCCAGAGTCTCAAATGATCTCTAAAATGTATCACCTACCATGCATGAAGTTTAATAAAATGTACCAGGCATTCCAGAAGATAAGACCAAATGACAATGCATAAGTTTAAAGAACAGTCCCATGGGAAACCCAGGTAAGTAAGTTATCACAAAGGAATTTTAAAATGACTGTGATGAATGTCAGAGGACAATTTCAACAGACAGCTTAAAATTTTTTAGGTAATTAAATGTAGGTTTGCTACTGCAAAATAAATAAATCAAAACCAAAAACCAAACAGATGAATTAAAAAGCAGATTAAAATTGGTGAACAGGGAAAGGCAAGAGTGGTGGTGCATGCCTGTCATCCCAGCAACTTAGAAGGCTGAGGCAAGAGGATCTGAAGTTCTAAGCCATCCTGGCAACTTAGTGAGACCCTCCCTCAAAATCAAAAATAAAAAATTTGGGGTGTAGCTCAGTGGTAGAGAACCCCTAGATTCAACCCAGTACCACAAAAAGAAAAAAAGAATTGGAAGACTGGAATAAAAATCAGAAGAAATAAACTAAACTGAGACATAGAAAGAAAAAGATGAAAGATACAACAGAATAGAAGAGAAACATGGGACACAGACAAAAAGTGGAATATACAGGATAGTTAGAATCTAAGAAGTCAAGTCAACAAAAATGTGACAGAAGCAATACTCGAAGAAAAGAAAAATAAATACCTTCCCAAAATATCACAAGACATCATCTTTGGATTTAGAAAGGGCTATGGATGGCAAGAGAAAAGTGTTCAAAGAAAAATACATCTAGACCTATCATGATGCATTACATAAACCAAATGGGGAAAAAACTCAGTAAGGGTACAGATTTAAGCGAGACACTAATAAATTTTACTTATTTGAATACATAGAATATTGCAGAATACACATTGTTTTTCAGTCTATATGAAATATTAGAAAAGTAAATGTAAAGATAAAAGTGAGAGTAGCTACTTGGAAGGCTGAGTCAGGAGGCTTGAACCCAGCCTGAGCAACTTAGTAAAACCTCATCCCTAAAAAAGGGGGAAGAGGGATAAAAAAGTAAGTCTGGGGTCATATGCAAATCTTAAAAAAACACAGAAGTTTTAAATTGGAGATGGCATTTATCTAGTCACAGCATAATTAAGTCATAAATCAATATTTAAAAATAACTAACAAAATTTGCTGGTGTTCACTTTAAGCAATACACTCTCAATTCTCCATAGGCCAAAAAGGAAATCACAATAGAAATCAGAAATTACATAGAACTAAGTAGGTCTATGTCAAAATGTCAAAATTTGTAGGAGCCACTTAAAGACGAAATTAGAGAAAATTTTATGGCCTTAGATGGATAGTTTAGAAAAGAAGGAAAGTAAAATTAATGCGCCATCTCAGAAGTTAGAAAAGAACAGCAAGTTAAACCCAGAGAAAGCATAAAGATGGAAATGGCAAAGAGAACGACAGAAATTGAGGAGACAGAAAACATACAACAGATAAAATTCTCAAAAGTGAAACAAGAGATCTAGAAAGAAAGAAAAGATAGAAAGGAGGAAGACAGAAATTACCAAAACCAGAATTACGGCAGATCTCAGAACATTAAAAAGAGAATGAGAGGACATGAAAAGCAACTATTTTAAAAATAATGTACTTAAATTATGGGTGAGGAAAATAAAAATCTGACTAACAATTTAAAAGCCCATTAAATAAATCAAATATGTAAAAACAAAATTTCTTCAAGGGAAGTGCAGACCCAGGTGGCTTCATCAGTGAAATCTAAAACATACTGGATAAAGAGAGAACACAATCTTACACAAACTCTTCCATACACAGAAAAAGAGAAACAGTTCCTAAATCACTTTATGAGACCAGCATAAACTTGACACCAAAATCTGAAAAAGCCATTAGGAAAAAAGAAATTTATAGGCCAATGTCACTTGTAAATATGGATGTAAAAACTTTAACAAAATATTTTTTAAATTGTTATACATAAAGAGAATACTATATGATAATCAGTTTGTGTTTCTTTTAGAAATGCAATGTTAATTAACATTCAAAATGAATAAATATAATTCACCATATTGTAGAATGCAGAGAAAATTATATGACTATAAAAGTAATACAGAATAAAACATTTGGAAAATTCAATATCCTCACAAGAGAAAACAGAAATTTCTGGCAGATTAGAAAGATAAGTCAACTTCCTAATTATAACCCAACAAAGAACGTTTCATGTGAAACTCTTGAACAAACATGATTCATAAGGGTGAGATACTAAAAGCTTTCACCTGCAACAAGGATTGATACAAGATGCCCACTACTAAATATCATTCTAGAGCACAATAAAGCAAACAAGGAAATGTAGAGAATACAGCAGGCACAGTGACGTACACCTATCTATCATCCAGCTACTTGGAGGCTGAAGCAGAAGAATTGTAAATTAGAGGCCAGCCTGGGAAACTTAGTGAGTCCCTGTCTCAAATTTTTATTAAATAAATAAATAAATAAATAAATAAATAAATAAATAAATAAATAAATAAAAGGCTGGGAATGTTGCCCAGTGGTAGAGCACACCTGGATTTGATCCCCAATACCAGAAGAAGAAGAAAAAAAATACAAATGTAAAGAATACATATTGAAAAAAAAGAAATCAAAAGTCATTATTCACTGTATACAGAAAGCATACATGCAAAATACACAAAAATCAACCAGGCACAGTGGCACATGCCTGGTAATCCCAGCCACTCCAGAGCTTGAGACAGGAGGATGGCTAGTTCAAGGCCAGCCTCAGCAATTAACTGAAACCATGTCTTGATATAAAAATAAAAAGGGCTGAGAGTGTAGCTCAGTGGTGGAACACCCCCAGTTTCAATCCCCAGTACTACAAAATAAATATATAATAATAACTTTTTTTAAAATATGCAAAAATCTACTTATAAGTGGTTTGCATTAGTAAGTAAATTCAACTGAGGTCAATAGAAACAAGGCCAATATACAACAGTAAACAATTAGAAAGTGAGATTTTATGTTGTTGTTTTTTTTTTATTGTTGGTCGTTCAAAACATTACATATTTCTTAATATATCATATTTCACAGTTTGATTCAAGTGGGTTATGAATTCCCAATTTTACCCCGTATACAGATTGCTGTATCACATCAGTTACCCTTCCATTGATTTCCATATTGCCATTCTAGTGTCTGATGTATTCTGCTGTCTATCCTATTCTCTTCTATCCCCCCTCCCCTCCCCTCCCCTCCCCTCCCCTCCCCTTTTCTCTCTCTGACCCCTCTACTGTAAGAAAGTGAGATTTTAAACAGATGCTACTAATAGCACCACATTCTTAGAAATAAGTCTAACAAAAATATGCAAGATCTCTACACATAAAACTACAAAGCACTAATTGAGAGGAATTAAAACCTAAACAGTGGGTTATATCATGTTTGGGGATTAAAAGACTCAATTTATAATGTGATTAATTATCCTCAATTATAATGTGATTATTAATAGATCTGATGCAATTCCAACCAACATTCTGAGCTTTTATACAATGAGGAAATTTTGAACTTATATAAATGAAAAGGATCAAAGAAATCAAGGCAATCTTTTTAAAAAGTTGAAAGATTTATATTCCCCAATATCAATAGTATTGGAAACTTTCTGCAGACACTTCAAGGGAAATTATCTGATCTAAAAATAAAAATGAGGGCTGGGGATATAGCTCAGTTGGTAGAGTGCTTGCCTAGCATGCACAAAACCCTTGGTTCAATCCCCAGCACCAAAAAAAAAAAAAAAAGAAAAGAAAAAAAGAAAGATTGATGAACAATGAATTCTCTCAGAAACCTGAGAAATTATATCAAATCACTGAACATAAGTGTAACTGGATCCCAACAGAAGAAAAGAGTGAGGGTAAGGCAGGAAAAAATTTGAAAATATAATAGCCAAGTATTCCTAAATATGATGAAATGTACCCATTTTAGATTCAAGAAATTCAGCAAATCTTAAATAGAAAAAGTAGAAGGAAAGCACACCTGAATAGTGTAATAAAACTGCTAAAAATAAAAGATAAAAATTTTCAAAAGTAGGAAGAATGGGGAAAAGATGCATCACATGAAAGAAAAAAGTAGCACAGATGACAGCTTACTTCAGACCACAAACAATAGAGGCCAAAGGACAATAGTAAGTACAATATATTTCTTACGCCAGCAGGAAGGGACAGGAGGAGGAAGATGTCAACCCAAAGTGTGATATCCAGTAAAAGTGCCCTTCAAAAATGAGGGCAAACTAAGATGTTTCCAGATGAAATTTGAAAAATGAGAAAATTTATCACCCATGGATCTGTACTACAAGAAATACACACACCAAAAAGTCAAAAGTTGTTTTCTCTATATGCAAAAACTAATCCAAAATAAGGGGAGAGTAAAAAAAAAGGATAAAAGAAAGATCAATGAAGTGGACAAAGGGTAATGGAGGGATGGGAAAAGGGATGGAATAGGGAAAGATAGTGAAATGCATCTGACTAACTTTCCTATGTATATATGAATATACTCCAGTAACTCTCACCATCATGTACATTCACAAGACACTAATTTAAAAAGAAAACTATGAGTAAATAGCAGGAAGATCAGTGGAGTCAAGGGGAGGGAACAAGGAGATGAGAAGGGGAAGTACTAAGGACTAAATTAGAACAAATCATACTCCATGATTTTATAATTATGTCAAAATGAATCTAATTGTCACGTATAACTGAAAAGAACCAATTAAAAAAAGAATATTCTGTGGGCTGAAAGGAACTAATTTTATATAGAAATGTCAATCTATAAGAAATAAAGAAGAACCTGAGAGATGGTAAATGAGTTGGTAAGCATAAATAACAGAGTTTGCTTCTCATAATTTCCATAAGACATAGTTATTCAAAGAAAAACGTAACACTGAAAGATTAGGTTTACAATGTATGTAGAAGTAAAATTACTGACATAATAGGATGCAGGTGATAGGAATTTCACTATTACACTGCAAAGTGGGAAGTGAGATGTGTCAGGCTGGCTGTGAGGTGAAAAGTGGGAAATGATACAGTTACTCACTTTAACTAAACCCCAATAGTTGAGGGACTCATATTGTTAGGCATAGTATAATCATTAAAATTTTAAATAAAAAGAGATATGCCTAGGAATCTAGTATAAGAAATATAAATAACTCTTACAACTAAAAACAATGACAACCCATTAAAGTAGGAGCAAAAAATCTGCTCAGATACCTTCTAAAAGAAAATATACAAATACCCAATAAGCAATCAAGATTACTTGATGTCATTAGTCATCAAGAAAATACAAACTAGGGGCTGGGGATGTGGCTCAAGTGGTAGCGCGCTCGCCTGGCATGCGTGCGGCCCGGGTTCGATCCTCAGCACCACATACCAACAAAGATGTTGTGCCCGCGGAAAACTAAGAAATAAAGATTAAAAAATTCTCTCTCTCTCTCTCTCTCTCTCTCTCTCTCTCTCTCTCTCTCTCTCTCTCTCTCTCTCACACACACACACACACACACACACACACACACACTCTCTCTCTCTCTCTTTAAAAAAAAAAAAAGAAAATACAAACTATACAACAATGAGATACTACAACACACCCATTCAAATAGATAAAATGAAACAGATGAAAATTACTCAGCAAAGCTGAGGATATGGACTTGAATGTTCACTTACTGCTGGTGGGGGGAGTATGTGGGAGCAGTAATTTTGGAAACGAGAAACATATCTAGAAATTCTACTCCTAGATGTTATCAAAGAGAAATGAAAACATGTGGATGAAAAGACTTAAAATTTATTCTCCAAAGTTTTGTGCATACTAGCCCCAAGAAACTACCCAAATGGTTATCAACATTGGAATGGATCAATAGTGATATATTCATATGATGAAATTACAGAGTAATAAAATAAATCTTGATTGAAAAGAACCAAACAACAATATCAGTAATGAATTAGCCACGAATGTCTCTGTATCAGACAAAACTAATATTTGGTATTGTGAATCGTGATTGTTATTAGGATTGAAGGCAAGTGAGATGTGGAATCTGACTTTGTGCAGATTTTGTTTTACTTTAGCAGCTTGTTAGAGGCCTCATTGTGTAAAAATCCATTGAGCTACAAACTTGTGAGTTGCATTTTTTCTGCATATATTTTATTTGGACAAATAGTTTATTTTCAAAGTACATTTGGCAACCACCCTAGTAATCATAGTTTCAGGCAAGAAACATCAATGGATGCTATACTGAGTAAGGTATGATGGGGAACCTGATATTTACAAAGCCTCAAATTGTCTCCCCCAAGATACTTATCAGTTGCAAAGGGGAAAATAGAACCTCATAGTATAGAAACTAAATAGACACCATTTCACCAAGTGACCAAAGTTAACAAGTTTATTAGTTTAGTAGGGCTGCTATAACAAGATCCTACCGCCCAGCCGGGCTTAAACAACAGAAATATATTTTCTCACAGTTATGCAGGCTGGAAGTTCAAGACCAAGGTTCTGGGAAAGTTGGTTCCTTCTGGGAACATGAAGGAAGGACTGGTTCTTACAGGCCTCTGTCCTTGGCCTGTAGATTATCATCCACTTCCTGTATCTTCACATCCTCTTCCCTTTGCACCTTTGTCCACATTTTTTTTTTGTTCTTAAAATGGTACAATTCATACAGGATTAAGACCATAATTACTTCATTTTTTAAAAATTGCTACTGTAAAGATCCTATCTCCAAATGCTATCACACTCTAAGATACTGGGGGCTGTCAAAATTCAACACATGAATTTTTGAGGGGCATAGCTGAGCCTATAACAGGAGCTTATTAGAAGTACAAAAAGAACAGAATCAACTGTAATGGATACAGCATCATTTTATGACAGCCTGACTCCATATAATCTGAATCTCATCATGACAAAGTTTCATCAGAAGAACCCACATTCAGTTACATTCTACAAAATAACTATCCTGTACTCGAAAGTCTCAGGGTCATGGAAGACAATTACCAAGGAACAGCTCCAGGTTAAAGGAGGCCAAACAAATGCACAGCTAAATGCCATGTGATTGGCTCATGCCTCAGAGAAAAAGACTAATGGCTGATATTTGAATAAGGTCTATCAGCTAGTTAATCATAATATATGAATGTAAATGTTCTGATTTTAATAATCTTATTGTGGTTGTAGAAAGAAATGTCCTTATTTTTAGGAAATAAACAAAAGTATTTAGACATAAATCAGCAATCTCAGTGAATATTTATTGTACCATTTTTGCAACTTTTTTGCAAGTCTAGATCTATTTCAAAATAAAAAAGTTACTGAAGAAAAAAGCAACATAATAAACACTCTGACTGAAAAAAATAAATACATAGGGCTCTGGTGTGTAAATCTGGTGTGTAACTTAACACATGCAAAGTCCTGGGTTCAATCTCCAGCACCAAAAGTAAACAAAAGAAAAAATGCATATATGTGTATGTGAAAGCACTTAGCATAGTACCCGAGAAAAATCAAATATATTTCATCTGCTTACTCATGCACTTTATTTTCTGATGCTAGGGATTACACCCAAGGGAACTCTACTACTGAGCTACATCCTCAGCAGTTTTTATTTTTTATTTTGAGACAATCTTGCTAAATTTCCCAGGCTAGCCTCAAACTTTTGATCTCTTACCTCATCCTCCCAAGTGGCTGGGATTACAGGCCTGGACCACCTTACTGAGCTGTGCTTCATCTTTTGCAGTTTTTTGTTATTGTTGTTGTTCGTTTGTTTGGGTTTTTTTGTTTTTGTTTTTGTTTTGTTTTGTTTTAATGGTGCCTGGGATCAAACCCAGGGATTCCTGCAGGTCAGACAAATGCTTTACCGCTGAGCTACAATCCCCAGCCTAGCATGCATGAATGTTTAAATGATTCAGAATGAGTGCTATACTAAATTGAAACCAAAGAAAAAAATGTGCCCAAACTTGTACCATTTGAGAATCAGATTAACCTGTAGAGTGTGCCCTTAAAATGGAGCATAGGGAAAGATCATCTTGGGTTCCTCCATTGTTCCCATAGCTGAGGCTAAAGTTCTGGTTATATCTAAATTTTAAGGAGTGAACCCTTATTAAAATGTCCCTGGTGCCACATAGCTTTAAGTAACATAAAACCAAGGTCATGGTATAAAGACAAGTTTCCCACAACCCCATTCTTCCTTATTTCATCTCAAAAAACATTATGTTACTGCCACACAAGACCCAAAACTTAGATTACTGACAGAAATTTCCCCTTCTGAGGTGATTATTCCAGCACTGTTATGATTTATGTTATAACCCTTCCCCACCATGACTCATCTCAAATCTTCCATTTGGACCTTTTGTTATTCCTTCACCCAGAAATTATTGAGTATGCAATACGTACCAGGCACAGAACCATACCCTACTAAGACAGCAATTGTTTCTGAGAAGCTTACCTTTACTTAGGATGTTGAGGGTGAATGTTGTCCCTACATTTTAAAGATTATTACTAACAACAGAAATATTTTGATATTAAAATCTCATGTATTGTATTAGTTTCTTAAGGATACCATAACAAACGACCACAAACTGAGTGGCTTAAAATAACAGAAAGAAATTTATGGTGTCCCAGTTCTGGAGATTAGAAGCCCAAAATCTAGGTGTGAGGAGGGTCATGCTACCTCTGTGACTCCGGGCAGAATCTGTCCTAAGCTTGGGGTAGCTTCAATCCCTGGCATTCCTTGATCTCTTGGCCCATAGCTGCACCACTCCAATCTCTGTCTCTGTGGTAACACAGTCTCATTCTGTGAATCCCCCTGCTCTGTTCTGGGAATTTAACCCAGGGCTGCTTAACCACCGAGATACATCCCCATCCCTTTTTGCTTTTTATTTTAAGACAGAGTCTCACTAAGTTGCAGAAGCTAGCCTGGAGCTGTCAACCCTCCTGCCTCAGCCTCCCAAGTAGCTGCAGATTACAGGGTTGCACCACCACACCGTGCAGTGTGTCTCCATCTTCACATGGCAGGCTCCCCTTCTTATAAGGACACCAGTCACATGGGATTAGGTCCTACAGTCATGATGTCATCTTAACTAAAGGACATCTGCAAAGATCTTATTCCCAAATAAGATCATATTCACACTACCAGGGGTGTGGGGTGTTAAGACTTCAACATATCTTTTGGGGTAACACAATTCAACACATACCTGCCTGTTTCCATAAATGAAATTTATCATCTCCTGTGGGAAATTAAATCTTCCTAAAGAGAAGAAAAAATGTCTATTTTTATTTATTTTTCTTAATAATATGAGATTGTCCACAAGTTGAAAGACATGTTTCTTGGCCTGTGGAGAAAGTTTAAATGTAATACAGGTTGAGTATTCCTTATCTGAAATGCTTGGGACCAGGGGGTTTCAGATCTCAAAGTTTGCTGTAGTTTGTTTTTGTTTTGTTTTGTTTACCATCAGCACAGACTTTACTGGTTAAGCACCTATAATCCAATTTCTTCTTATTTTTATTGTTGCATTACGATTATACATAATAGTGGGGGCCACTGTGCCATACACATATATGCCCATAACATAATTTGGTCAATCTCATTCCCCAGTACCTTTTCTTTCCCTCTTCTCCTCCCTTCCCAAGATTTGCTTGCTCTACTTTACTGATCTTCCATTATTATTGTTATTGTTATTTTAATTAGTGCACTATAAATATTTATATATATAGGATTCATTTTGATATATTCATACATGGTGTAGCATAAATTGGTAGGTTTCAACCCACAGTACTTCCTCATGTGAAATTTTTCAAGTGTCATGTCAGTACTCAAAACATTTCAGGATTCAGATTTTCAACTTGTACTTGCTTAGTTATGTACACTGAAAGGAACATTCAAGAGTGCAGGGATGAGGTCTCAGTTCTCAAGGACTCTCAGGTCTGTTACTTTAATATTAACATCTATGCTTTGGGGCTTAAAAGGGGAGTGTTGGGAGGAAGAGAAGGAAATGGGAAGGTGCATAACTATTGTAGTACATGTTGCTTGAACCCCATCATGACCCAGAATAGCCAATGTCATCTCATTACCTGCTACATACACTAGACTTGTACAGAAAAATTCCATTCAGAAAATAAAACCAGCTGGGCACTGTGGTGCATGCCTGTAATCCCAGTAACTTGGGATGCTGAGACAGGAGGATCTCAAGTTCAAAGCCAGCCTCAGCAACTTATTGAGGCACTTAGCAACTCAATGAGACCCTGTCTCTAAATAAAATACTAAAAGGTCAGGGGTGTGATCCAGTGGTTAAGTTCCCCTGGGTTCATTCCCGTGAACAAAAATAAATAAAAAATAAAATAAAGAAACATTCTGCAACTTAAAATATTTGAAAACCAATGACTTAGATTTCTGAGAAATTTTTAAACACAACTAAATTTCCACTGTAATGTTTTTTCTTCCCTCTGTCTTCTTAATAAAATTAGGCTAGTCAAGTTATTTTCCAGTGTAAGTAGTATTTTCCATTTCATTGTTTTTCTACTCCTCTGTTAATAAAATACCATTGTCCTGGGGCTCTACTAATGCTAAAACTGTTTGAATTGTAGAAGACTAGACTATTTGTCTTAAATTATTCTGAGAAAAATCCAAAGATATTTTTTCTTTGAAAAAAAAATTTCTATATTGATTAAAAAGTGTTATTACTATTGATGATGAAATTTTTTGATCCACTTTGTCTTTCTAATTCTGAGTGTTTTCTCAATAACCTCTAGCCTTCTAGACAATTTAATGTCTTGCAGAGAAAATTTGTACTTAAAAGTTTATTTTTCTACATGTTCTCATTATCTCTCTACATTTTTTCTTGCCTATTTTTATATCCTCCCAATTATTTTTTTTACTGTTCTTTTTTACCAACACATCCTTCTTTTTAAGTAAAACTATTTGCATTTATGTGTCATGAATGGCATGAATTGAACAGTTTATTGAGGAAAATTCACACACACACACACACACACACACACACGACACACACACACACACCACACACACACACACACACACACACAGAGCCAAAATATTTTAAAACTACAAAATTAGCTCAGAAAGGCTCTAAAGTACAAGATCAATATAAAAAAATTATAATATTTCTATGCACTAGCATTGAGCATTCTAGGAATAATATTAATACAACAAGTCCATTTATAGCAGGATAGAGAATGATAAAAATGAAAGAATCTGTTTAACAAAATAAGTGTAATGTTTGTACATATAAAACTACAAGAAAGAAATAAAAATAAGTTCTAAATAAATGGAAATTTACCTGTGTTCATAGATTGTGATGAGTATTATTGTTAAGATACCAATGTTCCTCAGATCGATAAATAAATTCATCACTGCCCTTATAAAAACCTCAGTTCTCATTTTTTTGCTTGTAGAAACTAATACATTAATTGCAATGGCCAAAAAGAATAAAGTTGAAGGACACATATTTTCTGATTTCAAAGCTTACTATAAATTTACAGTAATAAAAACAATGTGGTACTTCCATGGGGATAGGTATAAAGAGCAATGAGAGGTAATTGAGATTCCAGAAATGAATCCATCTATCTTGGCCAACTGATTTTCTTTCTTTCTATTGGTTTGTTGGTTGGTTGATTGGTTGGTTGATTCTTTTTAAAATGCGTAACAACAGAATCCACTTTGATACAATATTACAAGCATGGAATAGATCTTATTCTAGTTAGAGTCCCATTCTTATAGACATACATGTCAGATTCATTCCCCTGGATTTCTTCTTCCTACCCCCCTCCCTTCCCTGCATTCCCCATTGTCTAATCTACTGCCCTTCTATTCTTCCCCTCACCTTCCCTCTTGCTGCAGGTTAGCTTCCACCTATCAGAGAAAACATTTGACTTCTTGAGTTTTTAACTTCTTTTTTATTTGAAATCTTCTTGACTTCTAATTTCATAGTTCCACATTTTTTTATATTTCTTACACTTGTGTGATTCCAATTGTCATTTCTTTCTTCATTCCTCCTACACTACTCTTAATAGAAATTTTTAAAAAATACCTCATCTTATTAAATTAACATCATCTTTATTGGGAAAAATTCAAATTACAAAGATTTTATTTTATTTATAAAAATACTCCTAGACAGCCACTTAAGATGCAGTCTCCCATACTTTGATTTGTATATTTCCAGATCTTTCCTTGGCATATGTAAATAGTTATTTTATTGTTTTATTTAGTTACACATGTCAATAGAATTCATTTTTATATAATTGTGCAAGCGTGGAATATATCTTATTTTAGTTAGGACCCCATTCTTATGGATGTACATGATGGTGGGATTCCCTATGGTGTATTATTTTGGATTCATTCCACTATCTTTCCTTTTCCCATCCCTCTTCCTTCCCTTCATTTCCCTTTGTCTAATCTACTGAATATCTAGTCATCCCTTCTCCCCTCTTATTGTGGATTATATCAGCAAAAACATTCAACCTTTGGTTTGGGGGGACTAGTTTATTTCACTTAACATGAAAGTCTCCACATCCATCCACTTACTTGGAAATGTCATAAAGTCATTCTTCTTTATGACTCAGTAATACTCCATTATGTTTACTTATGACAATTTCTTTATCCACTCATTTGTTGAAGGGCACCTAAGTTGATTCCATAGCTTAGCTATTGTGTATCATGCTACTATAAATATTGATGAGGCTCATCATTGTAGTATGCTGATTTTATATCTTTTGGATATAAACTGAGGAGTGGGATAGTTGGGTCAAACAAGGTAAATAGTTATTTTATAAAAAGGTAAGCATACTATAAACTGATACCTGTGAGTAAGCCAAGTGAAGCTGCAAAAAATTCAAAAGGAAAATATCCAACCAGAAGCAGCAAGTGAGCCTTAGTTTGGTTGTGTAGCTCAGGGTGGAGGGGGACACAGGTGCTGTACAGTGCACACAAGGAACAGGAGTAAGCCGCTGACTGGCTCTTGGGAAGCTCAGGAGTGCACGGGGAATCACGTCTACCCTCACATGTCCTTACCTCATGGGTCCTCTGCACTGCCCATCTGATGAGGTAGAATGTGCTGAAACACAGGGCCCACCACAGAGCTGCATGCCTTGGGCATCCAATCCATAGCAGTCAATCCTGAGGGTCAACTGCTACCCAAAGTGGCCCACTTAGGGGATTTAAAGTCCTGGCCCTCCCAACCAAGATGGGGACAACTCTGGAGAGCCAGTGCACTTTCAGGGCTATCCCCACCAGCATCACAGCCCAGTTCTGCCCTTGATCACTCCTTCTTCCTTCCCTTCCAGTGTGCACATCTTAACAGCATGTGGTCATGGCAGGCTAATCTCCATCTGAATCAGCTTCCTGAGGTTCCCACCAGATTGGACTGCAGAAACAGCAGCACCATTTTCTCCTTCCCTACCAACCACCAAGTTCCTGCAGCCCAGGCCTCTCTCTCTTGTTTTTTATTTTTCTTTTGAGATATGCATGACAGTAGAGTGTATTTTGACATATTATACATACATGGGATATAACTTCCCATTCTTGTTGTTGTACATGTTTTGGAGTTACACTGGTCATGAATTCATGTATGAACATAGGAAAGTTATGTCCAATTCATTCTTCTATTCCCATCCTCCCTCCCTTCTCTTGATTCCCCTTTCTCTAAAACATTCTAACAAAACTTTTGTATATTCAATGAACAAAGGAAAAATGGTTAACTGGTTTTATTTTGCCTTTCTTTGAGTACTACTAAAGTGGACCTTTGTTTTACTTGCTGATTGGGCATTTGCACTCACCTTTTTGTGACTTATCTAAATTCTGTTTCACTTGACAGTTTTCTAATGCAGTGATCATCTTTCTCTGACTGATTGTTAAGAACTTCTTTTTCTATTCCTCAACTTATTTTAAAAGTGGAGGTTAATTTTTATGGTTTCTTTTGTTGTTATTGTTCTTTTTTAGATATACACGACAGTAAGGTGTGTTTTGACGTATTGTACATACAGGGAGTATAACTTACTCTAATTAGGATCCTATTCTGTGGTTGTACATGATGTGGAATTACCCTGGTCATGCATTCCTATACAAGGATAGGAAACCCATGTCTGATTAATTCTACTGTCTTTCCTACTCCCCACCTTCCCTTCTTATTGACATAATAATGTACATATGTATGGAGCATATGAGATGATTTGATACACAATACAAAGGATGATGACCAAATCAGGGTAATTAACATTTCCATCTCCTTATTTCTTTGCATTGGAAAACTTTGAACTCCTCTCCTAGTTTTAGTAGGAACTTCTAAATGAATGTTAACAGTATGTTGCAATTATCTTCTTCATTCTCTATCTCTAGTTACAATACTCTTCAATAAACCGAAGTTTCTGCATATACGCAAATCTCTCACTCTTTTTCCTTTGTGACTTGTGTTCTGAATATAATATGGAAAAACTCCTTCCTCCCTTCAGCATCATGGCTATTCACTAAAGGCAAAAGATGTTCCTAACTGAGTCATATAATTTGGAAAAAAAATCTGTTATGTCTTGTGTCATGTTCTGTTACTTAAAAAAAAAAACTTACTTTTTCTAGATGAAAAATAAGTCAATTTCTATGTCATCCAGAAAATTCTGTGCTTGCTCTCCTGTAGACTCTGAAGTAATAGTTATCTTCACAAGCCAAGCAGATGTCCTGATGCAATCTTCTCTAGCACTATCTTGGCCCTTTTGCCTTTCAAATTGGCTTTCCTGGGACCAGGACCAATGATATAATTTGTGAGACCCATCACAAAGAAAAGGGGAGGGAGCCTGTTCAAAAACATTTAACAATTTTCAAGAGGGCAACAGCAGAGCATCAAAATAAGCATGAGATTCTTCTAAGCATGGGACCTATGCAAGGGCACAAGTCTCATGTCCATGATGCCAGCCCTACCCAGAACATAGAGAGCATGTGCTGTAGTTTAGATCTTAATGTTCCAAATGCCCATGTGTTAAAATCTTGGTCTCCAGTGTGGTTTCTATGGTGATGGAACCTTTGGGAGGTGGCATAGTGGTAGGTCCTTAGGTCACTGGGGAGCTTCCCTGAAAGAGACTGGTAGAACACTGGTCTTTCTTTTTCTATTTCTCCATTTTACTCCCTAACTGGTAATGAAAGCAGGTTTGCCACACCACAAGCTCCCTCCATGAGGTACTACCTCACCACAGACCCAAAACAATGGGGCCAATCAATCATAGGCTCAAACATCCAAAACTAGAACTCTTCTCTTTATAAGCTGATTTTCTTCTTTATTTTATTATAGTAACAAAAAGCAAGTATTCACAGCAAGCCTTCAAGATCAACCTTTTTGACTTATTAGACTAATCGCATCAAGTCAGTCAAAAAATGTTTCATGAGTTTTTCCCTTAAGGAGTTGATAAAAGGACATAACTAAATTCTTTTTTGACTCAGTTATCTAAATCTATTAGGATTGGAAGAAAAAAATGAAGAGATTATCAGACTAAAAGCTCTGCAAACAATTTAGGTGTAATATCTGAAGTGAAAACTTGAGATCTATTACATTTAAAGTGCCCAAAGACATGATTACATAATTATTAAATGCAAATAACAATCAACCCCCAAGAACTTAAGCTTAAAGAGTTTACAGGGAAACTCTCATGGCAATTCCATGGCAGGCACCATACAGACCCATTTTATAGAAGGGGAACCTGAGGCTTAGAAGAGAGGAACAAAGTGCCTCAGTCAGCATTACCAGTCAGCAGTAGACAAGGGCTCAGATTCAGCTGGGAAACCAGGACCTCAGGCTCAGCCTTCAGGATGCACTGACATCACAATCACAGGTTGAGTGGAAGTCTGGACTTCAGGAGATGAAGGGGAGGCTCCCCTGGTGGTCTCGCACTTTACACACCCTTAAAGTGTGCTTCGTGCTTATAAAGGACCCAAGGCTCCTGAATATATCTGCACTTGCATGTCCACATTTCAGGGCTGAGGGCCATGAAGTTGTTCTGTTTTCATGTGAAAACAAGGATTTTTTTTTCCCCTTCTCTGTGTAAACAGCAGGTTGTTTTTCTAGTTCTTTACTAAATGTCAAGCCTAATTTAAAAAAAAAAATCATTCTTGCATAGAACATTAAGGATTCAGCAAATGAATTTCAAAAACATCAGCATTCAGGTTCCATGAAAGTAACCACATTTCAGATGCTTATTTAAACCTTGCCCTCACCCAATAATGTTTAAACACTGACAGTTATAGGCTTTTGTGTTAGATTAACTCTCTGCTTTCTTTTCCCCCTTGCAGGGGTATTGGGGATTGAATTCAGAGATATTCTGCCACTGAGCTACTTCCCCAGCCCTTTTAGTTATTTTTTTATTTTTATTTTAAGGCACAGTCTCACTAAGTTGCTGAGGCTCACCTTGAACTTGAGTCCCTTCTAACTCAGCCTCCAGAGTCAATGGGATTACAGCCATGGGCGAGCTCTCTGCTTTTGATTCTACTAAAACTAAAACTAAAATGATCTGTCACAGCTTGTCAGCTTTCATGGCTAACTGTAAAACCAAAGCAAAGTCTGAAAAATAAAAATTAAACTATCTACATTATTGAAGCTAAAATCAAAAGGGAAAGTGGGGGGGAGGTGTGCACCCACACACATATTTATATATTCATTTTCAGGTATATATGTGAATAACTTCTTCATTTTCCCTGTTGACCTCCTACATACAGATATCAAAATAAAACATCAAACTTTTTATGCTTTCCATCATCCCTGCAGGATTCAGATAGCTAAACGAAAGTTTTTAAAAGACATTTATTTATTATTCTCACTCATATTAAATTTGATAAAATTCAGAAGTGTTCCCCAATTCCTTATCTAATGAAAATTAAATGCCTATTACCTCTTTTTAAGCCACAATACTTATTTTTTAATACCTTACATGCATAAGGTTATGGGAATTTCATTTTTAATCTGAAAGACTTGAGTTTAAAGGCTCCACATTGATAAAAACAGATGGAATTCAAGTAGACCATTTATTATTTTCATTTGTATTAAACTCTCAAAAGAAACCTTTTTCCTGGACCACTTTTACTTACCATGGTTACAGCAACTGATAACATCACAGCTCAAAATGGAGCATGCAAAAAAGAGGAAAAAGTCTAATTTGTTTTTATTTAACTAAAAGAAATTAAATTCTCGCAGCCAAAATTTCTTCTGAGACTAAGCCTAGCATAACCTGAATAATTTTCTAAGGCTATGTTATCATGACAACTAAAAATAAAATGTTGGCTACAATCTTGACTGAACTAGTTGATCTTTCATTGGTTTCAATCGCAACTCAGATATAAATGTTATTTTACATTCTTGACAGAATCCATTCCATGTGGCCATGAGGACCCTTATATGCTTCTCTGCCCTTTTTACTTCACTTAGACCTCTTCTGCCTCTATGTAAATATTATTGTGAAGGCTAAACTGTTTGGCTTGACTATGGTATTATCCAAATGTAAAAGAGAATGATAGTGTGCTGAGCACACTCTGGAAGTTTATACAAGAAGAATCCAGTCTGGGCCATAAACCATAGATTGTACTTAAAAATAGAAATTCAACCTGCAAATGCCACTCTGCTCTGCTGCTGCTTTCAGGAAAAACACCATTTTGGTACAATATTAATCAGTGTCCAGTGGTTCATATGACATCATAGGATAAAGGAGTCTCCTTGGTTTTGAATATTAGGGACTTCTGAATGTTTTCAACATCTAAAGGGGAAGTAAAAACACATTGTAGCCAGCACATTTTCTTTTAATTTTTATATTCATGCATATTATCAGAGCAATGAAATCCATATGCTTATAAAAATTCATTTACACTTTGTACTTCAGAATGTGTGACAGTCTTTTTATAAATCTTTTAATGTCTTTATTTACTTTTAAAAACATCCGGTTTGTGAGAATAAACACCAAATAATTTGGAATCAGAACCAAACTGCCATATTCAATTAATAGAAACCCTTTACACATGATTGATAAGACTACAAACATGTGGAATGCATTCATGAACACTCTCTGAAGCAAAAAAGCATTGTTAGCTAAGAAGATCTAATGACTACTTGTGAGTGTTTTTATTATTTTGAATTCTACAGCTATCCTTAATTTATTTTGTCACAAGTTTTTGATGTGTGTATGTATGTGTTTTCAGCCTTGAGCATCTTTGAACACCTGAGAGGGACAGGGCATTTCCTCTCTTGGTTGCCCTAGAAGTCTGACAGAATTTTCCAAAGGGGGAAGATTTTACATGTAACGCTTCCTGAAGATATCAAGCTTGTGTGCTATCTCTTGGTGTCCCCAGTGGTAGCCAGCCAGAGGGAGGGAGTCAGAGATGGGAGGAGCTTAGTCTTAACAAAAGCTGTGTACTTGGTAAAGAGAGAAAAACAAAAGTCAAGGCCCAACATGGCTGCCCATAATCAGCATTCCTAAAATCAACAGTAAATGTATTAGGCCTTTCAGTCGCCTTGAGATGAACCTATTCCCCAAGTAGGAAGAGGCTTCTGTATACCACTTTCGGAGTCTGTTACATGACACAAAAAATGGTCCCATAAAATTGATCTAAGTGGACTTTCCATACAAAATCTACTTCAGAGAAATAATGATGGTTACCTTCCCGCCATTAATCCTCATAGGTATAGCCGTAAAATCATCAAATAGTCTTAATGTCCCGGGGCTATCAGATTTAATTAGTAGCTAACAATGGCTGCCCCTTCTAGTGTTATTGACTATTCCAGTAAATTTGGAGACCAGCATTAGCAGTCTTGATGGGCCCTGGATCTTTCACAAATTTGTTGTACAGCAATTAGGGTCTGCAGGGCAGTGACATGAGTTAATTCAACAACAACAAAAAATGTATATTACATATGTATATATAATATACATAATATTGATATACAGAAAAAAGAAAAAGAAAACCAAAATCATAACAACACTAATAAGAGCTGACTATGACTCAAAGCAAGTCTATTCTTTAAAAACATTACCAAATTTAATCCTCAAAACAGCTGAGAGAGGGAGGTATCATCCCATTTAATAGCTGATGAGACTGAGACAAGAAGTTTTGCCTAAACTTACCCAAATTGAAACAACTGGCAAAGGGCAAAACCAAAACTTGAATCCAGAAAACTCTCAGTCACCACATACATCCCCATCTCCCCCCATACTGTTTCCTGTAAAAGGGTGCTCCACAGCTGGCAGTATAAATTCAAAAATGTGTGAAAATTCACATGAAAGGTGGTAAGAGAGGCTCCTGGGTTTTTGTTTTTTTTTGGCAGTCCGTTTTTTTTTGGAACTGGGAATTGAACCCAGAAGTCCTTTACCACTATGCTACATCCCCATTCCTTTTTATTTATTAATTTATTTTTTATTTTGAGGCAGGGTCTCACTAAATTGATAAAGGTGGATTCAATTTTGCGATCCTCCCACATCAGCCTCCAGAATCCTTGGGATTACAGGCATGCGTTATCTCACCCAGCTTTTTATTTTTTTTTTTTTTTTTGTCTTTAAGAAAAAAATTCTCTTCGCCCCAATTGTAATGCTCTTTCTAAATTTTATCCTAACAATAAATTCAAAAATGAGGAGACAGTCATTTTCTTGCCCTTTCTTGCCTCTGTAATATATCAACCCTCACAGAAAAATATTGAATTGTGGCTTTAAATGATTAAAAACTTCAAGAGGATCACTAAAAGAGGGCACATTTTTTATAATTCATCAAAAATATCAAAATTTCAAAACATAAATGAAATTGATTTCATTTTCTAAAAATATCAATTTAGATTAGTTTGCTTTTAAAACTCATACTGCTTGATCTATATTCAAATAATTGAATACAGGTATAGACTCAAAATTACAAGTGAAATTTATCTCTAAGTGGCTATTAACATCTCAACCAGTTTGTCTGATGAGATAACATAGAGAAGTCCACTTTTTTTGCCATATGTCCAAATATCTTGTTATTACTAACAATATTAACAACATAAACAACAAAAGAATATTTATTTCGCAAGTATATGCTCAAAACCGGAAGGTCATAACTTTGACAGAACGATGAATATTTTTGTGTTCAGTATAATCTTTGTCATTGTCTTTATTCTCATGGAACAATATGTGCTCCCCCTGGTGGCCAGTATAATACCTTTAATTTTCTAGATTAAACTAATCCTATCACAATTTGTTAGTTTAAGGACCATTTTAACTTTTCATATCTCACAAGTTTCAGGTTCCAATTCAGCTTTCCAAAGTCAAGTTCCTTCAATTCATTTAAACATTATTCAAATATCTTTAGTTCTTATCCAAAACATTTTTCATTAGATTGAAACCATCTAGTTACCTAGTTAGAGGATTTTGTTTAATTGTTTTCTTGTTTGGGGTAAAATAAAATCTTTAAAGCTAAAACCACATCTACCAGAGATTGGGAGAACTCTTGAAAGCTAAAATTGTGTGGTCAATATAAGAAAAGACACTGGAGATAATCCATCAAGTCAGTGTATCTCACCAGAGAAAAAGGAAATAAAATGTTACAGGATGGAAATGTAATTTAATAGCTGAATGAACATTTGATCAGCTTATTTCATCCTTAAGAAGAAAAAAAGAAGAGTGGAGGCAACCCAGGTGGTTAAATTGTAATACAGTCGAAATTCTATCACCCATGAAAACTGTAATTGGGATTCCACTTTTGGATTTGGCCAGCCCAGAAACAGATGTGTGTTTCAACGAGAATCACAGGCTGCATCTTCTTAAAAAAAGAAAAAAATGCTCTTTAGAGTGAAACAGGGGTTTCAACTCCAAAGAAAGGACTAGACTAAATTGAGTGCAATTGTTCCAAGTGTTTAGAATTCCCAAGTTGGATTGGGGCTAAATGTGTGGTTCTCATTTTATGGCCTTGAAAAAGAAGACAGTGAGATTTCTCCTTGTTCTGCCCTTAAAAAAAGAAAAAGAAAATCCAAAAATGGAAAAAAAAATTTAAGTTGAGATACAAAGGTTTGGCTAGTGATATCTCAGCCACAGGATATTTCTTCAAATGAGGGAGGCTATAGTTCAGACAGCAAGGTCAAGGTGAAGACCAAATAGCATTTTGTGCATAATTCCTACCCATTAAAAGAAAGGAATCAAATGTTTCTCATTACATGGCCTGTCTGGATGCAGGATCCTTTCAACTGAGTTCCTCAGGCACATTCTGGCAAGATTCTAAATTCATATCATCCAGCATAACACGGAGCAGGTAGAATTCCTTTTGAAAAGAAAACCCAGGCCCATGTAATTCTAGTCAGGGAGCTGATGCCAGTAAATCCACAGTGTGCTTTACTCAGATCACAGTTCAATCGAATAAATCCCGATCTCTTTGCAGGAATCAAAAAAAAAAAAAAAAAAAAAAAAGCAGGCAAATGAGGGAAATAAAGTTGTCAGGGAGCAGCATTCACCCATCAAGAGGTTAATTCCCATGGAGGATTTCAGTGCTTTGGGATAGGTAAAAGGGATGTTTGTACCAACATAAGATATTCAAACTTTATCTATGTCAATATTTATTGTTTCCCCCCACTCTTTTGCCTCTGTTTCTCTTTTCTGACAAAAGAGCCCGACTCCCTTTTAAAGGGGAGGAAAATTGTCTTCCCCAGCTCCCAGTGCCCTTCAGTGATCTGTAGAAAAAGTCCAGACATCTTCCAAAAGGACAAAAGCTCTGTGTCTCTTGTCCCTCCAGTCTTCTCTCCTTTGGTTTGCGTACCCTCCTCCTTGCCAAAAAGCAGCCACCTTTCCCAGGGAAGTTACTACAATCCACTCTAAGTACTTCCTCTAACAATGAAGGCAGCAAAATCCTATCTTTATTCATTGAAAGCACGAAGCTGGCCCTCTTAACAAATACAGTGGTTTTAATAAACCCTTGTTGATATGCATCCATTCAAGAGAATAAAGTGAATGTGGTGGAGCTAAAGCTGTTGGTATGCAGAGAGCAGATCTGCACACCATATCTGTGTGTGTTGCACAACATTTTGGTGTGCACTTTTAAATAGCAGATGGACAGAAACACATACTCCACTGCATGCATATTTTTTCCTGTGTTTATAAAATATCCACCTTTAAGGAGAGAGATGAAAGTAGAAAGAAACGAAACTTTCTTTGAAAAATGTATGTATGTGTTTTCCTGGACATTGAACCCAGGGGCATTCTACACTGTTTTATACCCCCAGCCCTTTTTATTTTATTTTGAAACAGGGTTCCACTAAGTTGCCCAAGCTGACCTCGAACTTTTAATCCTCCTGCCTCAGTTTCCTGAGCACCTGGATTACAGGTGTGTGCCACCACACCCAGCTTAGTTCCCTTTTTAATGTCTCAATGCTCATTGGGTTTAATGATGGATTTATATTACTCTCATTGATTCAAAACCATCAAAGCACAGATATGTCTGTCTTTGTTTAATTTCTTTGGGATCTCTACATTTTTAAAATATGATACAAATATCCCTTTTACCTATCTCAATTTTATTCCTAAATTAAAAAAAAAAAAGACAGGGGCTAGTGCAAAGATAAACTACCTTTGAGAAGTGATTCTTTTTTTAAATATTTTTAGTTGTCAATGGACCTTTATTTTATCTACTTATATGCAGTGCTGAGAATCGAACCCAGTGCCTCATACATGCTAGGCAAGCGTTCTACCACTGAGCCACAACCCCAGCCCAAGAAGTGATTCTTTCTCAGATTTTTCTACCTGACATAGTACTATATAATTTTATTAGAAGTTTGCAATACTGTCACAGATTCATATGAGTGAAGAAAAAAAATATTCAATCTTCCAATAGGATCCTTTGAAAAGTATTTAAATCCTGGGTCCCTCATCAACCGTACTAGTGATTCCTCTAAATGTGTGTGTGTGTTCATTCTTTCCTGGGGGTGGAACCCAGGGTCTCATGCATGCTAGGCAAATACTCTAGCATTGAGCTACACCCCCAGTCCACCACCACCACCCCAGCAACAAATCCCTTTTTAACACCTAAAGAGAGGTGAAGCAATGCCAGTGCCAGTCTCCCCACAGGCCAGGTCATTGCAGGTGTTACTGCATTTAAAGTGTGCATTTCACAGATGAGAACACAGAGGCACAGAGAGGCAAAGCCTCTGTGTTCATGCAGTGGAATTTAAGCCAAGTTCATTGGGATTCTCCATAGCCAGTATCAAAAGAAAAGGTATGCTCCTCCCTCTGTATCTTACATGAAATGCCAAAGTCTGCTTGCACTGTAACTGAAGGCCACCTGTCTTCTGTCAATGAAAAGAACTCTGAAAAACTCACCTTTAGCCACAGGACATAAAGACTCTAGAGGACAGATGTGGAAAAAACTTTCCTTTGCAGCTGCCATTGAAAATATAGGCACCTTTCATCACTCTGGGTTGTGTTTCCCAGGTCTTCTCCCTCTTAACCCTAAGCAGCCTGAACACAGAAGTGAAAAGTGGCAGAGAAATGAGGTGGTGACAAGTCAAAGATAGAGACTGTTGTATGAATGCTTCTCATTTCTTCAGAAAGTATTGTGATGTCTTGCCCGTCCTAAGCATGCCAGTACTTCTCCAGGCAGCAAGATGGACACATAAAAATCCTGTCGGTAATGTCATGACTGAGTATGTGATATTCATCATATCACCCAAAGGCAGGCTGAGGGCACAGGCACTTGGGGAAAACACTTCTTTTCACATCATTCTGACCAGCTTAGAGAAGCTGGCACTCAGAAGTCTGACAACTCCCATCTCCAAGTTCATGTCTCAGTCCTGATTCTTAAATGAGCAGAAGTCACCCATTTTTCATTTCCAAGCTCTGTGAATCACAACTTGCTATATGGCCTAAAAAAATAAACTAAATCCCAGCCCTTTAGTATACCTGTCTATAAAATGGAACTTTTTTCAAAGACAAGAGGCTTTGAAAACTTGAGAAGAAAAATATCTACGTGGAAAAAAAAAATAGGTACTGTGGCTTAAAAAAGGTGCAATGAAAACCATTTCCCACTGGTTTTCTTGATGGGTCCAGAGCAGACCAAGCACAAGCAGGCAGCTCCACTTACAAGCAATAACTTCAATTCAAAAATCTCTTCCATCAGTTTTAGAAAGCCAAATGAGGAGGAAAAACAAAACCACCAGCCAGAAACTGCTTTGTAGTTGGAAAAAAAAAAAAGATTATTTGGTAACCTGAGATAATTTCCTTTAGCTTTTAGAATGTTAGAAATGTTCTGGGGGTGGGGGAAGCCCTTTGTTGTTGTTCATTGCCTTTTGCTCACTTTAGGATGATTTCTGCATATTGTCTATCTCAGTTCCCCATGGCTCATCTGGCATTTTCTAGGACTCTAGAAATCAAGCCCATAACAAAGGGGAAAAGGAGCTGTCAGGTACATCAGGGGTGCCCACCCATTAACAAATACTCATTCCACTTTCTCTTCCTACCTGTTGCCCAACCAGGGTTGCAAATGCTCATGAATAAACCAATTAAATAATTTCCTCTATTAGTGTTCATCTCTTGAAGTCAGGGACTGGGGTAGCTTTGTGATAAGTACACAAAACAACACAGGGACACAGGCTTGCTCACCCTTACCAAGTAACTTTCAGATGCTTTCCTTTATTCAAAGGCATCCACATTTAATAGGTGATGTCAGACTCTTCACCAATGATCTTTTTAAGATTACACAATTGCGTTATACCCCCAGGGTCCCACCACCAATGCGCCTGGACTTGAAATCAGTAAATAGCCCATGTATCTAGTTCTAGCAGACACTTTCTGAGCCCACCCACCCACCTTTTTGAACAAGAAGCCCAAATGAACCTTGGTACCTGGAAGCAGTTTGTGGTTTTAGTTAGCAATCATTCTGGTCCCTGAACACCAAAATCAATGCCAATACCTTTACCATCTGTCAGTTACCCAAGTTTTGAGAGTTGAGGGGTGGGAGGGGGATCCTCCAGGATCCCTAGTTTTCTAATTACTGAAAACACCGACAGCCCCATTGTCCCTTACTCTGTCCCTTACTCTTACCCCAATCTTCTTTGGGGTGACATCATCTCAGAAGTAAAGAGAGGCCCAGCCACCAAGCACTGAGAAAATACAGACTTCCACCAATATACTAGGGAAAGAAGACAGTTTGACCACCGAGGTTGTGTTTTGGTTGGTTATAAAAGTATAAAATGAGGCTATGGCAGGGCTGGGGATGTAACTCAGTGATACAAGGCTTGTCCCGCAGGTACCAGGTCCTGAATTCTATTCTCAGCACTAAAAATAACACGGGGGTGGGGGGAGTTCTGTGGCTTCTCTGTCCATTTTCTAAGTTCCAAGACCCCTTAGACCTAAGGGACTCAAAGGGCTGGGGGGCTTCAGAGAAGGAACTGTCACAGGACTGGTCTGGGGCTTTCCAGTCAGGGAAAGGTACAGGATTAAGGAAGCTGTACAGATGAAAGGAAATAAAGCCCCCAAAGATAAAAGGGGTAAAAAGAAAAGGAAGAGCATGGACCACCAGGATGAACCAAAGGAAAGGGGAGGAGGGGGAAAATAGAAGGAAAGAGGTGGGGGAGAGGGCAAAGCCAAGGAAGGGAGGGAGAGAAAGGTAAAGTAGGATGAGATGGAAGAAAGAAAAAGGAAAGAAAGAAAAGGAGGAGAGAGAGAAAGAGAAGTGGGAGGAGGAAGGGAGGAAGAGCAGAAAAAGATGATTAAAAAAAAAAAAGAAAAAGAAATTTGAGTCTGGCAGGGCAAGGGACGCCACGTCGGAGCAAGAATCTCCACGAGGGTGCAACCGTCTAAAGCCAAAGTTCAGAAAAGTCAAAATACCCCGGCCCATAAAGAAACTGTGCTGCCCAGGCTAGAGGCAGAACGTAGCCAGGGGTTGACTGAATGTGTCCTTGCCGCCGGCCCGGGTTGGTTCCTCCTCTGCGTGTCCTAGGGTCTCGCTGCGCCACCGCTGCAGGGCGGAGCTGCGCGCCCTGGGCCGCCCAGCCTTCCGCAGTTTCCTCAGGCTCAGGCTGGGGCTGGGGAAGAGTTGCCCCTAGGAGGTGGAGGCCGGGATGGGAAGTCCATGTAAGCTACTGAGGGCATCGGGGGCCTTGCCCCCTGGACTGGAAGGCTTCCGGTCGGCCACTGTAGGAGGAAGCACAGGATCATCGGGTCACTGCCTAGCACCTTGCCAGGATGCTAGGATGCCTGCAGGACGGGGGCTGGATGCGCTCGCTGCTTAGTGCTCTCCAAAGGCCTCAAGAGCCCATAGATGCCCGCCCCTCCCTCTCCCTTTAACTCATTATTTACCACCGTTCTATATAGAATTGAAAACTTAAGGGAATCAAGTATAAGGGGAGCTGGGCAAGTGGATCTCATAAATGGTCACTTGGACCACCATTAACTCCTGGTGGTGAACACCGGATGCTATTTCTTTTACCTCTCAACTCTGTCACCACCGGCTTAGAAAAGGAGGTGACTGACGCAGGAAGAGAGAGGTTTTCAGATCCAATGGGGGCTTCCACCAGAGAGGAGCCGACAGGAGCGGACAGAAGCCAAGAGCTGACATCTTCGCAGCAGCGCAACCGAGCATACAGGTGCAAGGCGTAATCATCTCCGCTGATGCCAGCGGCTCAGCTCCGGGCGCTCTTGAGGTGGGCACAGGGAAAAATCATGTGGAAAAAGAGCCCCCAAACAAATATTCCTGCCGGGTGCAGCCTGAAGCCCTCTGACACAGGAAGAGGTTACGCTTTGAGGGAGCTGCAGAGTTCGTTGTACCCACGAGATCTGGGGATCCAGATGCGCTAACCACTGCCGGCACAGCACGTCCTAGGGCCGACGGGCCTCCGTATTAAGTGACAGTCAGCTTGCCAGATCAGGCGGTATTCTGTGTATTGCTCTATTATTTGGGGTTTTGGGAAGGGGCCCAAGTTTTGCTACTGGAAGCCAAAAAGTGACGCTATGATTGTGCAACCCTATTTTTCCTTTCCCGGTCCCGGGCGCTCAGCTTCTCCTGCACCAGAAGGCACAAGCTGTTTATACCTAAAGGGGCTTATTTTCCATTTTCTGTTTTTCCGCCAATAAATCCTCCTTTAAAGGAAGAGTTTAGAAGCCTCAATTTGGATTGAGAAAGAAGTCTCCCACACCCACCCGCCCCCTCCTTCTTCTCTCCTGCAGAAGTTCTCACCCCAGACCCAGGCACAACTTGCTGTGACTGCCTGAACTAAGAACCCACACCTCATGTGCCAGGGAAACACACACACACACACACACACACACACACACACACAATTTGGTTTCGCAGAGATTTTAAAGAGGTCCACAGACCTTTCCAATAGAAAGAGACCCCTGGGCTTTTCCCCACCTTTCAGCTCTTTCCTAAACACAGTTGTGACTGCCAAGTCAACGAAGTATTGAGACCTTTTCTTTTCACCCTATACACACACTTCAAAGTGAGGATTTGTTTAGAAAACATCTGAGGGGGAGGAGGTGTTTCTACCAAAGGCCGATTACCTTAGAGACAAGCAAGAAAATGGGCTCCTGAAAAATAAACACCTGGAATCCCGCAGCTAGATTCCACCCCACCTTCAGGGGCGAATCCTGCTGTGTTTTTAGTTCTTTCTGTTGTAATCCCTCCCTGGGACCCTCTCTCCCCTTCCATTCCATTCTATTTCCTATCATAGGACTCAAGGAAATGTGGGTGAGTTTGTCTGGGGGATTCGGAAGCAAAAAACTCTTGTTAGGAGCTCTGCAAGCTCGTTTACTCGGCTAGGGGAGGGTGGGGTAAGGAATACGGACAGACCTTTTTTAAAATACAGGGATCAGGGATCGCAACTGGCCACTGCACGGGGACCTTTCAACAGAGGCACCGGTGATCTGGGAAGTAGTCTCCCAGAGCGAGGTCAAAAGAGCCCGGCATTGGCAGGGGAGTTCTATGGCGAACGAATGCCAGCGCTCTCGTGATCGTTTTAGGATCTCCTAAAAACTAATCTTGAAGCAGAGATAATTGGGGGAAAGCTGCAAGTTACCTTTAACAAATATAGACAACACATTTTCTTTGTATGTATGTATACAATATCTTACAGATGTGATTTCCAAATCTTTAGACTTTCTAAAACCTGCTGTGAGGGATTTTTAAACCCTGACAGTAAGGTGGTTGCTAAAAATACTGCTGCAAATACTGTCTTGAGGGAATGTCTGGTGGGGGTCTTTCACTTTAGGAGGGGGTCTCCCCCAGCTATGAAGACGTTTGGATAACTGTTAAATTTATAGAACATTAGCCCCTCCACATGAAAATGAAGTGGATTTTCCTATTCTTTTCTCAGTTCCTAAGATTTAGCTTTCTTCAGGGGATGGGAAATGTAGATCATATTTTCTTGCCTACATAGTAGAGTACCCAAACCCATAACCTTTCCCAAAATAAAATTAATAAATTGTGATGCATAATTTGGCATTTGAAAAGGCTTTCCTTCTGATAACTATAAGATGTCTAACTGTACCTATGTATAATATGAAGGATATACATATTTATATGTGCATATATATGTAAGACATATATACACACATATACATATATATGTGAATGTCATTGTCATGTGTATGCACTAGATGATCAAAAGCATTTTTACTGAGGATTCATGATACTGACTTGTTTTCAGTTTTTCTAATGAAATTTTTTCTACCGAAAACAAATTTAGTGAATACTATTCTTACCATAAAAAAACTGAGCAATTAGTGACAACAAACTATCTTATGGGTTAGGTTTCTTTGAAGATATTAATTTCAAGAAATGATTAGAAAATAAGTGACAGTAATTTGTATTACTTTACTTTTCAAGGACCAGTTGGGGCAGGGGTCAAAGTCAGTTTTTCTATCAAAAAATTCATAACCCAAGTGTATATATAATTCTCATGCTGTGAAAATAGACACATAATAAATAATTATTTTATACTCTTTGAACAAAAAACATTTAATAAATCATTATTTTTGATGGACCTGAGTTAGTCCTTGATCCTTTACCTGAACCTTTTAAAGAACTGTAAGGATCATAACATTAAATTATTATTATTTTAATCACCAATGTAATATCTACCAAAGAAAGTCAATCAACAATAAGCCAAACTGTTAAAGTTACATCCCCTCTAAAATTTAGTAGAAGTAGTTTAGAATATTTTACATTTTACCTTTGGATTGTTAATTATTTACACTTCACAAACTTATTTATACTGTGGAGTTTTGAAGTGCCTCCAAAACAAAGTGACTCTATTGGAAAATGTCTACATCTTTAAAAGACACTGGGTCCTTTTTCTAAGTCTTCCTTTCCTTGGGGTCAACCCAGCAGAAATCATTTAAATTTGTAGATTTATTTTTTGAATTTAAATGTACCTTCTCAGTAAAATTACTTGTGCAACGATAAAAATTCCATTCTTATTTTAATTTCAACAGACATCCCTGGGTTTCACAGAGGATGGGTGTCTCTTTCTAAAATTTCCTTCATCTGAGTTTTCCTCTAAATGAACAAGTGGTATTATCCTGTTACTTAAAAGTTAAAGAAGTTCTAATTCTCAATTTTTGTAAATTTATTTTGCTTGTCTTGTCTATAATTAGGAAAAATGTGTCTATAATTAGGCAAATCAGCATATGCTAATATTCCAGGATGTGTATGTTTTAGAAAAGGTAGAAATAGGAAAGTTCCTTCACTGCTATGTATGGCACTTAATTCCGCCCCCCCCCCCACACACACACACATAGATAAATGCCATCCTATCTCACCAAGACTATTTGGAAACAGCAATTTTTGTCTAGGAGGCAACAAGGAGGAAGCCACTCAGGTCACCTGCCAGTCCTCTACCACCTGCCACCACTCCCCCCACACACACTCAGCAGGTATGAGGCAAATCAACTGGTAAAGGTCTCTTTGTAATTCAGGAATATCTTTTGGGCCCCACTCCATCCTTCAGGTCCTGTGCCCTGTCCCCTTCTCAGCTGAGGCTGGGACCCCCTGAGATGTCAGCCTCCCCCTTATTTGGCCCCAAAGTAGGTGAAACTGCCAATCTCTAGTGATCAGAAGCTAAACACAGGCAGGTTCAAAATTAGCAAATCCGACCATTTCTTTCATCAAGGAAGAAAATGGAAACTCATGTGTGAATAAACTTTTCCCATATTAAAGGGAAAATCAAATTTTGATGGGCAGGGTAAGAAGATGCCCCTCAAGACCCTGATCATGGATTAAATAAAAATTTAGCAGGTCACAGAAATGTGGGCCTGGAAGGTGCTTTCTAGGCTCTTCTGGTAATGGAGCAACTGAGGCCCAGAGAGGAGCAATAACTTGGCCAAAGTACAAGAAGCAGATCCAAACCCAGGAGTCCTGTTTGCAGAACTGACCCTCTTTCCCCACTGTCTACACGTCAGGGCCTCCCTCAACATCAGGTGTCTCTTAGGAACACCTGTTGGAAATGAATTTGCTCCAGAAGGGACAAGATTAATATCTTAACCTTAAACTTAAAGCAAGAATTTATGCCCAGCGGCTTTCCCCCTCTTCCTCCTTCTCTTTGCGCTGTCCCCCCACCTCCACCGCTCCTTTTTGGTAGCTCACCCTTCTCCTCTCCACCCTTCCTTACCCCTTCATCTGATCCCCTCCCAGCCTGAGCCCCTCACCTTCTCGGCTAGGATGCTTGAAGGTCATTGCTGCGGCCAGTTCCCCGCCGTGTACTGTGACGCTGGCCCCTGGGGGTGCCAGCGGGGGTCCCTGCGCCGGTGGCCAAGGCGGGCCAGGGGCAAGGTACCCGCCGCCTGGAGCGCTATATACGCTGTGTTGGTTGGAGGCTGGGTAAGCGCAGGCCGGAAGGAAGCCGCTTACAGCCGAGATGCCCGAGGCCGACTGCGGGGTAAAGAGGCACAGAGAATCAGTAAAGAGTCAGAAGACCCTATCTTCTCCAGTTCACGCGATTGCTGACCTGTGGAGTGGGGTCTTCACTTCACCCTGCTGCCCTTGTCAGTTATATCTACACAAGGCCTAGTCTCTGGTTTTCCTAGTAAGGACTCTTTCTTTGGTAAAATGATTTCTGTAACTCTATTCGAACGTTATAAACGATAATAAAAGATAAAGAAGTCATGGTACACACCATCGGAGTGTGATCTGGAACTTTCAGCTTTGTTAGCATAGGAACCTTGGCAAAAGGCAAATCAATCCCCTCAAAAGCCAGCTTCCCCCATACTAGGGCTCTCAGAAAAGTACAAAAATTTTCTGCTTGGCGCCAGACACAAGATCTGCCTGCCAGGTAGACTTCTCCTGGGAGACCCTTAGTGCAAGTCACCTACCTCCCCTGCGTCCGGGTTACCTGAGTATATTTAATGTCCGCTTCCAAGGCAGGTTTCTCCAGTCCATTCACTGCTGGGGTGGCAGGGAAGGCCGTGCGGTTCACGCTGGCCCACTCTTCCATCTTGGGGGAATAGGCGGAGCCTTCGCTCCCGGCCAGGGCCCCTGCTGGGGACACATAATGGATTAAAACGCGCATTTGAATCTAGGCTTGACCCTCCAACCCAGACGCGTGCCAACAATCAACTACCCAGGCTAGTATCCAGAGGCTCAACTAGGCGTCCACTGGAACACCTGGAGATGGTCAAACAATCCAGGGAGCAATCGGAAGCACAGAAGCAGCGGGTCCTGGGTTTCGCTTTCACTCCTAGCTGGCTAGGAGAAAGAAAGGTGAAGGGGCCTACTATCCCTTCCTCTCAGCCCTGGACCCGCTTCCCACGAAAACCGCGGCCCAAGGGGACAGGGACCAGACACACCAGGCCAAGGCAGCTATTCCACTCTCCAAAGACGGCATTTCTGAAAGATCCAAGTTCAAATTCGTGGCAGCCTGCCGAATATTGTGTAGATATTTTAACGTTTCAATAAGCGTAGAGGGGATTGAGAGATAGATAGTTCTATCCTGTTACTCTAAAAGAGGAGTCAATCTTGGGACCCAGTGAAGTGTTCCAGACACACAGCTGCTCCTAGCACCTATGTGCACTTGGGGGAAAAGAGGGAAAACTCCAGATCTGAGTACTGGCCTAGCGGCTGCTGGTTAAGATGTGACTCCGCCACAACTCAGACTGTTAGAGCCCCAGGAAAAACAGTATGCTGAGAGGTCTGCCCCACTGAAACAAGGGTAAAAGCATTCAAGTTTCTTTTAAGCTGCCCTTTTTTACTCAGGGTTATGATGGATTTTGCTTCTTACCCTCCTCCTGAGTCTACTACCATAAGAGAACACCATTCCCCTGCCAGCTGTATGAAGACAGCCAGATTTGGTCCACACATGACCTTCCATAGGCAGACACCATAGTTGTCCCAAACCTTCCACTTTTCACTTCACCAGAGATGACCAACAGCTGGTTATGTTTTAATTACAGTCAAAGGGCAAGTCCTGTGACTGTAGCTGCAGCAGGTGGTGGCCATTACTGGCAAATCCAGCTCACCGAGGGTTCGAGGGTTCGTTGTACTTGTCGCAGGACTTGCAAGGCCAAGGGAACCTGATAGAAATCTAGGACACTGGACAAGACTGACCACAGGACTCCTTTTTCTCAGAAGAGCCCCCTGGGTCTGGGAGGACAGAATACTGGGTAACTATGAGGGATCCTGAAAGCTAAAGATAGGGCAGCAGAATGGCCTGAGAAGTTTGTTTGGTTTAGATTTGGCGATAGGGGTTTGCATTCTTTTTGCAAAATGAAAAAAAAAATGCAATTTCAGGCCTTCGGATTTGTGGTCGGCGACTACTCTTCCACTTGGGAAATATTTTTCATATTTGTCATAAAAAGTTCAAGATGTCCGAGGGCTCCCACAGAAGGATCTGGACCCCCAGCTTCCCCCCAACACTTTCCTGAGCCAGAACCAGTCTAAAAACGAGAGCGAGTATAACCCATCACCCGCATATCTGCCCGCTCCCAAGTCCGTCCTTTAGTAGAGGGCTACAGAAGGCACCACGACTGACCTGTTTGCTCCATAAACGTCCGGATGCCCAGGATGTTGCTGACCGAATGTGCCGAGGGCCATGAACGCGGAATGCTGACGTGTCCCGCCGAGCCCGGCACCCCGGGATGGCTACCCATCTTAGCGCCGGTGGGCGACACAGGGCTGGGGTAGGGATACTGGTAGATGTGGTTATAAGGCAGTGCAGGTTGTGGCGGCGGCTGCTTACTTGCCTCGTACGGCCCGGGTTGCGCTAGGCTGCCAATCTTGTTGCGCAGGATGCGACTGATGGAGCTCACCGAGGGTACGTTGTACTTGTCGCAGACGCCGTCGGCCAGCAGTCTGTCGCGAATCTCCCAGGCAAAGATGCCGGGGTCCCCCTGCTTGTAGTCCCGGATATGCTTTACTACGTTGGGGGTGGTGACGCGGGGTTTGCTGCCCCCGATGGCCCCGGGTAAAATGGAGCCCGTCTCATTGTAGCGCGCCAGAATCTTGCTCACGCAGCCGTGGGAGACGCGAAGCTGCCGACTGATGTCACAGGGTCGGATGCCCAGCTGTGCCAATTCCACAATGCGCAAGCGGATGGCGTTGGGCAGGGGGCGGCCATTGACGAACACACCGCCCAACTGGTTCACTTCGCCGTAGGTCTGCTCTGCGGACGCGCCGGTCGAGAATTGAGCAGGAGGGGGAGAAAACACCGGTGGGTTAGCCAAGGATGTCCACGCCTGGCGATGGACTATACCCAGTTGCTGCAGTCTGGCTGGGCACAGGCCTCAACACCCAGTCGCGCCTCGGAAGGTGACCCACAGATCCCCAGACAGCTCAGAGTCCGAAGGCAAACTGCCTGAGTCCTGCTCTAAGAGGCTGAGCAGTCTTGGGGAGCGCAGAGGGGCTCACTGCGCGCTCTAGCATTCAACTTTGGGCGCCGAGGGGCTCACTGCACGCTCTAGCATTCAACTTTGGGCGCGCCTACTTGAGACCCCCTCCCCAACTTGAGGAATTGCTCCTCGAGGGCTGGGGATATGAGGAGAATGAGGGTCGTCCAGGACCCAGAACTGTTTTTGCCCAGGAAAAGCAGAGCAGAGGGCAGGGAGGCGCGGAGTCGCGACCCACCCCACCAGCCCTCCCGCGCCTTGCCTGCCTCTCGCCTCTTACCCATAGTGCGTGAGCCAACCAGTTGCCTGGCGCCGGAGCGGCGGGGGCTGGGCCCGGAGCAGTCCGGGAGAGCTCGGGCGCCGCCACCGCCGGAGAGGCATAGAGGGAGGGCGTGCGCGAGCCTAGATCCGCGGCGGCCGGGCCGCGGGCTGCAGACGCGCAGTGCGCCGCCGCGGAGCGCGCCACTGCCCGCCCCAGGACTTGCCCCCGCCTCTGTCGCCCGTTCCCAGGACACTCTCCACGCCCGCGACCCCAGGCCCAGGGTGAACTTCATCCGATTGGGAGAAATTCGTCTGACCGGGAAGCTGCAGCGTGCGGGAATCAATTTGACGTGTCCTCCACGTCAATCTCTGCAGTCACGCAGAAGACGCGCGAGTTGGCAGCTCATTGGTTCCCGTCACTGCGCCCAGGCGCCCCCCTCCCGGCCCTGAAACTCTACCTCCTCCTTCTGTCCTCCCTGCTTTTCTCCACCCCCCTCCGGAACCAGCACTCCCCCTTTTACACACACACACACACACACACACACACTCCAAAACACACACCGCCCCAATTTCCAAACCCAGCTGGACCTAGGACAGGGCACTTGCTCCCAGACCTTTGCAGCCCCTTCCTTCTCTGGCTTTGGGGATGATTGGGAAGTCATTTCAAACTGATTATGTGTGTTAGTACTAGTACTAGTTTGGGTTTTAGTTTTATTACCACCTCTACCCATCGTTACTAATGAGACATCAGAGGGTAAAAGTTGATCAAGGCAAGGGTGAAGTCCCCTCCTGGGCAGGAGCTCCGCAAGAATAGAGTCATACTCTAGCTGGGTGTGAGCGTCAAGGTGAAAGAGGAGAGTGAGGATCTAGTTTGATACAGGGCTCCTGGGGAGCTGACTCCTGGGTATCCCATTTCTGGTCTACTCCCCAGCGCTGCTCTCAGGAAATTTTTATGTCTAATATCCACCCGCTCCCTTGAAATAGACAGCAATTTCAATGACCCGAGAGAGGCACATTCCAGATTCTGTCTTGCGGCCCACCCACCAAAACTCATTTCCCTCAAAGAGGTGACATAGGGAGCAGACGGGAAAGAGATTCCGATCTGCTGCCTCTGGTCCTCAAGTATGTCCTGGCCATTCACAGGAGGCCGAACGCAAAGCTCCAGCATAGGCCAGAAGAATAGTCCCTTTCAGGTAGTGTAATCCCGACCCTTCATCCTGAGTCGGTCTGGCCTCGCCTTTCCCCAGCACCTGCAGCCTCCAGGAGGTCTCTGCTAAACCACAGAATGGTTCTTTGACCTTCATTTAAGCGGGGTTTGGGGATCCCTGCATTCTTTGGCAATAAACGCCAAATCTTTTTTGGGGGGGTGGTGCCGGTGCTGGTGGTGCTGGAGATTGAACCCAGGGCATTATTCATGCTAGACAAGCACTCTACCAGCTGAGCTATACCCCCAGCCCAAACGCCAAATCTTTTCTACTCTTCTTCAACCTGCCAATCTGTATTGCTAACTGTGAGAGTCTCAGAAGAAGCCATGCGGAGGGGGGCCAGGAGAAAGCAAGTGAGAGGAAAAATATTTTATTTTGCACCTGAATTGACCAAGGAAGTCAGAATTTCCAGCGGGGGGACAAAACTCTGAGTGCTTTGCGCTGAAAGCGCCAGAATAGAAAGAGTTTAGGAGGGGTTCCTGGTACTTCCAAGCATTTACAGCACTCCTCCGAAAATAAGAAAACATCCAGCTCCCCAAACACAATCCTTCCAGGTATAGTTCTCGAGAGTAGCCTTGGGCCTCTCGCCGCGCCTGCGCACAGATGTCTTCCAAGGCGCCGCTGGGGGAGCCGAGAGAGTGGAGGCCCAGACTTTTTTCCTCTCGACTGCGGGGCCAGAGAGCATCGTTGACTCTTAATCAACCTATCCTAAAGTGTCAGTTTGAAGGGTCTGAGCCATAAATCCTAGACTCTCAGGAGATGGTGCACGAAGTCCCAGAGGGGCCAAGAGCAAGATTAACCCATGAGAGGGGAGGGCAGGTTCCAAAGAATTGACCCTTACACTCTGGCACCCTCTGGGAGCCCCGGGAAGTTCGCCAGGACGGGAGAGATGTTTGGGGGGGTCAGTGCATGAGCGAGAGGATGCAAGACTGGGAGCGGGAAAAACCCATATGGAAGATAAGGCCTGTCAGAACGGTGCAGTGTTGGGGTAAGGATCCAAGGAAAGCTTTGGATTTATGGTGGGCAGGCTAGAGTCAGGGGTTCTGAGAAGGCACCAAGCAGAGGACACTGACTACACGGGACACCTGCTGGATATTCTGAGGCTTTGGAGAGTGGAGATAGCATAACCTGTTCAGTTCCCTCTAGGCATTTTGGAACCTGTTAACCTCTGAACTGGAGGTTCGTTGTCCGAATTTCAAATCAGGCAAGGGATACCAAGAAAGGTGGATTCCTATACAGTGATGTCTTTGAGATTTGAGAAACACAGCATCCACACTTCAATCCAGTGCATTCTGGTGATTCGCAAAAGCAGCTAAGGTCGTTTCTTTCCCCTGTAGGTGAGTCGACAGGCACTCTCAAAAACCAAGTAAAGCAAGTCGTACTGTTCTGAGAGCTGGTTCGCTCCAATTACCCTCTCGGAGGAACATCCTTCCTGCTTCTGCCAAGCAGATCGCGGGGCGCGGGCAAACAAATGAAGTCAGGACGTCACCCCTTTCCTTCCAGGGAAGGCCGACCCTAGCTGGAAAAAGTGTTGGGGAAAGATTTGGGAGGGATGCGCCTGGGAGACTCTCCGGGATAACAGATAACTCGCGGGGTCCTCACCTCACCCCCCTCCCGCCCCTCCGCTCCCGGGAGCCAGTTTCTCTGGGTCGGGACCACTCAGCATTCTGCAGCCCTCTGCCCAGCCGGCCATCGGGAAAATCTTACAGTTTGTCGCCCCCTGTCGGCCCCCAGCTGGGCTCCGCGGGTTCCAGTGCAGCCTGCTAGACCAAGGGAGAGGTGACCCAAAGGTGGGATTGCGGAAGAAAAATAAACGTCTCTTCCACCTCCGCGGATGCAGCTTGATCCTCTCCAGGGCCTGGGGGCAGCTACTGGTCAGCGCTGAAAGCAAAGAGGTAAAGAGCTCGCGGGTTCCGCATTTTTGCGTAGCTGGGTTTGGCACAGTAGTTTTTCTCGTGCCCTGGATACTACTTGCAACAAAGTGAAGTGTGGCTTCCAGCGGCGCGGAAGCCACCCAGCAGAGAGGATGCATGCAGGACTTGACTCCTCTGCCTGGGGCTGGACGCCTACGGAGGCAGAAGAGCTGTGAGGGTCCCCGAGCGGCCTCGGAACCTGAGCCAGGTACCCTAAGGCAGGGAGAGGAGAGGCAAGCTCTGTGCCGAATGTGTGAGACAAAGAGGAAGCGCGAAGTGGGTATATGCCCTTCGGGTGGCTGGGGGTAGGAGGGCTGGCAGCGGAGAGGTTTGAGGGTGAGTACCCTCAGTGGTTTACCACCTGAACCGTGAACTCAGCACCCGAAGTTCAGGCTGCGAGTTACCTAGAGGCTCAGTTAACAGTGCTATCCTTGAAGCTACTGTTTCTTCACGCCTCATGCGTCGCTTTGATATTGATGAAAAAGTTTCAGGGAATTGGGTGCAAAACGAAAAGTGCAACAGGCTGGAATGTCCCCGGGGTCCACGCATTTCAGAGTCTCCACGGGAAAATTAAACAAGCAGATGAAAAGTCTAATTCGGGTCCCGCAGGTGAGCGTTTCGGATCTGCGGGGACTCAACCGAAAGCAGAAAACGCAGGCGGCATTCCCAGAGTACCCTGGGAAGAGTCTGGGAATAATCACGCACTCTCGTCCCTCCAGCCGCCCCGCGACAGGGATTCTGAGTCTTCCTTCTTAAGAGCCTCAGGATCGCAGAGTCCGAGCTAATCCCGGCCTGGCGCAGTCTCTGCGCTTTTGCTGTTTTTAAGAGCATTGGTGGTGACTTTATTTTTTTCGAAATTAAAGTCAACTAAACTGAGTCTTTTAACTTTCTTTTTAAATTTACACTTTAAAAGAAAGCTGAGCCTGGTGCCACACGCCTGTAATCCCAGTGGCTTGGGAGGCTGAGGCAGGAGGATTGCAAGTTAGAGGCTAGCCTCAGCAATTTAATGAGGCCTTAAACAACTTAGTGAGACCCTGTACCAAAATTAAAGTTTTTAAAATTAAAGACTGGGAATGTGATCCAGTGGTTAAGCACCCCAGGTTCAATCTGGGTTTAAAAAAAAAAAAAAGCAGGAAGTATTTTCTGTGCAGGGTCATACTGACACCCCAGCCCAGCCCACAGACACACATTGTTTGGCATAGGAGATCCCGCAGTACCACACAGGAATAACATGACAATTGATTAAAAGGGAACTGAGAAGTGATTAGCCGCATGGAAACGTCTGAGGCAAGAAGCTGAGCCAAAAAGGGGAATTGCAAACCCTGAGGGAGCAGATTAAACAGCGAACTAGCCAGCGGGAAACCGGAATGTTGCATTAACGAAACCCCGAGGACAGTGACTGTGGCAGTGGAGGGAGGGGAAGAGGGGAGGGAAAAGACTAGCGGCTGAATCGGCCTCTGCGAGCTCTCCTGCATAGCTTGAGGCTAGTGCGTTCTCCCTACAGCTGGGAGTGGGTCGGGATGCGTTGCGCAGGGCACCTGCTTTCCAAAACCGAACACACAGACTCCACCGACCAAATGGAAAGTACTGAAGATGGTGCAGAATAACAAACGCAGCCCCCAAAGCAAGAAATACCGTCCCGCCTTCGCATGGATCCATTTCCTAGGCCTGCTGGTGACCACGGTGGTCACAGTTTCTTCTTTGCTAGGCCCGCTTTTGTTTGCTGGGCTGGAAATATTCATTACTGAAAGCAATACGGGTCATCTGGGGTGGGCAGGAGTGCCATTTGTACCCACCCTGGCTACTGATGACAGGCTGTGTCCTTGGAAATGCAGGGAGGAAGCAAAGAAAAATATATTTTTCACTTTCCCAAATGAAATGAATAAATGAAAATAGCTAAAATTTTTTTGTATAATAAAACATTAACGGCCAGAGTTCCTTGTTTTCGTTCAGAGGCATAGGGAAAAAAATATATCAGAAAACAGATTTGCTCTGAAACTCCCACTAGAAATACACTGTTGGAAATTGAGTTTCTTAAACTAACGAAAAATCTAAGATACTTTTTACCTTGAGATGTGGTGACCTGACTACTACATATATGGCATTGCTTTTAGAGTGGAAGAAGTAATTTCTCTGAATCTTTGAAGAGCTCATATCGATTTTTTGTTCTTGTGTGTATATCCTCACCTGAGTAAAATCCAGAGTTCCACTTACTGTAAATCTCCCGTAAGCTTCAATTTTCCCTTATTCAAAATCACCCATGCAATACAATCAGATCTATTTTATTTCATTTCATTAACTGAGAAACCTGCAGAAGCCTCCAGGCATTGGTCAAAATTCCACTTTTGCAGTGAACTCTCAAAAATGTTTATATGATAGTGCTGAGTCTAAAAAGCAATATTAAAATAGAAATGTTTGGGAAGCTTCAAATTTCCATGGGGCATATCTCCTGGGTTCTTGGGGGGAAAAAAAGGAGACTAAGAGTACTCATAGGGTGGGGGCAGAATGCAAAGGAAAAAAAGTTGCAAGGGAATGGAGAGCCTGGTGGTGTGACTGTATTGGAAATGATTTGCAAAGGCAGGGGCAGGCAAGGGTCTCCTGCTGCCTAAAGGATGCCCCTGCTGATCAGATTTGCTTGGCTGCAAATATTGACACGTGTGAGATATCCACACTAGGCTAGCCTAATTTGAACCAGATTAAAGTGTGCTGCAAGGGCAATGCTTTAGAAATTTCTGCTTCTATATAGTCATAGAACTTGGAGAGCCGTCATGGTAACCAAGGGACATTTATGAAGTCATTTGTCTTGATTAAAGATGATGTCCTGCCAGTCCTTGTTTACTTGGATTTGTCTGACTTCTTATTAAAGATCAGTCCTCCCCAAACTTCAGCACAAAAGAGCATAATATTGCCCCTGAAAATGGAGTAGATTTGCAGAACGTTTGTTGTGATAATAGTTCCCCGTCACAGAAGAACACTACAACCTGCAATTGGACAGAGCCCAGATTCCCCTCCTGCAAAGGGACAATGAAGCAAAAGTATTGGCCCCGCTTTTGGTTACCTATTTCTTCCATGATTAAAATTATGACACATACTTATTTAGCAATGACTTTGTTTTCATATGAAACATGTTATTTAGAATTACTATTTTGTAATAAAAACTTTATTGCCAAGTTGTGGAGTGTTTTGTTTCATGTAAATTCAGAAGTCCTAAAACCTCTGTAATTGCATATTCTCATCAAAGTATGCTCTCCTTTGTGTTCATTCAATTATTCATATGCATATTGCTATTATTTCTCCCCACAATAACATTTATATCACTTTCCCTGTTCCAAAATCAAGTGTTTTTTTTTATGATGAGGCACAGATGGAATTTTTTATTTGTGAGCAACTTTTCCTAGTTTGCCTACCCCATCACTTTTAACTAATTATTGTTGGATTCCCTTTTCTCTCAAAATATATGTATGTATCATATATACATTACATATAAAATATGTCCACAGTTCAGTGATGGTTTTAATTTTCTTTTCCCTCCCCCTTGTGAATGGGCTATGGAGTTTTATTGAAGACCCGTAATGCCTCCGGTTTTGATTTAGTGTTTTGGAGTTTGTGATCTCATTGCCCGGTATGGAAAATATTAGACAGGGTCTGCAGATTGTATGCAGGAAAGACCCATTGTATGCAGGAAAGACCCATTGTATGCAGGAAAGACCCGCATCATCACCGCAGGGAAAGTACTTGTCCCCAGCACTGCAATAAAGCCACTGCAGAGACATCTAGAATCAATGTTCAGTTCTTATGCCATCAACTAAAGATCACTTCAACCAGTCCTACTTTTGCCAAAGGTTTTGTTTTGTTTTGTTTTAATACTGATGCTCCACGGTGGTTAGAGGAAACATAGAACATCCTGATGCCTCAGGACCAATCTTGGAGATTCTGGTTGAATTTGTCTGGGCTGCAGTCTGGACACCAGGACTTTTAAGAACTGCCCAGGTGATTTTAGTGTGCATTAAAATTTGAGAATTTCTCCTTTAGGAGACTCTCTGAAGGGAAGTGATAGGATAAAGTGATATTTTTGCTTTGTAACTGTTTTCCAGGATATGAGAGGAAAGGCTGGGGACTGACTGGTCTCACCTTCGTGGACACTTTATGATACAGGAAAATATGTTCAGTCTATGTCTTTCATACTGTACTACTTTGACCCCCCTTGGAAACAGCTGAGAAATGAGCAGGCTGCCTTAGCAGTCTCCACTCGCTGCAGAGGTTGGCTGTCTATCTTCCTGCCCTTGCACAGGTGATCCCAGTCTCCTGGTTAAGTGTAACCATCTGCACAGTGAGCTGGAGGCAGCCTTGGAGTCAGCAATTGACTTAGCCACGTACTGCACTGACAGATTTGACTTCAGGAGAGGTGGCAACGAACAAATCACAAACACTACGCAATTTGGGGTTGGAGGGTGGTCAGGATAATTGAATCATCCAAGGAGATGGGAGTTAAACTTGCCTTTAAACAATATTAAAACAAATAGAGTAGAGGAAAGGGACCAGGGGGAGGGAGGTGGGGAGGAAAAAGGGAAATACTGGGGAAGGTTATTAGCCATGTACAATTATATAGCATCAATAAAAAGAATATGGGGGAGAAAACAATGTTAAATAACACAGGTCTCTACACATGGAGGGATCTGGGTAAACACAATCCTCAAGCTTCTGACGGCATCTGAAAAATATGGAATTGTCCTAAGGGTTCGACATAGTTTCGTATTTTTATGATGATTGCCATAGTTAACATTATTTAATTGCCATGAACCTTAGCAGAGGAAACATTTTTCACACTGGCTATGGCAATACTACATTGTACAGTTGAGCTTTGCTTTTTCCTCCAGATGCGGACCTGTGATAATGGTGCATCTTGTTGAGAAGATAAAAAGGGGAGGGAGGAGATAAGTGGAAGAACACTTCACTTATCCTCTGCAAAGCCTTCCAAATTAAAGAAAAATTTTCATTTTCATTAGCCTCACTTGGGAATATATATTTAGACCCAAATTACTTCATTTGATTTTTATTATTTTATAAGCTTATGTATATTGTTTTATAACCTTATTTCACTTTTTAACAAGTTGCAAGAAAATCTGGGTGTAACTTTCTCACTGCAGTACCTTTATGTGCACAACATTACAGTACAGGATTGCTTGCAGTGTTTTTAAAAAATCCTTTTTTTCTGTAAAATGTTGTGAGTATGCCCATCACTGAGACTAAAAAAACAGATACAAAAATTTTTATTGGGCTCACAGGTCTTCTTTAGTTTTTAAAACCTTATACATATATCTTTTTTTTGAGGTTTTTTATTTTTTTAATTTATTTTTATTTATTTTTTTATTGGTTGTTCAAAACCTTACAAAGCTCTTGACATATCATATTTCAAACTTATACATATATCTTTTAAGGAGATCTTGAATTGTCTAATTTACAAACCTTATCAGTTTTTTAAGTATCTTGTAAAAAATATTTATGTTCATCTACTCTAAGAAAATTATAGTTTTATGATAGTATTAAAAATAATTTAATGTTACACACAAATTAATATTTATAACAAAAAATTAAACATCCTTAAAACTGCTTTCAGTATTTCTTAGCTGCAACCAGAAGCTTAAAGGTTATAGGGTCGTTTGAAATGCAGTGACAGATGCTGAACAGGGCTACAAGGCTGTAGACTGTATAAAGGGATACACTGAGAAAATGAGTTTTGACAGGACATCTAGGCATTTAGATGTTGACAAAGCAGATAACTGAATTAATATCCATCAGAATGGGAAATACTCAGCATTTGGAATACTGTCTCCTGACAGGCCAACAGGGGAGAAGTTTGCTACCCTCTAACGGGTAGCATCTGAGGATGCTGTCCATTCCATTTTGCATAATGACACCTTTAGTTGAACCAAAACCCTGCCTTGGTTTAATCTCTCCTACAATTACGTTACACAAAATATATCCCAGGTCGTTTTGTGAGGGGCTGGTGGTTGCATATGTTGGACATGTGTTCGTGTTTGCAATGTCAGCCAACTGATTTGGGCAGAACGAATCTGGCACTTTCATCTTAGTTTCTCTTTAAACGGGGGCATAGGTAACTCTGGAAGAGGGGCTGTGGAATTGGCTGAGGCTTGGCATATAGCAGAGCCTCAATTTGGACAAATAGCCTCAGGTGGGGTTCAATGGCATTTTAAGAGCTTTGGGCTTGAGGTCTTTGGGTTGTTTAAGGCTGTACTCACACTGTCCTACATTACAGTGGGAGTAAGAGGACTTAACTATATGGCCCTCATTGCGCCTTTACAGCTTCTCTTTGTCCTTCTAGTATTTAACTGCCAAGAAGGTTGGAGAAATTTGTGATTAGATTTGCTTAGAGCTACTACTCCTACTGGCAAGAGCGTGTGTGTGTTGTGTGCACATGAATGTGTGTGTGCATGTGTTTGTGTGTGTGTGTTTATATTTCATCATGGAGTTACCACTCAGGGGGTTCGCATCCATCCTTAAGCTCAGTATCTATGGGTCCAAAATTGCATACAAACCTTAAACTCAAAATATTAATAAATCTAAGCTTTTTATTTCATTCAAAAGTCTCAGTTTGGAATCCAGGTTCTGGCCCTCACTGAGATATCACCTCAATGAGTTTCTACGTCCTCATCTCTAAGATAGGGTCATTGTAAGGACTGAATTACTTGACCATGGAAAATGAGAGGTGGTGAATCATTGGCCAATATTCTCATTAGATATGTGTGTGTGTGTGTGTGAGAGAGAGAGAGAGAGTGTGTGTGTGTACATATTTTTTTCTTTTCTTTTTTTGGAAGTGCTGGGGCTCAAACCCAGGGTCTTGCACATGCTAGGCAAGAGCTCTACCACGGAGCCACACCCCCAACTCCATTTTTTCTATATTTAAAAAAAATGATTGCATTTACTTTTTTGTCTGATTTATAGGACATCTGTGAGACATGCAGGGGGTGAATTGCTAAGCAATATTTATAAATTAAGATATATCTCATTGTATCTTAAGGACAAACACCTTTGAAGTATGTTCCTATGTTTTCATTTGCTTGCCACATTTTTTTTTTTTTATGGTTGTCAGGCATTTCATGGTGGGTGGCTCAAGACCCTGAAGTGACACTTATTGGAAGACAGGCTCAGCAGAATCTCCTTCCAGGAGAAGGTGAGTGACTGAGGTGTCCAGTGACAGCTATACACTCTCCAGTTTCAGAAAATAGAGGAAGAATGAAATACATAGTGGATCCAGAGTTTTCCAATAACACAGGAGAATTGTGGTTTTTACTGAGGCAGTGTCACCTGAGACACTGGGCCCAGCACTAAATGGGAATTACCATCTGCTCTAGCTTTGCCCACTGTAACATTGAGTTCTTCCTTTGTCAGAGACAAAAAAAAAAAAAAAAAAAAAAGATCTTATACTTCTCTGTTTACTTTCTTGCTTTTTTGTCCTAAGTGGAGTTTTTCGGCTTCCTTGTTTGCCTTTTGAACATGTTCTTTCACAGTGAGTTCCCTGGTGTAATGGGCTCAGTCCTGGTGAACCACACTTGAGCTTGGGTCTCCAGAACTGTCTCTCTGAACAGGCCCCTGCGTGCAACGGGGTGCTCCCAAGAATGAAGTTTCTCTTCCACCCATCAAGAATTATCATTTCCCAAAACATTTATCTCCGTCATGGTTTGCCCCACATTTTTAACTTTTCCCATATCCAAGATTGTAGTTGTGACATCTTCTGTTATTAAACAGGCTGTACTCTGGGGACAAATAGACCACTAGTTATTTCTGCCTTATTAATTGGGCAGAGTACCTTAGTAATGGGTGGCCTCCATTCATTGTGGGGCCAGGCACTTATGCACTATACTGGACACTGTTAGGTGTGACCAGGATCTCTCCACCCAGGACTAAGATACACAGAACTCTCTCTGGGAGTTTCAATGTTGATGGAACACCCTTCCCATTGCCCCAGGCTAAAAAGAATCATCACACCCAAGGAAATTCTTCCCTTCCTAGAGGCAGCCCACAATCCAATGACTCCTCACTGGGGGCGTACAGAAGCCGCCAATGGAAGACAGCTCAGAAAGGCCATCCCAATGCTAGAGCTGAGTAGGATCATCTGACTTTTTGGTGCCTGTGTCACAATCCAACTTATCCTGTTCAGTCCTGCCCCTCATCCCTCATAGGTATTGGATCCCAAGAACATAGCCTGCCACAAATCCTCCATTCAGGCAGCTTCCCAGGGCTGAGTCCCCAGCCTATGAACAGTCTCTCCTTTGCCAATCATGTGGGATTGTTATGGCAGTTTGCTTGCTACAAAGATGCAGGCGTAGACATAAATCATTGCCACTGAATCACACAGGAATGGGAGCTGGGTGGTTCCCAGCCGCCTGCCATCCGCCTGCCATCCTCCTGCCCTAGCTGAGGGACTTGTTCTAAGCAGGTGGGGAGTTCTCACTGGAAGGAAATGATTTAGCCTGTGGCGCCCTGAGAGCCAGGAGGAGCCTGGCAGAATTGCAGCGGCCACATCAGATTAGCACTGGGGGGTTCTTAGAATCTGAGAAGCAAAAGAAACGCAACAAGTACGGAGGTGGGAGGGCTTCGGGACAGATGCAGTGATTTTAAAATGTGGTCTGGCTCTGTTTCCAACACATGTAAATTTCTGAAATGGAAATACGACAGAACCTCGGAGGGACTCCACAAATTAGAACTTGGGAATGTGAACTGTGTTGGTGGGCTTGTACCAGCTCTACAAAATAGCTTCATTGAGCAAATTAATCAAGTAGTTTCGATTACAAGGGAAACATATCTACTGAGAAATAAATGATTTTCAGACCCTTTTGGAGGCTGTGTTAACATGCAATTTATTTAAGCAAACATAAAGAAATTCTTTGTATAATCAACCCATGGTTTATAAGGCAGGGATCAGCACAGTTTTTGCCCTTGAGGACTTCATGTTCTGGTCACCTTCTTCTTAAACTTGGATCTGCAAATCCTCCTGGTGCTTGAGGGTCAGGGGAGCAATTCAAATCTCACCTTATGATTTTGGAAAATAACATTGTTTTGATATTGAAACATACATGGATTCTTCATGGCATGGGGTAAAAACTTTGTCCATTTGAGGGACAGAATAGAGAGTGTCAAAAATGCCACCCTGGTTACCTGGAGCCTGTGTTTAATGACAGGGCATCTGCCTCTGGGTGTCAAGATGAGTGCCATGGAGGCAAACTTTGAACACTGGCAACTCTATAAGCAGAGCACGCTGGAGGTAAGAACAGGGTTCTGAGGCGGAGAACATCAGGAATGGCCAGCCCCACAGGGTGTGGAGAGTGGGAGTTTGCTTCCAAGATGGTCCTTGAAGAGTGGGTGGATGTTGGCAGGTGGAAGCCCTGAGGGGCTAAGGAGAGAAAAGGTGGTGAGCCAGAGGAGGATCACAGGAAAGCAGGGCTGAGGTGTCAACAAGGGTTTGGCTTGGCAGGGGAACAGGGCATGATGCCGGAAGTGGCCGCTGAGAAAGCAGGAAACGAGGTAGGGGCATTATGGGAGGCTGGAAAAGCAGATTAGAGAGAGGAGAGCTATATATTCATGGCCAAGACCTGGGAGCCAGAACTCTGACCTCAGAACACAGACTGTGCAGACTGAAGATGACTCCTGACTCAACCCCTCTTGCACCTGATCAGGTCATCCATCTCTGAATGTCAGTTTTTCCAATTGGAAAATGGGATCCCAGTAGAACCTCATTACATGAGACACCCAAAGATCAAATGATGCACAGATGCTAAGGTGCTTAGAACAACGCCCTCTACACAGCAAGTGCTCAATGAATGATTATTGTTCTACTCATAGCTAATTCTAATAATACATATTTTAAAATGTGTTAAAATATATCGTTGCATGGCGATCAAGACCAACTAGTGAAGCAGTGAAAAATCAAGAGGAAGCCAGATGAGCTGGGAGCTGGGAATGCCAAGAAGGGAAAGACGTCCAGGCAGGCATTTTGCTTGGCTAATTGTAAATCAATCTCAGTTATTCACTGAGGCAGAATTTCTGCAAGCCGCAGCCTGCTGGCCTCTTGTGTATTTACCCCTGGAGAACAGCAGGACCTCATTTTAAAAATTCTCTTATAAGTTAAGTTGTACTTTCACAATGTTTTTCTCCCTCCTCTGCTCCCACTCTGAGTTGCTCAGTCTTGGGAACAGCCACAGGAAAGAAAAATTCTGGTTGAGGGACAGGCTTCAGGGGCTGCTGAGGGAAGTGAAGCAGGAAGATGTCCCATCCAGGACCCCCCCCCCCAGGGGATCAATGAGCAGGGACTATGAGCAGAATCACCTCTGCTTGCTTTCTTCAGCCTTGACTTTCTTGGGACACAGTCTTCTCCCTATCATGGCCAGTCTTCTGGGTCTCTTCCCAGCTGCAAGTAACTGGAGGATCCCCAAAAGCAAGGGCCGGATTTCAGGTCTTGGGCTGCCTATGACACTGTGGGGTCAGCACTGCAATATGGTCAGCCTCATCTTCAGAACTGCCAGAAGACCTTGACCCTGCTTCTTAGGGACCTCTGTTTTGTCCTCCCTCTCCTCAGTCTTCTGACTTCTGATATTCCTGGAGGAGGTCAGTGCCCTGTTTTCCTCCTTTCTCCCTCTCCTCTATCCTTCTTGTGGGGACCTCGGGGTCAATAGCTATATCAGAGTGTGCTGAGGTTTTCCGTTAGCCTAGCCTTGGTCATCATCCCTGCAATGGAGCACATCCATTTCCTCCATCTCTTCTTCCTCTGTTAACCTCAGGATGAAATTTATTGGTTCTCTTTGAGTTTTGTGGTTACCTTCTGCTTCTTTACTCAATCCTCTTTATGGTCCCTGCACCCTAAAATTCCCAATATTTCCTTATTTTTTATTTTTTCTCCTTCCATGACCTCTGCAGTAATTACAGCTTCAAACCATTTTCACTATAATCCCAACTTCACATGCAGCTGCCTTCCTGGAGACCTGGTTATATATTTCCAACTGCCTGCCCCCCACCCATAAAGCTGCATGCTCTCTGGGACCTAAAAGAATGACTTACCTGTGAATCCCACTTGGATCCAGTACTTTCTTTTCCTCATCTCTCTACCAGCATCCTCCTATTTTGTCCTGTTTTGTTGGGCATTTTTTGCTGATTTCTTTTTGTTGTTGTTTTTGGTACTAAGGTGCTTTACCACTGGGCTACATACCCAGGACTTTTGGCACAGGGTTTTTCTAAGTTGATGAGGCTGATCTTGAACTTGTGATCCTCTTGCCTTAGCCTCCTGAGTCACTGGGATTACAGGTGTGTGCCACTGTGCTTGGTCTGTTTTTTGTTTTGTTTTGTTTTGGGTTTGGATTTGGTTTGATTTTTATAGTTCTTTTAACCCGTGGGGTATTTTGTATTTGTTTTAATTAGTTACACGTGACAATAGAATGCATTTTGACACATCATACACAAATGGAGTATAACTTCTCATTCTTCTGGTTGTACATAATGTCGTGTGTGTTCTGTTGTTAATGGATACTTTTTGTACAACAGGAACCACTTTTGCAGATGCCTTGATTCACCTGTGCTGACCAGAATCCCACCTCCAGTACCTGCTCCTCTCCCAAATCTTTAAAACACTAACCACCTACTTGATGAGCATTTCTGTCTCTTATTTAAGCATTTCAACCTTCCTAGAGACTCTCCATACCCCTGTCTCAACGTAAAATACCTCATTTCATTCAAACTTGTTTCCTGTTACCTGGTTCAGACTGAAAAAAACTGCCGTCAGCACATTGCCCCCTGCATTTGTTAATAATCCTCCTCCAGAGAGGAATGCCAGCTGCCAGGTGGGTACTGAGCCCTGGTCCTTTCAGCCCCCTCACAGCTGGCTCAGGGCTTTGGCTTAGGTACACAGAAAATGTTTGAATGGATTACCAGAACTGCAGTTCTGATGGCTTCATTGCGGACTCAAATTCTTAACTGCATCTCACTGCCTGCAGAGTGAGGTCCAGGCTCCTATCCAGGAAGCTGGGGCCTTCCACATGCTGACATCTTTGCCCTCAGGTGCCTTCTGCTCCTAGATGGAGGAGGTTTCAGCTGCTGTCCAAATTCATCCAAAACATCACAACTCTGACCCGTTGCCTCCTCCTGTCCTCTGGACACCAGCTCCACCTCTGTCAACACCTATTGAAACCAATGCCCCCTCAAAGGCTCTGCCTTCCATGACAATTTTATATATTCCCTCAAAATTGTGGAACCCGCCTACCATAAGTGCTTTTTGCATGAGGTAGCTTCTCATGCCTCTGATACCCTGGTTCCCAGTTATACCTACTGGGATACAGGCCTTCTCACTGAAGAAATTGTCCACTGAGGACTATGGAACATTCATGTTTTAAAATTTTATTTCTTGTTGAGTAGGTCATACATTTATATAATTCAAATGTCCAAAAGCTATAATAAAGTCTACTTTGAGAAGCCTTGTCCACATCCCTGCCCGGTTTTACTCCCTGAAACATATTCACCCTCAGAGAACCACTTTTATCAGTTTCTTTTGCATCTTTTTATGCAAATATATGCAAATAAGATCTCATGGTTTTTTTTTTTTTCTCTGCTCCCTTTCTTACCCCAAAGACAGCATGCTAAGCACACTGTTCTGCACTTGGCTGTGTTCATTTATTCTGGCAATCTTTCCATATCAGCCCATGAAGAGTCTCATGATTTTGTTTTGTTTTAATAGCTGTATAGTGTTCCACTGTCGGGGCTTTTCAGCCTTTGAACTGCATCCAACCTTTGACTGTTCTATGGGGACACAGGTATGCATCTATGGCATAGAACTGCCAAAGAGCATATGGATTTTTAATTTTGATAAATTTCCTAAATGGTTCTCTTCAGGGAGTGTACCTTTTTGTACTCTAGCAGTAACTATTTTTTAGCCCATCTGGGTAGATGGTATATTGTTGTTGCTAGATTTTTGCATTTTTCCCTTATGAATGAGACCAAGCATCTTCTCACAAGTTTGTGATCTTTTGTAGTTCTTCAGTGGCATATGTTTGCTCATTTTTATATTGGATTATTGGCCCTTATTATTTCTAGGATCTCTTCATGTACTAAGAGACATTCACACTTTATCTGTTATATCAGATGCAAATATTTTTCCCACATTCTCAGTTATCTTTGCTTATAACAATTTTTTCTCATGTAGAAGGTCTGGACTCGTGGAAATTAGATTAGTCTGTTTTTGTTTTTGTTTTTTAATTTGATGGATTCTGGATTTTGTGCTATACTTATGAAAGCTTTCCTCCCTCTATGATAGGAAAAAAGTCTTTCATGCATCCATCTGGTATTTTCATGGCTTCATTTTCAATCTGTGTTACATTAGAATTAAGCCAAGTGTATGGTATGAAGTATGGATCTTTCTTTCTCCAAAAGGCCACCTGGTAGAGAAACTACTCAGATAATTTTTTATCTGATTTTGATCATTACCAACGTCTTCCCAGCTTGCTCCATTAGCCTAAAATCCTGCCTTTCCATGTTGTTCTTCTCATGTATAAGTGATCACCCTAAGTTTCAATCCCATACCTCTTCCCATGCTATTTTCCAGCCTGAAACTTTCAGTGTTCCTCTATCCCTACTCTGTAGCACCTATGGCCAAACCCCTCAACAAATAGTTCAGGTTCAGTACTACAAAAGATGTTCCCTGCCGCAGTCCGGCTGGGCAAATAACCGGGAGATGACAAGCAACTTGAAGGTTCAAGCGGGAACTGCTTTAATGCAGGGCAGCAGGGGTATATATACCTAACTAATTATACACAGCTTGACTCAATTAGTATCATCTAGATACAGCAGTCAGCCAATAAGGAATCCCCATCATCTTAATGGCTCACTGGCATGGCTTCACAAACCACTCCTCCTGGCAATCTGCCAGGCGCCATCTTGACTTGATTTCAGCCCTCAATAGCTCCCATTTCTCAGTTCTAACAACTGGGTCATTCTGCCCAGGAAGGAATCCTGCCCTTCACTGGATTACCAGATTCCTTTAGGAGGCAACAGATTAAAGTTGTTCAAATTAACAACAGCAATAATATCATTTATTCCTTAGTTCTGCCATGCACCAGAAACTTAACTAAATTTTTTACATATAAGCAAAGCATTTAGTTCAGGACCTACCATATATGTTCATTATTATCTGCTCCTTTAATGTCATTTTGCCTTGCTTTCCTATATGAGGTCTCTATTTTCTTTATTACTCTATTAGCTATACCTAGAACATGTTAGTATTCAAAATTGTCTTCAAGCCTCCCTAATGGAATCCTGTCCATCATTAATACTGATAGTATCTGAACCGAATGATCAATCTTTTTTAAAAAAAATTTATTTATTTATTCTAATTAGGTATATATGACAGAAGAATGCAATTTGGTTCATTGTACAGAATTGAAACACAACTTACATTTCAATTGTTGTACATGATGTAGTGTCACACCATATATGCAGTCATACCTAGGGTAATGATGTCCATCTCATTCCACCATTTTCCTGGCCCCCTGTACCCTCCCACCCTTCCCTCTACTTTGCCCAAAGTTCTTCCATTTTTCCCATCCTCCTTCCTCCCTGTTATGGATCAGCATCCACTTATCAGAGAGAACATTCAGCCTTTGGTTTTTTGGGACTGGCTTATTTCACTTACCTTGATATTCTCCAACTCCATCCATTTACCTGTAAATGCCATAATTTTATTCTCTTTTAATGCTGAGTAATATCCCATTGCGTACATATACCGCAGTTTCTTTATTCATTCATCTGCTGAAGGGCATCTATGTTGCTTTCACAGTTTAGCTATTGTGAATTGTGCTGCTATAAACACTGATGCGGCTGTGTCCCTGTAGTATACTGATTTTAAGTCCTTTGGGTATAAATCAAGGAAAAGGATAGCTGGGTCAAATGGTGGTGCCATTCAAGTTTTCTAAGGAATCTCCATACTGTTTTCCAGATTGGTTGCACCAATTTGCAGTCCCACTAGCAATGTATGAATGTGCCTTCCCCCCCATCCCCCATCCTTGCCAAAATTTATCTATATTCTTGATACTTGCCATTCTGACTGGCATGAGATAGTTTTAACTTGCATTCCTCTAATTACTAGAGATGTTGAACATTTTTTTCATATATTTGTTGATCGAATGTATATCTTCTTCTAAGAAGAATCTGTTCAGTTCCTTGGCCCATTTATTGATTGAGTTGTTTGGGTTTTTAGGTGTTAAGTTTTTTGAGTTCTTTATATATCCTGGAGATTAGTGCTCTATCTGATGTGTGTGTGGCAAAAATTTGCTCCCAAAATGTAGGCTATCTGTTCACCTCAGTGATTGTTTCTTTTGCTAAGAAACTTTTTAGTTTGAGTCCATCCCATTTATTAATTCTTGATTTTATTTCTTGCACTTTAGGAGTCTTGTTAACGAAGTCGGGGACTGATCCAACATGATGAAGATTTGGGCCTACATTTTCCTCTACTAGGCGCAGGGTCTCTGGGCTAATTCCTAGGCCTTGATTCACTTTGAGTTGAGTTTTTTGCATGGTGAGAGATAGGGGTTGATTTTCATTTTGCTGCATATGGATTTCCAGTTCTCCCAGCACCATTAGTTGAAAAGGCTGTTTTTTCTCCACTGTATGTTTTGGGTGCCTTTGTCTAGTGTGAGATAAGTGTATTTATGTGGGTTTGTCTCTGTGTCTTCTATTCTGTACCATTGGTCTACATGTCTATTTTGGTGCCAATACCATGCAGTTTTTGTTACTATAGCTTTGTGGCATAATTTAAGATCTGGTATTGTGATGCCTCCTGCTCCACTCTTCTTGCTAAATTGTCTTCAATCCTCCCTAATGGAATCCTGTTCATCATTAAGACTGATAGCATCTGAACCAAATGATCAATCTTAACAAAAAAAAAAAAAAAAGAGGAAAACAACCAGAGCTTATGTGCCTCTCCATGATTCAGAAGGAAGCCCCCGATCCAGGGAATAAATCTGAATCTAATCAAAACTCTAATCTGGGGGCTGGGGATGTGGCTCAAGCGGCAGCTCGCTCACCTGGCATGCATGCGGCCGGGGTTCGATCCTCAGCACCACATACAAACAAAGATGTGTCTGCGGAGAACTAAAAAAGAAATAAATATTTAAAAAATTCTCTCTCTCTCTCTCTCTCTCTCTCTCTCTCTCAAAACAAAACAAAACAAACAAAAAAAAACCAAAAAATAACTCTAATCTGATCACCAGTTTACAGAAAGTATAATATAAAGTTGGTTATTCAGTGACTTCATGGAATACAATTTATCTTTGTAAATTAGCCCCAGGAACTCTATAATGATAATGGAAAGCAGATTAACATATTGATTAATCTCAGAAACATGGACACTTGAAGTGTTAGAAAACACTAAGAAATTAGTGTTCATTGTTTTAAGTATAGAATGCTGGTTGTGTTTTGTATTTAAAATCTCCTCATAGTGATACATATTGAAATACCTTCAATGAAATGGCATTTTGAGATTGGCTTTAACATAATCCAGCAAATGTTCTCTAACATATTTTTTACCCATGCCCACTAACTACGTCAGAAACTGTTCAAAGCCATAAATCAGTTTCTATATTCTTTTTTTAAAAATGTGTATTCCTTTAAAAAAACTTTATTTTATTTACTTATTTATCTATCTATTTGTTTGTTTATTTATTTATTCATTTATTTTTATATGGTGCTGAGGCTTGAACCCGGCACCTTGCATGTGCTAGGCCAGTGCTCTACTGCTGAGCCACAATCCCAGCCACTCCTATGTTCTTCTAGAGGCCTTAAGCATAGACTTTCCAGGAGGCGTTTGTTGAATTTCCTGTGCACAGAGTCACATGAACACAGGAACACAGTTTGGTTTCCAAACACTCCTCATTTTGAGGGCTGCTTTTAGGTAAGTTGGGTCGTCAACATGAATATGATGAGACAATGGTAGTCTGATGAGACAATATTTTCCGTTTTAAATATTGTCCAATCTATCCTCCTATATTCCATGACGAGTCTCTATCCCCCAACAGGAGACTAGAAAATGGTAGTAGGAAAAGCTTCATTATTGTGACATCCAACCCCCTTGTGTGGGGCACAGGAAGATAAAACACTATGTAGTCATCTTAAAATTGTTTCTGAAACATTTATTGTTTCATTCCCAAACATGATTGAACTTAAATGGCTCTCCAAGGACAGGCCAGTCAATTGTTCTGTTTCTCCTTCTAGATGTGAACTTCCTGCTCACATGCAATTTATAGGCCTACAATTCCTGCTTACTTACAACACATTGTTCCAAATTTTGAGGTTAAATCTATGCATGTAATATGAAACACAGTTTCCAAGCCCTGATTTTATCCTTAAATAAGCATGGGAGACACTAAAAATACTTGTCCAGCAATATTCTGTGCATATTATCCCTGGAGGAAATATTTCTTAGACTCCCTTTCCCAATTTGTCTATATTTTTTAAAAAGATATAATTAAGTCCTTTATTTAATTGGTAGCACAGCTAATACAATATATTTTATAATGATTTAATCACCTCTAATATAAAATATGACAATAATATCCATGCTTCGCTCTTCTTCAGTATTCAACAGTGATAATGTTTTTGGACATGATTACTGGAGTAGCCACATCCTCCTTTTGTGACTGTGTAATTTTACTTTATATAGAAATTTTATGTATTCCCTTATTACTTTATTTATATGCAAACTTCTTGATAAAGCAATAGAAAATAAGACAGATGTTCAAAATTGTTAAGGAAGCTTTATGTGTGAAGTAGCTGCCCAGTGATACTAGGCATGATGGTGACAAATGCCAGGTTTAGAGGGTCAAGATGGGTGCTGGCCTGCCATTTTGGAGGAAAATCCTCTCACTGTTGATAATGGTGATTGCATTAAACACCCTACTATGACTACATTTTTTTCAACATTTATTCGCTAGGCTCACAAATTCTATGTATACCACTTTGGACAGCAAAGAGATCATTGTGTCATTCCTGATAACTGCTAGCAGATTCTAGCTATTACTGCACTGTGAAAGCAGAAACCACAGAGAGGCAGGGGGCACAGATGCAGCAATGCATGACCACATCCTTCAGTGTTGTCAGCTCTGGACTCCTTCTTGATTTTTTTTTTTTGTTTCAACTGCACATTGCTTCTACAAAGTCATTTGTAGATGTCCCTCTTCCTGAACCACATGAACAGCTGGCTCTTGGCAGTTCAAGGAGGTCCGAGTGCCCCACCACCAGTTAATTGTCTTGAATCCTTTCCATTCCCAAGCCTGAGCTGCCCTAAACAAGGGTATCCATAGAGAAATGGCTTCCCATGCCAGCATCTCAATGGTGCTCAGTTAATAAAGAATATCCCTCTAATATCCCCTAGAGCATTAAAAAAATGTGTTTTACTATTTCTAGCTAAGAATAACCTGAAATGCATTATACCAAAAATTTAGGTCATGATAGCAATATAGACAGTCTAAGTTCAGAAATGTTGAAAAGTTTTCCTGCATTAAAAGAGGTGGTGGGGAGAGCCAGGCATGCTGGTACATACCTGATTCCAAATACTCTGAAGGCTAATGCAGGAGGATCACAAGTTCAAGGCCAGTCTCAGCAACTTAGCAAGATCCTGTCTCAGAATAAAAAAGGGCTGGAAATGTAGCTCAGTGATAGAGTATCCCCAGTGCAAGGTTAGAGGGGGACAGATAAGTTGCTTTTAAATTAAAAAGAAAATTAGGAAGAACATTCCTTCTACATAGAAATAGAAGCTGTTTCTAGTGCTGAACTTCCAAGGTGAGAACAGTTTTATAAACCAAATATTAAACCCCTGAGTGAGAGGAGCAACGGTTGAAATAGATTATAACAGCCTCAAGCACAGAGCAAATAAATAGCCAAAGGAGGTTAAGAAAGAGACAACTCAGTCACTTCTGAAGAAAACAGATCCTTTATTTATAAGACATTCTTTACCTGACCAGTGGTTTGAAGACATGTACATACTGAAGTAGGGGAAATTGCCAACTCGGATGTTCAGTCCCTACACAGACTAAACACAGTTGATGAAGGTACCTCCAGGTGAGGGGAATGCTCATTATTTATTACTGATTACTGAAGAAGTTACAGCAGCCACCTCACTCTGGGTCAAAGGTCACACACGCCACAATATTGTTCCAAACTGGCATGCTCCTTCTTGGCCTTAACAGTGAGAGCTGAAGCTTGCTGAGCACCTTCTCAGTGCCCAGCATTCCTTGTGTTAAGGATTGGCACGTATCTTGCTTGAGTGTTCACAACAGTTTTGGGAGGGTCAATTAACATTGAATTTAATGTTAATTCAATGCACAGATGAGGAAATTGAGGCACATAGACCATCACTTGTCTCTGACCACACAAACCAGAATGTTGCTGAGTCAGGAATTGAAACCTAGAATCTGGCTCCCAAGCATACATTTATTCTTAGGGCTAACCAGGAATGAAAATGGTGGGGCATAGACACTGTCCTCCATTCAGAAACCTTTAACCCTCTCTTAATATGCACACGTAGGATTTCCCAGAACTGATTTCTGGACAACAGGCTATCCAGGCTCTGAATGACTAACATCATCTTCTAGCATCCCACCTAGGGATGTGTTGAGTGCTCACTAGCACCCCCACCAGGAGGCAGCTATTAGGAAGAGAGGAAATGAACTCATCAAAAATACTTGGTACAGGAGACTCTTGGAGATGATTTATAAAGAGAGGACCTGATGTAATTTAAAGATTTCAATTATCCACCCATTACATTTTTTTCAGTGCTGGGGATTGAACCCAGGTCCTTGTGCAAGCTATGCTCTACCACTGAGCTACACCCCTAGCTCCCTTCTTATTACATTTTAATTGCAGGTTTCGGGTCCCCTGGATGGTTTATGAGCCCACAGATCGTCTAAAATTAATTTCGAATTTCTGTCTCTTATATTTCTAGAGAAAAATGTCCTTTGTTTTCATCCTTTTTTCAAAGGATTTAATTAAAAAATTCTAAAATCCTCACTGTCTTTGTAATTCAACCTTGTGCATAAATAAAAGTTGATTGTGAAAGAGGCTACTTAATGGCAAATACAAATCATTTGGAGTAGCACAATAAGTTTTACTCTGTTTTCTACCAGGAGTCAATTTAGCATTTTGAAAACCACTTTGAACTTGGAATCAGAAGACCTTGGTTCTTATGCCAGCTGGGCCATTGACCAGCTGTGTGTCCCAAGGAAAGTCCTGCATATCTTCAAAGTCCCAGCTGGCTGAGCTGGTAGAAGGAATATAATAAGATTTGACCTGCCTGCTAAATGCAATGGTTCAGTTGTGGATTTAAAAAACATAAAAATGGCCTGTGAAAAGTTTTTTAACCCTAGGAAGTGTCATTGATATTTATACGCAGTATTTCCTTAAGCTTTGGAGAGAAACATGAAGGGCCAGCAGTCTTCTGGCCTGGCCAAATGCCCAAATGATGTTTCACTTCAATAAAAGGTGGGCTTTAGAATGAACAGAAAGTCATGTACTTGTCTTTTCTTATGTTGAAAGTAAGGAAATGTTGCTGCTCTCTCAGGTTGCAAGGACCCTGAATTCCTGAGCAGCCCTAAACCCTGTGATGAATAGCAACAGGGAGAAAAGATTCTCACAGCTAATTAGGGGCATCACAGTGAAGGTTGATGGTTTCCATCTCCATTATCTTTTCCTGTAGTTAATTTGCTTGGACACAGCTCTGTCACAGGTAATGGTTCATATCAACTTTGGATTAGTAGGGTGGCATCATAATGTCTGGACCTAAACTTTTTCCAGAAATTGTAAACTAAATATGGCTACTGCTAGCAAACTTAGGTTCCCCTGCTGACAAGCCTCGACCCCTCAGATTAACTGTCTGTGTTCATTAATGCTGATGATCCTAAACACCAGTGACTTCTGTTAAAGAACAAACCCCCTCTAAACCCCATACTGCTCTTCAGGGGATTCTATTTGAAATAATTTATATTCTTTGGTCTGGTGGATTTGTATCGCTGAGCCTAATGACTGTTTCTATTTAATTTTCAGATGCTTAATTACAGTGGAACACTTCAACACCATTAAATTAAAACAAGCTACTAGATTCTTCTTGATTGTGGCCTGGCACACTTTCAAATGACGTTGACAGCACTATCAGATACTTAATTCATACCACACATCTTGCTAAACTTGGGGACAAAAAATGGGCAAATGCCTTGCACAAAATCTGCTTGTAAGCTAGGAACATTTCCACGAGGGAAAGAATTGGGCAGCATGTCTCATCTGCTAATGAATTTTTAGTGTTTTGCAGAAACGAGAGTCCCTCATCTTGGGATATAATGACTTTCCAATTTGGTTTTCATAAGGACTGCTTATATTACATTTTGTGAAAACTAATGAAATTACATATTTCTTATAATCATCTTCTTGTTTACACTGCCATGTGACCAAGCCTATTATTTGGACTTGGCAAGTGAGCAGACATGCCATTAATCCCTGGCTTTTTGGTGCAGAAAGCAAGCTTTTTAGGTGTTATGAAGCTCTGCAACGCAGGTACATATTCTCAAAGGGAGTTAAAGGTAACATAAGGCCTCTGTAAGATAATATTCTTTGGGAATGAATGTTAAGAGTTAGTTTGTGTCTTTACAACATCAGTCATATGGGTATTGTTTGCATCTGACAGTTTTTCTTTTAAGATTAATGTGCTTATGAAAACCTTGTGCGTTACTCTACGAGGCAAGCTTGAAATCCATCAGCATTACCATCGGAATGACACAATACTGGGAGAGCAAACCAAATGACAAACAGAATCTGGTTTTCAGAGGCCAGTGTGTGTTGAAGAGAAATGATCTGAAGCCAAATTTGGCCTCCTTCCAGAAATTCCTCCTGCTGCATGGTTGGCACAGCCCACAAAAGGGCGGGGGTTGGAGGGAAGGGGGAGGGCAGATGAACATGGAAGGGGAGACAGCACCGTGGGGAGAGGGGAGTCGGAAAGGAAACATGATTGATTGAAAAACTTGCTCTTTAGAGTGAACAATAGTCATATGTAAAACCAAATCATGGAAATTAAAAAAAAAACTATGTGAAAAATGGTACTTTTTCTGGATCATTTAGGGAAAGTCATTTCGAACATCCCATTTGACATGTGGTTGGTGATGTCCAGTTGAAACTCATGTTGAGAAAGTTCAACATCTGGTTGGATTTCAGAAGTAAGAACAGAAGGGGAGGTAGTTTAAAGGAAGAATTGCAAAGACCCTCAACAGTGTGAAAAGGCTTTCTTTAGGTTTTGCAGAGGGATGCTTGAGCTTGTGAGAAGAGAAAAGGGGAACGTGGCTTGGTCTCCAGCCCCAACTGATATCCAGCTTGAGAAATCAGACTGATCGCTGTGGAAACAAAAATTGCATAGGCACGTGCAGGGCTCAGGGAGAACAATCATATAAAGATAAGAACTGGAGGCCAGGCCTGGCAGACAGGAGGGCAGGAGGGAATGGAGGAGCCCTACCCAGGGGTCCAAGTTGACAGGCCACTGAATTGAGAAGTCTAAGAGAATTCTCACCCACCCACCCCCATCATATTAGCTACCATCTTACTTGCTTTCAGACAGTTTCACTCCATCTCAACTTGGCCAGATCCCACTTTCACGGCTCAGAAGGTGGGTGGCCAGAAATAGACAAGAACAACTCTTGAGAGTTTCCTCGATCTGCAGCTTTTTTGAATCCCAAATCACTTCCAAATGTGGCAGTCGAACAGAGCGCCAAGAGATCTCACTCCCTGCAGCAACTGCACATTCAAGACGTGATGAATCATGGGACCCCAAGGCAGCAGTTGCCAGTGGAGTGGGCCAAGAGGCTGTCACTGCCTGGGGGAGTTAGGAAATTGTGGGGAGACGCTGGGTTTTCACACCATCTCAACCCAGACACTCTGCGGCAGAAGGGTGTTGTCTGACTTGGGAGAGGCTGTGGAAGACCAAGTGTCTGAAATAGACAGTAGATTCCAAGAGTGAAGAAGATGGAAGTGGCATGTGGAATAACCAGAAAGCAAGTTCCATCAGCTGCTTGGAATTAGTTCCTAGACATCTGCATCTGGGAGCCCCTTCTCAGCTCTAGGCCTTAGAAAAGTGTGAGTGGAATTCAGACCGGCTGGCCCAAAATGGGATTTCTCGATAGGCTGTGCATGTACACATCTCTGCAATATTCAAGGAAGAGAGAGAAATCTGGTGGTCAAGGTTGCTGGGAGCCATGAGCCTCCACATAGTCTTTGGGCTCCCCTTTCCTCCTCCCCAATGCCTCATCTGCAGGATGCATGACACTCATCCTGTGTGCCTTTGGTGGGTGGACAACTTCACCTGTCCTGGGGGGACTTCAATGTAGAAATCTATATAATGTACCTTGGCTTTTCTAGAATCCAGGGCGAATTCCTTCAAGAATGGCTTTCCCATGGAGGTGACCCTCTTCAAAACTGGTCCTACAGGAAGAAGCAAAGGTCCAGAAGTGAAACCTGTCCGACCCCTTCTATTTTGATTTACATGTTCCTCAGGAGACAGGCAGCAGGAAGGGGAGTCCAGTGCTCCAGTCTCACTCCTGACACCCACTTCCAAGCTGTCCCTGAGCAGGCCATTAACAGCCTGGCACTTTCATCCCCTCATCAGCAAAATGGGAGTAATATAGTGGCCACCCATGCAAGCGATGCTGACAGCAAGGAATTTATGGTTTCCTGGGTTTTAAAGTCATTATCCTACACCTTCTCTACTGACAGAACATGGGAATTTTTCCAAGAGTGAAGCTCAAAGTCTTGAAAAGTAAATAAATGGAGTGTGTTTAAAAGACTTGAGTGTCTTTCTTGTGATAGTGATATGGACATATGTCAATTTAATTTGGGGGCCTAAAGCTCTTGAGAATGCAATGTTTCTTTCATTTTCAATAAATAAGACTTGATTCCTTTTTCTTCCCTGTAAGCCTGTCCCACAAACCTTTTGTGCCCTAAGAAGGTCCAGAGAGCACAGGTTCCTGAATGTACCTCCTGTTTCTTGTCTACTTCCCTGATAAGTGGTTCATTTTGGAAATATTTGGAATCCATTCAGGAATACCTACCCCATCTTCGAGGTATCTAAATCTCAGTGAGCAGCTTGAGTGCTCTCTGCAGCCAGGATAAGGCACCAAGCCAGCTGTGACCAAGGACAAAGAGGGCACTCTAAGATTTTTCCGGTGGGAAGGTAGATGGGGGCAACCTTTAAGGGAGCAACTAGACAAAATTTTCTTCCATGACTTCATACCCCCCAACACACCACCACCAAATAAGTATAGGGGACCACTTGGGTACCCACAAGGAAGTCCATATAGCATAGCTCATAGCAGTGAAAACATGGAGACAGTCTGTCTAAATACAGGAAATGATTTAAACTATTATATGTCCATACAGTGGAGCAATAAGCAGCCAAAATCATAACAACATCAGAAAACCAATATGCAGTGAAAATATCAGAGCAGTACTGGCTTGGTACAATTCATATTTTCCATGCATTCCTAAAGGGCTGACCAGAGGAGCTGAGATGTAGCTCAGTGGTGAAGCCCTTGCCTCACATGCATGGAGCCCTGGGTTCAATCCCAGTTCAAAAAAAAAAGGGGGGGGGCTGGGGATGTGGCTCAAGTGGTAGCACGCTCGCCTGGCATGCATGCCGCCCGGGTTCGATCCTCAGCACCACATACAAAACAAAGATGTTGTGTCTGCCGATAACTGGAAAAAAAAAAATAAATAAAGGGTTGACCAGAGATAAACATGAGAGAACCTATAGGTTGATGGTAATGCCTGTACCTTGACAGCGGTTTGTATTACACATATATCTTCATTTGTCAGAATTCTTTAAATGGGTCACTCAAGAACTATACATTTCGTTGTATGGAAATGTTCCTTACACATAAGACCAACAACAAAAATTGAATACCAGTTATAATTATATGAATGCTAAAGGATTTAGGGTGATATATACTGGTGTCTATAACTTACTTGGTGCAATGGTCTAGATGTTTGTGTCCCCCTAGAATTTATGCATTAGAACCTAATACCTAATGTGATGGTATTGGAGAGTGGGGCACAGTGGAGGTGATTAGGTCATGCGGTCTCCATTCTCATGAATGGATTGGTGCTCTTGTAGAGGAGACTCCAGAGAGATGACTAGATAACTCGTCACGAGAGGATACAGCAAGAAGTCACCATCTCTGAACCAGTAAGTGGACCCTCACCAGACACCAAATCTACTGGCACATTGACCTTGTACTTCCCAGCCTCTAGATCTATAAGAAATAAATGTCTGTTGTTTATTTGTTACTCAGTCCATGGTATTTTGTTATAGCAGTCCAAATAGACTAAGACCCTTGGAATCTGTTATAAAAAATAAATCAATTGATGATAAAGAAATGAATAGATAGCTAATAAGGCAAATGTAGAAAAAAATTAATTATAAAATAGAGGTTGTATGTATGCAGATGTTGTAAATTGTAAGTTGTCAGTTGTCAGTTGTAACTTCTTTCAATTTATCGTTTGAAATTTTTATTGAAAATATAGGAAATAGAGCTAGAGATATAGCTCAGTTGATTGAGTGCTTGCCTCACATGCACAAGGCCCTGAGTTCAAATCCCCAGCACCACAAAAAATATGTATGTATAGGAAATAAAATATTTAATAATGCTCACAATGTTATTAAAATGTTTGATGCTATTTATTAAAATGTTAAAAGGTTATTTCTGAGTATTGGAGTTAGTAATGTCTTGTTTATATTCTTTTTTTGGAAAATGTATGTTTGTAATTAGAAGTTGCTTTTTTTCATCTCTCCTCTGCTCAGAGTAAAAACTGAGACCAGTGTCACCCACAAGCAGAGTAGACAAGTTCTACATCACCTATCACATGAATGACAGGGCCACTCAAGACCTTCATTGACAAAAGTCATATTGATAGATTTTTGTGATCATAGCCACAAATAAATTCATATTTTCTATGCATTCCTAAGGCCTCTGAGGTGTGTTGCTCCGTTGACAATGTCCCTTTCTTTGGAATCAATCTGCAGATGGCTTAAAGATAATTATCAGAGATGATGTGATAATGCCTTCATTACCTGGATTCCAAACAGCTACATGAAGTTAAAAATTACATTCCAGGTCTATTTTTCCTCAATGCTTACTATGGGAATGCTAAAGCTTGCTTAACATCAAGAAAGGGTAAGAAGCAGAGACAGTGTACTGAATGAGCCAAGTGAGCCTCGGATCCTCAGATTTCACAGAGCAGAAAAATAATTTGCACATACATCATTTTTTATGAGCTATGGAAGAGGACATTTGTACTATTTTCTGGTTTGACACTTTTAAGTAGGCTCTGGTGATTTCTCCTATTGAATTACAGGCACAAATACTTGTATCCTCTCGTTTTAATTTTTATAATTTCCTGGTTTATATACAGAGAAATTCAATTTTCTTGGCATACAGTTCTGTAAGGTTTTGTTTGTTTATTACTAGGACTTGAACTCAGGGGTGCTTTACCACTGAGTTATATCCCCAATCTTTTTTTACTTTTTATTGTGAGATAGGGTCTCACTAAGTTGCTGAGGGTCTCCCTAAGTTGCTGAGGCTGGCCTCCAACTTCCAAACCTCCTGCCTCAGCCTCCAGAGTTACTAGGATGTGTGCCCCACACTCCACCAGTTCTATAAATTTTGACAAATGCTTAGTCATGTAACTACAACCCTAATGAAAATGAATTCTTTTCTCCCAAGAAGTACAAATATAAAAATTCAAGCCTGGCTGCAACAAGTTTTTAAAATGTTCCCTTTCTGCTCATGTTATACCTGGAGAACTAGGGGCCATGTAACTCGGAACTTTGCTGAAAAACAGTATTTGGAGTATTGTCTTGGGAATACTTATATTTTTGAAATAAATTAGATTGTAGAAAATGAAATTGATTAAAATGGCAGCAGTGGGGTGGGGTGGGAGTGAAGGAGAGTCTGTGTGAGCAAGTAAGAAGAAATTTTTGCAATATGAGTTCAAAATCAAAACATTGAGCCCAATTGGATAGCTCATGGAATCCCAGTCTATTAATAATGATGTTTAATTAGAGCATGAATGCTGAGGCCAAACTTTCTTTGACCAAATTTTGCTTGACCGCCTCCTAGTTGTTAAGACCTTGGGAAAAAGTGCTTCACCTCTCTGAGCTTCAGGTTTCTCATCTATAAAGATGGTTTATAATAGCATCTACCTTCATAAGGACATTGTAAGGATTAGATAAGAATTTGGGTACACGGTAGGCAATAAATAAACTGTTACAATCTTTATTATCACTATATATCATTAAATCCCTTGTGCATACATTCTGTATCAATCACATATGCTCATTCAGTCCCATTGAAAGCAAAACTGAAAAATCAGGAGAGGAGAGTTTGCATCTGACTTCAAGGCAATGTTTGAGTGCAAAGTTCTACCTCTTGGTAGAAAAGTCTGGTGGAAAAAAAAAAAAACCCAAAACTTTAGATTGTAGGCTCCAAGGCAGAGAGGAAAGTAGTTGGCACATATTCTCTTTAAGCCACTTGACAAGTCGCACATGCCCACTGTGCCTGATGTGGAGCCAGAGTGAATAGAGCAGAGGTTCAAGAATGTCCCACCCAGGGATGCCCTGCCCCGCTCTGTCAGGTTGGCCTGGGAAGGAGAAGGAGGGGGCCTCTCAGGCAGGGATGCTCTGTGCAGCCTAGAAATACTGGCCTTGAACAAGACTGGTTTCTTAGAAGGGAAGAAAGACAGGTCTACTGTAAACAGATACATTACACCCCAATTCAGGACAGTGGGCTGGCTTATCAAAAGGCTCAGCGTAGGATTTGAGGGAGAAGCTGTGCTCATTGCTTATCATATTTCTCTGGACGCTAAAATCTCAAATCTCACTGTGGCTTCAAAAACAGTTCTAGGAAATCGACCTTGGGGAAGAGAAGGCTTCACCACCTGTGTTTGTGGAGTTGCTGATTGGGCTGGCTTGGGCTTGTTACCACCCCCACCCCTTTCTTTCATTCTCTGAAGCCCAGATCCTCTCCTCCCAGCCACTAACCATGCTTCCCACAGTTCCCCACCCTGCAGCCTCCAGACTCAGGGCCCCTCCTATTCCACTCACCTTGCCACCGTGCTCCTCTGGCCTAGAGGCCCCGGACTCTCATTCCCTCTGGACTCTGTTTCTTCCTGTAAACAGCCTGCCTTCTCTCCCTCCCTAGCACTTCCTACTCCTTGTTCCCACCTATAATCGAACTGCATGCTTGAGTTGACAACCCGTTACTCCAGACCCTGTGCCACAGCATCCCTCTATAGATTGGAGAACAACGTGGGGGAAGTGCAGAGTGAGGGTTCCAGCCAAGGGCCTGGAACTGAAGTACAGGGGCTGGACTTGGACATGCCAAGGCAAAGAGGCTGTAGCAGACAGGTTTCCAATACTGTGTCCTTTCCTCCTTAGTTTCTGGCATTTGAAGAGTTCCTCATTGTAGAATGTTGCTCTTACCTAACTCTAGTCACATTAGGCAAAAATGCTAGATTAGAATTTATGACCTTGGGTATACATGGATGCATGTGTGTTCATGTATGTGTGCTTGCATCTCTGTGTGTTTGTATTGGTGTGTGTGCTTGTTTTGGATTTCTGTATTTTGGGGGCTATTTCGGTTTCTATATGGGTTTCCATATTTTTTTAATAAAAAAGGAAATTGACCTCCTAATAAGGCCACCAGAAATTCTTCACAATGAAGAATTGTGGCTTTTTTATGTACCAGGAATTGAACTCAGAGGTGCTTAGTCACTGAGCCACATCCCAGGTCTTTTTATTTTTTATTTTGAGACAGGATCTCACCAAGTTGCTTAGGGCTTTGCTAAATTGCTGAGGCTGGCTCTGAACTTGTAATCCTCCTCTCTCAGCCTGCTTAGCCACTGGATTACATGTGTACCACTTTGCCCAGCTCATTTTTATTTTCATTTGACAAATACATTACAATTAGGGGCATCAGCCTAAGCAAGAATGAGCCTGATTAGATAAATATCACAGGTTTTTAAGTGTTACAATGAGAGCAGATTGTCCTAAATTTTCAGCTACACATTGGGCATCTTATGCAACTGAGAATACAGTGTTCAGAACAACTCTGTCTTTGCTCTTCTGTTATCTTTTGCTGTATAACAAACCACCTTATAACTCAGTGGTGTAAGGCAATAGCCATTTGATTCTGCCCACGGAATTTGTGTGGGGCAAATGGAAAGTAGCTTGTCTCGGCTCTTCCATGTCTGAGATCTCAACTTGGGACACTTGATTAGGATTGATTCCAGTGGCTGGGGTCATGTGCAGGCATCTTCACTCATATTGAAGGGATGACAGAAGGGCAAGACTGCTGACCAGAACACCTACACAAGGCCTCTCCAGCACGGTGACCTCAGCATCTCTGCACATCCCACATGTCTCAAGATGCCAATGTCCCATGTACAGATTGGAAGTTGCATGTCCTGTCATGACCTGGCCTTGGAAGCCCCAGGACAGCACAACAATTTCCTATGTGATGTCACTACCCATTCTGTAGTGTCGGGGGCTGCCGTGAACAGGAACTGAGCACAAAGGAGCCGAGCACTTGAGCAATGAAGGTGTAGAACTGGCTTCTGCTCTCAGCATCAAAGCAGGTGGACCTCACCTTCACTGGGCAAGGAATTACAGCTCTGGGAGGGGGCGTCACCCAATGGGACTGGGCTACACCCCCTGGAAACCCAATTCCTTGCCTTATTTGGGTGGAGCTTTCTAATGTGTCTTCTCCCCAATAAATAGGGTTTCAGGTAGGCTCTCTCTCTTCTTTTGCCTGCCTCTCTTGCCTCCCTTGTGGGAGTTGGGGCAGAGGAGCCATCACTGAACCCCAATAAAAAGGTACTTTCTGTGTCTGTGTGATTATTTAGTGGCAGCCCAATTCACCTGGAGTGACCCTGGCTGATTTAGTCACATGTTGCAGCACTAGAGGGTACAATGGCAAGTCCCAATGGCATCACCCATTCTATAGTTTATAAGAAAGACCCCAAAACCACCTAGTTTGGGGAAGAAAAAACATAAATCTTACCACTTTATGGAAGATGTGTTAAAGAATTTGGGGTCATATTTCAATAGCATCCTTATGAAATTTAAAGAATACTAAACCAAACAGGCATAGAGAAACCAAAGCCCTATGTACACCAAAATACCAGCAGATGGAGTTGAACTACCCCAAATCTACAGAGTGTGTATGATATCAGTTACTTGTATGAGGAAACAGTGGGCCATTTGAAAGCCCTGAGTCCCATTGCTAGAGGGGCATCTGCATTTTTCAATAGCAACAAGTTATATCTGAGGGTCTGGAGAAGATGGGGACCAATGCACTTGGTTTAGTCCATTTTCTGTTGCCATAACAGACTGAGTATACTATAAGCAATGGAAGTTTATTTAGTTTAGTACTATGGAGGGTGGGAAGTCCCACAGCAGGCCTTGGGCATCTGAGGAGAGCCATCCCATGGCAGAAGGTGGAAGGAGAGGAAACTACATGCAAGACAAAGAGAAAATCAGGCTGAACTCATCCACTTGTCCGATGCCCATTCCAGGGCCTAAATCCAAGCCTGAGGGTGGAGCCCTCATGCCCTAATCACCTCTTTAAGGTCCACTTCATATTATTGTTACAATGACAATTAAATTTCAACACAATTTTTGGAGGGGACATTCAGCCCTTAACAATGCTCTCAATTGCCCCCAATAAACTGCAGAGGTCAGAATCCAACCTGAACAAGACAGGCACAGAAGAGATCAAAGAAAGAGAAGTTCCAAGGCAGTACGGGGAGTCACAAACTCAGAAGATTTCAACCAGGTATGTTGACACTTCACACGGACAATGGAGGGAGCCCTCTGGGGCCACGGAATTATAAAAAGTCACTTAACTCATGCCTCGCTTCTAAAATTGTAGCACTTCAATTTAATGTAAAAATGAGAAACAACAAAATGATCAAGTGAAATCAAGAAATATAACTATTAGAAAAAGAGAAGATGGCGAGGAAGGAAAAGGAGGATACCACTAACAAACATCCTCAAAAAAAGATCTTTATGAGCTAATTCTACATCAATGTAAATACAAATTTACAAGGATCTTTAATGGTAGCCAAGTAATAATGAATGAGCTTTTAAAGTTAAGACAAAGGGAGAATAATACTCCTGTCTGTGGAGTTCCTTCTTGAACTATGAAAGGCTAGTTACTCACAAGACATAACTTCTGGAAGGTCACGTGACTTTTATAAGCATTGCCAATCACAGAAGTATCCTCAGCCCTTTGGATTTGGACCACACTAACTATACAGCAACCAAGCCCAGGTTATGCTGGGACCCATGGACTCAAAGGAAGGTGTGTGTGTGTGTGTGTGTGTGTGTGTGTTTTCTTTACACCAGAGTTGAGGATGTAACAACACTCTTCTGAAAGATGGAACAAAAATGATGCTCCAATTTAAAACCCAGCCTGACAGTTAGAAAGAATACAAGTAACAATAAATGTTGGCAAGGATGTGGGGAGAAAGGTATTCTCACACATTGTTGGTGGGACTGTAAATTGGTACAACCACTATAGAAATCAGTAAGGAGATTCCTTAGAACACTTGTATTAGAACCACCATTTGATCCACTTTCCCATTTCTTGGTTTATACCCAAAGGAGTTAAAATAGCCAAGCTATGGAAACAATCTAGGTGTCCTTCAGTGGATGGATGGATAAAGAACATGTGGCATATATGCACAATGGAATATTACCTAGCCATAAAGGAGAATGCAATTATGGTATTTGCTAGTAAATGTATGGAATTAGAAAACACCATGCTAAGGGAAGTAAGCCAATCCCAAAAGATCAAAGGCCAAATTTTCTCTCTGATTTGTGGATGCTAACCCAAAACAACAGAGGAGGTTGGGGTGGGGAATAGTAGAAATTCACTGGACTAGACAAAGGGAAATGAAGGAAAGGGAGATGAAGGGAACAGGAAAAGCAGTAGAATTAATTGGACATAACTTTCCTAGCCTTGTATTTGTTTGCACATCCAGGGTAACTCCACATAATGTACAACCACAAGAGTGGGAGCCTAATAAATAAGTTATACTTTATGCATGTATATTTTGCCAAAATACACTCTATTGTCATGTGTAACTAAAAATAAAAAAATATATATTTTTAAAAAACATAAAACCCAACCTGAGAAAATGGTTGTACTTTTGTGGGGGTATACTTTATGGTATGTTTATGTTTTTATTAGTGCATTATAGCTATGCATAATTTGGGGGTTCATTGTGGCAAAATCATAGATGCATGGAATATAATTTTTCCCATTTTATTTCTATTTCCCTCCCTACCTCCATACTTCTGCTCTCTTTCCTATATGTTACTGGTGTTCTTTCTACTTATTTGTAATTTTTTTTAAAAAAATTGGTGTTTTATAGATATACATAAAGGTAAACTTCATTGTGGTTTAACTTCCACATATGAAAGAAAACATTCAACCCTTGACTTTCTGGGTCTGACTTATTTGCACTTAGCATGATATTCTCCAGTTTCTTCCATTTACCAGCAAATGTCATAATTTCACTCTTTTGTATGGCTGAGTAAATCTCCATTGTGTCTGTCTACCACATTTTCTTTATTTGTACATTCACCTCTTGACTGGTGGTACTTTTGACAGTCAGGTGCTAATTTGGAGATCAATATGAACAGTTTGACTTTAAACCTATTGAATGACAGAGAAGAAGGCTGAAGTATTCACCAGGCACTCAGAAATCTGAAACTAGATCAGAAAAGAATTTCCACAGCCAGATGCATTAACCTGGGCTTGAGGTTTATTGCTCTGAGTTAGCCATCTTGAAATTCTTAGTAGTATTTTTGGATTTGTGTTTTATAAGTGAAATCTCATGTAACAAGGAGACACGTGTCAGAGACTTAGAGCATCATTTCACACATGGATCCTATGCCTAAAATCTGGACCCCTAGTCTCCTTTTGCTACCTTTGACCCATGACCACTGCCACCCTCCATTTGGGGCAATGTCCCAGTCATATTATCAGGGGAAACTGTAATCCATCAATGCCTTCTGCCCCCAAAGGAGCGCTTGAATGAGATAAGGAGAGGCAGAATCAGCTGTACACTCCACACCATCTCTGGGCAGCACAAAGCACCAACACATTTAGCCTCTTGCTCCCCGCTGATCCAGGTGCCCTGAGTTTGCAGGTATGGAGGTATTGTAATCACTTGGGATTCACCCCTCAGCTGTGGGTCAGGGCAGCTGGACTCATGAGAAGCAGACATTAACTTCCCCACCCCCACATTTTTATCTTACCCTAGGTGCACGAATCCAGTTGTTGGCCCTGCACACACTATTGGGGCAGTTCAGAAGTTTATCACAAGTAACCAATTGTTAAAATATTGAGAATCCTCTAGTTAGAGACTCTAATTAGCAGATTGGAGCTTTCTCAACTGCTCGCTTGCTTTCCATGAGGAGGGGAAGGGGAAGAGTCACAGTCTGTTGTTGACCTTGAAGAAAATCTTGAGGCAGAAGGTCTGGAAGATGCAGGCCTGCTGGAGGTAAGAAGCTCAGAGGTTCAAGTCTCCTAGCTGCAGCTGATGTCAGAGGTGGCTAAGGGGAGATGGGACAGGTACCTCTACTTTTTGTTTGTGACTTGGGGGAATATTTTCAGTAGAGCAGAAGGAGAACCAGATGGGAAGAGCTAAGGCTGATGCCAAAGTGGAGCTACACTTAGAAGCAGAAAGAAGAGAACAGGGAGTCAAGCAAAGATTCCTTGGAGTTGGAGAGAACCTGGAGAAAGAGGACCTGGAGGAGAAGGAGAATCTGAGAGAGACAAGGAGTGCAGAAGACATTGTGAGGTGCTGCCCAGCTCCTCTTCCATACTTGCTAGCCTGTTGGAGACAGGATGTCATCAGGGCTTCCCACTGTCGCTCTTCAGAATCTGCATCAGAGAACCATCTAGAGACCACACTCAAATTCCTTCCCAGGCTATTCCAGGTCCAATGAGTGGTTGCTGAAGAGGTGCAAAGCCTGGCCACTTGACCAGTGCAATTTGCAAGGCTGTTCTGCTACAGACCTCCCTGGAGTGAGGGGGTGCCAAGGCTCTCTGTGGTCTGAATTGCAACCCCACTTCACCTATGCCCAGTTTCTGCTTCCTGCCCCACTCTTCTACAGGTGCAGGTCCCAAGGGTGCTCCTTAATAAATGGCCTGTGAAGAGGAGCCCTCCTATGCCAGGTTAGTTCAAGGGCCCTTGAAAGTGCAGGAAGAAGAATGTGGATCTGTGAGATCTCCAGGGATCTCCATGGATGGAGGTACCTGCCTTCTAAGAGAAGCCAAATTTCCACCATCAGTCCACTGGTCTCAGCCCACTGGTTATGAACAGCAAGCTGTCTAAAGATCTATATTCCCAGATTCCCATAGCCCTAAGGATCCACTGGGCCTGCCTGTGCTCTCAACTTCCCCAAGGCTGCTCTCCCCAGTAGACTTAGCCCCTAGAAATGAAAGCTGCACGTAAACAGTTGTGAGATCTCGAGGTGTTCAAGTTTCATTCCACTGAAATTACATCTCAGAACTATGGAATTGTCAATGGTGATGACCAAATCATAACAATAATCACAAGGAAGTGCAAGACAACACTACATTTGAGTCACACCCAAAACTCACCCACCAGGCCTGGACCCTTTTGATCAGCCATGGTTATCAAGAAAAGATGTCATAGGCCTGCCCAAGCTGGAGTTCTCTGTGTGGCCCTCTAGGGAGTAAGTGTGGTGCTTTTCTCCAACATTTATCCTTTCTTTGAAACTGGAGAAGAGGAAGAGAAGATAGGAGACTCTTTTGGAGAAGGTTAAATCTTCCAAGTGACTGTTTGTTAAAATGGTTATAATTTATCCTTTATTTTTTGCTTATTATCAATATTGAGGGAGAACAAAATGCAAGATGCTGTGAAAAACACAGAATAAATCTACTCTTGTCTTTATCAACTTTATTTCCTACATTTATTAATTTTAAAAATAAAAACATATATGAGAGCTCTAAAATCTATAGTAAAAAAGACAAACCTCAAAAAGGGTCAAGGACACAAGCAATAAACACACCTGAGGAATACAGCAAATATGCAATGAAATATTCTAGCTAACAAACTAAAACAACAGTGTGGCAGAATTTTCTATCGTATCAGCAACAAATAAAAATATGGAGGAGATCCAGTGTCAAGTGTGAAGAGTAAAGGATGCTATTATATAATGCCATGGGTGTGAGCTGCCTTGTCATCAAGCTAAGAAAGACAGGCTTATGAAAGTGTCCTAAGGAAAGCATCACCCATAACCTGTCAAGATTTGGCCACGAGGATGATCATTGCAACACACTAGTAGTGAAAACAAGAACCAACTGAAATGTACATTACAGAATTGGTGAAATCAATCAAAGTACATCAACAAAGGAGTGCAATACATACACAAAAAGCATGCAGTATATTTGGAGAGTAGAGAAGAATTATTTAAAGTAAAGGCTCCAGAGTTACACTACCTGGCTTCAAATTCTACTTCATCCACGCACGGGATGAATGATCTTGGGAACTGGTTAATTTTCTTGGTCTCAGCTTCCTCAGACATTGGACAAAGACAATCATGATGGCTTTATAGTTTTGTGGCAAGGAGTCAATGAGACAATGCTAAAAATGCTTCACAGAAGATTTACTCAATAACAGTCATATAGTAATAGTGTTAGCATCAGTATGTAAAGATCTATAATTCAGTGATTGAAAAGATACATAGTTTACTGACTAGATTCAACAGATGAGATCTTGTTAAGCAGAGGAAGATGAATGAAAAAAAATAATAAAAGTACACTTGAGTCTCTCATGGCCATCAAATTATATGGAGAAATGTTGGAAGTCAAGTGGAACATTTGTGCACAAATAAAATCTTTCACCATCAATTTGGGCTTTCTCACTTTTTTTCTTGGGAAAAAATCATTTTACTATTCTTTGTCAGTGTTGGTGTTTCCTTGTGATCAGAAGTGCTTAGAGATTCTTAGAAGAATGTGATGGTGACTCAGGTGAGATTTTCTGGAAGAGGTGGTATCTTAAGCATTTGATAAACACATTTGAAAAAGTTTTGACTCCTGACTGATTAATCTATGAGCAGGTCAGCACATGAGCCACATAAACAATGTCATCCTCTGTTGATGTCACCAACCATTTGTAGGAAACAGATTGGGCAAGGGGAAAAAAAAAGCTTGATCTAAAGAGTATGGAAACACAAGTTCTGCAAGACTGCCAGTCAGCTCATGGAGTGAGCATCCAGATCTGAATAAATGAAGACAAATAAGATCAGAAAGTAAATAGGAGAGAGGGTCAGTAAGGAGTGTTTCATTTAAAAATGAGTTCCACTAAACTGGAGATCCACCAGTAGCAGAATGAAATTGAACCCCTACTTCTCACCCTGCACAAAACTCAACTCAAGATGGATTAAAGACCTAGGCATTCGACCAAAAACCCTGAATCTACTAAAAGAAAATGTATGCCCAATGGTCCAACATGTTGGTTCAGGAACCAACTTTCTCAGCAAGACTCCTGAAGTGCAAGAAAATGGAGAATGAATAAATGGGATGGTATTAAACTAAAAAGCTTCTTCACACAATCAAGAACACGAAGAGAGAGCCCACAAAATGGGAGAAAACCTTTGCCACTTGCAACTCCAATAGAGAATTAATCTTCATGATAGACCAAAAAATCAAACAATTAACACCAAAACAAACAAAAAACAAATAACCCAATCAATAAATGGGCTAAGGAACTGAATAGGCATTCACAGAAGAAATATGAATGATCAACAAATACATGAAAAAAATGTTCAAAATCTTTAACAATTAGAGAAATGCAAGTTAAGACCACACCTGAGATTCCATCCCACTCCAGTCAGAAAGGCAATTATCAAGAATACAAGTAAAATTAAATGTTGGCAAGGATTTGGGAAGAAAAGTACACTAAAACATTGCTGATAGGACTGCAAATTGGTGCAGTCACTCTGGAAAACAGTATGAAGATTCCTCAGAAAACTTAGAATGGAACCACCGTTTGACGTACTACAATGATACGGCCACATCAATGTTTTAGCAGCTCCATTCACAATAGGTAAGCTATGGAAACAACCTAGGTACCTTTCAGTAGAGAAATGAATTACGGTAGATGGGGTAGAGAGAGAAGATGGGAGGAGAGGGGAGGGGAGGGGAGGGGGGATAGCAGAGGATAGGAAGGGCAGCAGAATACAACAGACACTAGTATGGCAGTATGTAAAAAAGTGGATGTGGAACCGATGTGAATCTGCAATATGTATACGGAGTAAAAATGGGAGTTCATAATCTGCTTGAATCAAATGTATGAAATATGTTATGTCAAGAGCTTTGTAATGTTTTGAACAACTAATTAAAAAAAAGATTTTAAAAAAAGAATATGAGGTATATATACACAATGGGATATTATCCAGCCTTAAAGAAGAATAAAATTATGGCATTTGCCAGTAAATGGATAGAATTGAAGACTATTATACTAAATGAAATAAGCCAATCCCCCCCCAAAAAAATGAAGGCTGAAAATTATCTCTGATATGCAGATGCTAATACACAATATGTGGGCAAATAATAGAAGTTCATTGGATTAGACAAAGGGGAATGAAAGGAAAAAGGGTTGTGGGAATAGGAAAGACAGTAGAATGAACCAGACCTAACTTTCATATGTTCATATATGAACACGTGACTAGTAACTCTATATCATGTCCAACCATAAAAATGGGATACTAATTAAAGTAAGTTATAGTCCATGTATGTATAATATATCAAAATATGCTTTACTGTCATATATCTAAAAAGAACAACAACAATAAAAAGAAATTATCAAAAAAATGAGTTCCAGCCTTTGTGGAGGTCACACAAGAAGTGTTGTATAAAGGGTAGAAATAGATACTAATCCTACCTAGAATTCACAGAAGCCATGCACCAATACAGTGAATTCTACTCCATAGAGTTCAATAAACAGTAGTTGCTTGGGAAAGCAAGATTGAAAATTTATTGGCACTTAAAGTTCGCTGCACCTGCATCTTCAGTCATAATATTAAGAAGATTATTAGTACACTTATAGAAACTCGAGATGGGTTAGATCCCTCTGGAGCACAATATTGGGTGAATACAACTCCAAAGAGACCAGATCAATAGGAACATTTCTCTCCAAGTCCAAAAGTCACTTATTTAAACCGCGTATTACAACAAGGGTTTGATGGATGCAAGGGAGCCCTTTAATAAGTAGGGTTCTGTTCCCCATATATTTGCTCCCTTGGGGTCAACTCATTCGGAAAACACTTCTCCATTACCTAGGATGCATAAAGAGTAAGAAGCCATAGACAAGCCTCTCCCACAGGGCTTGCTCTCTAATAGACCTTCCAAGAATGGTTAAGTGGAACAGAGACAAAGGAAATCAGAAACCACAGCTAAAAACACAAAGTTCTGCTCTTGCCTCAACCAGTGCTAGTGAATTCATGCTATGTTTGCCCTTTCATGAGATTATGGAAATGTTAGGAAAATTTTTAACCTTTGAAAAATATTCTAGTTAAATATTTCCGACCTTGGGATCCTTGCACCACAAAAGATCTTTGGACCACAGCATGACAGCAGGAACTTACAGGCTGAGTCGAGAAACAGGTTAATTTGAGGCTTCTGGTCAACCCAGGGTCATTGAATTTTAGTAATTTGAATTTTAGTTCAGACTTGGCCCAGCCATCTTATCACCTTTCATTTTTCTGGTATTTCTCAACTATGGTCTGAGGACCCTTAGGGGTCCCTGAGACCTTTTCAGGAGGCCATGTGGTTAAATAACTATCATAGTAATTAATATTAAGAAGTTTCTTACTTCTTCCGTTTGGTTTCTCTCACAAGTGTACTGTGGAGTTTTGGCAGAAACAATTATAAGAATCCAGCTATTTTTCATTATAGCTGACAAAAACAATTTGAAAAAAAATGTAAAAAAAAAATGCCACTCCTCTCATTAATTTTATTTTTGTTTTGGATAATAGTTATTTATTATAAATTGACTTATATGAGCATGAAATGGAATTATCGTTCTTATTTTCAAAGTATAAATACATTAAAATTTTTAATTTAAATTTCTAAATCAGGACATTTAGGTACAGAAAACACACATAAACACAAATTCTTTAAGGCCTTTAATTTTTAAGGATATGATGAGATCCTCAGACCAAAAGGTTTGAGAACTGTCTACCATAGTCATACTGAAACTCTAAGGTGATGTTTCATTTCTTATTTCCCTGAAAACACAAAATCAATCAGATGAGAGGAAAACTGCCGCTCTTTCTACCACCAGACTTTTGGCCAGCAACATCCATTCCACATGCTATCCTTCTTGAAAGTTCCAGGCATAAATTTACCTGTATCCTGCCCAAATTTAGTCCCTCTTCTCCTATCCAGATCTGTCTCATCCAACCACTTAGTCTTTCATTTTCTCCCCCCCTTTCCCTTTCCTTCTCTCTTCCTCTCCCTCTTTCTCTTAGCTCCTACATCCTAGCTCCTCCTGAGACTCCATGTTCTTCTCTACCTACTATCCCATTTCCCCATTCACCTTCAGAGCAAAGCTCCTAGCAGCATATATTCAGTGAGTCCATTTCTCTTTTGTTCTTTAATCCTCACCACTGATCATCCTTTTTGATGTTATAATGGATCTTCATTTTGCCAAATACAGTGAACAATTTTCATAGGCTCATCTTACTCAAACTTCAAGTGGTGTTTGGCATGGGTGGTCACTTTCACCCCGTTGAGACACTTGGTTCATATGCTTCTCCTTGTTTCCCCTGACCTTCTGATCCTTCTCAGCCTCTTCTCCTGGGGTGCGGTACTCTGGCTCTTCCCCTCCCTCCTTACCTGTTTCTCTAGTGATCACTGTCCCTTGATTCTGAACACCATCCTTGATGCTGATCACTCCCACATGTATGTCTCTGGCTCTTTTGTCACGCCTGAGCTCCATACACAACAGCCACTTGCCTCCTTGAGATTCTAACACAATTGTCTATTACACATTTCAAACTCAATATGTATAAGTCAAATTTTCCATTTTCCCCCAAGCTACAAACCTCCCTCTCCTAAGATCTTGCCCTCTTGGAATATGGCACTGCCACATATCCAATGGCTCAGGCATAAGTATAGGAGCCATTCTTGATTCCCCTCTTCTTTCCACACCTCATATCTATTCTATGAACAAAACCTAAATCTGACCACTTCTTGTCACCCCCACACCTGCCACCGTGGTCCAACTACTATTGTCTCACACATGGACTACTATGATAGCTCCCTACTGGTCTTTCTACATATAGCAATTAGATTTAGATTTTTAAACTATAAATCAGAACATGTCACTCTACTCAAAACCCAGGAGTGGCTTACCACTTGCACTTAGAATCACAGATAATACATGGCCTTAAGGTCTGTGAGATCCACACACCTCTCCCCAGCTCTGTCTCTCACCACATTCATTATCTACCTTACCACTTTTATGACCTCTATCTCATCTCCTTCTGCACCAGTCACACTGTCTTTCCTTCTTGCTTTCCTGGAACAGACTAGCTTTATTCTTATTCCATTTGCCAAAAATGTTCTTCTTCCTATTTTCATGTGGCTCACTTCTTTGCATTATTCAAATGTCACCTACTCAGAGAGCCTTCCCCAAAGGCTCTATCTAACAGAACCTCTTCTGTTTGTTAGAATACGTTCAGTTGCAAGTAACACCTTAAACAGTACAGACATTTAATAACTCAACTTACAAGACCCGTGAGGGAAATAAAATTTACATCATCTCTCATCACACACTGTAAATATTTTTAGAGAATTTTCTTGCAATCTTTTTCTTATGCAAATACAATTTATTTTAAATCCTTTTGGGATTATCCTGGGAATACAATTTTATATCTTGGGTTTTCATTTAATATTAAATTATAAATACTTTTCTAAGTCTTATGCAATGAAGATCACAAACTCTTTGAGCTGTAGGAAATCTTAGAAATTATTTCATTCTGGCCCATGATGCAAATTTAACTACAAGAGGTACCCAAGGGCTGAATTGCTTGAGTTTCAAATGTTTGGGTATCAAATGTTTTGATACCTCAATGATTTTTCCCTCTGATTAAGCTGGTGAAGAGCTCGAAAGTCTGAACCCATTGGTTGCTTTTTGTACCCATCAATTAAAGGCGTGTGTCTCCTTGTCCCACAGAAACTGGGCTGCCAGCAGAGCTTGGCTTACCACTTTGTGACTTCACTGACAAATATGTTATCCCTCCACACCTTTCTGTCAACAGCCCTCCCTCAGGAGGGGTGCAAGAGTTAGATAGGATCTGTCACCAAAGCAAACCTGTCAGACCAGCATGCATGGAGAGAAAAGCTGCCTGTTCTGCACTGCTCTTAGGGACCTAGGTGTTTTGTTGAATCCTAAGTATGTACTTTGGTAGGAGGCACATACAGCACAGAAAGGATGTTAGGGAAGACAGCTCAGCCAAGACTGGGACATAATTCATAAGCAAGATTGGACACAGGGTAATATATCTATAATCCCAAATGGCGCATCTTCACTTACTATTTTGAAAACATGGCATGGCACAATCAAAAGACTATGGGAAGGGTTAAGGACCAATGTTCTGTGGCTATAGGACTAGAGCAAGTTTCTACTAGGTCTTTACTTACTGTCTTTATAAAGGAGGTGCTTTATGGTGCTTGTAACAGCCATAGCACTCATGTTGTTAATCAATCAACAGTAACTGTTATTAATAAACTTTTTCTTTTCCCTCTGTGAACAATACAAAATTCATGGTAAGGTCTCAATAAGTATTGACAGCCAGCCCTCTTCATCCCCAGGTTTTGCATCCACAGATTCAATTAACCGTGAATGGAGAATATTTGAGGGGAACTTATGCCTGTACTGAACATTTACATGATTCTAGGAAAGTTAGAAGACGGGTTTCTTGAAATAGAAATATTCAGATTCTCTTATTCTATCAGAATTTCTTTTCTTCCCAAATCTTTTCATTTAATTAGAAGATCATATCAATTTTATTTTCCATGAAGATACAGTCAGTGATTTTTCTAGGTCATTTTCCTATTATACAATACTATTGGTTAAATTCTTGTCCTCATTACAGAAATACAAGCTCATTACAAACAATTTGGCAAGTAAAATAGAAAAAAAAAAGAAAAAAATATCCAAAGTGTCACCACCAAACACCGACAGTTAAGAACATATTGGTGTATTTCTGTGCACACTTTGTAGTTCATTGTAACCCTACACTGTATCCAATTTTATTTCTAACATTTTCCCCTAACACGATGAAATATACTTTTCCAAAATATTTCCCTGTTGTTCATTCTGTTGCCAATTTTCCACAATTTTAAATAGTGCTGAAATGAACATAATTGTTCATAAAACATTCTCAGCTGTTAGGAAAACATTTCTTAGGCTAAGTTCCTAGAAGTGAAATTACTTTTTTAAAGAATAAGAAGATTCTTTGGTACACACCATTCAAAAGGCATTCAAAAATTAGTGGAGAAATTTGCAATCTTTCACCATGTCTGGATATTTTCATGATAATTGGTAGGTCATGTTATTTTAAATTTTAATTTACTTTGTTTACCAATAAGGCTGAATAGTATTAAATGTTTATTAAATACCTGTGGTTACTCTTTGGCGAATTATCCTCTTTTTTTTCCTTTCCCTATGAATTTTGGAGGATGTGGTGTGTTTTTTTATTAAATTATATGACACTATAATTTAAGGATTAAACTTTTGTCAAATATGTTATAGATTTTTCAGTGTTTTCCTGTCAGCATTTTCATTTTGTTTATACACCCTTTTGGTGATTAAAAATGTTTTAATTTCTATTTAGATAATCATCTATACTTTTATTTATGAGCCTCATTAGTTTTATCCCCTGAATAACCTTTTCCATGCAAAGATCAGACAAATATTTTCTACCATTTTTTCTAGATACTTAATTTTTTTATGTGGAGGAATCTTCTTTTTACAGTGTAAAAATGTGGTAAAAATGTATAGAAGTTAACATTTGCCATTTTATCAATTTTTAAGTATACAATTCAGTGGTGCTAAGTATATTCACAATATTACAACCAACACCAGTATTTCCAAAACCTTTTCATCCCCCAGAAATTCTGTACACAGTAAAGAATAACTCCTAATGATCCCTGCTCCAGACACTGATAACCTCCAGTGTACTTTCCATCTCTATGAGTTGCCTGTCTATATACTTCATACAAGTGTAATCATTCAATATTTGTACATCTGTGTCTGTGCTATTTCACTTTGTACAATATGTTCCAGGTTCATCTACATTGAATCATGTGTCATAATTCCTTTCCTTTTATGGGTGAATAATATTCTATCATATATATATATATATATATATATATATATATATATATATACCAGCAGATATGGTATATATGTATAATATATTATATATACATATATACCATATCTGTTTATTCATTCATCTGTTGATGATGCTTGGGCTGTTTCTACCTTATTGTGAATAATGTTTCTATGAACATTGGCATAAAAAAATATCTGTTCAAGTCTCTGCTTTTAATTCTCTTTTGGATATACTCAGATGTAGAATTTCTGGATCAAATAGTAATTATGTTTATGTTTCTTTTAGTAAATTCCATACTGTTTTCCATGGTGGCTCCACCACATTTATGTTTCATATTACATTACATTTACATTTACACCATTTTCACTATGTCTTAAAATCTGTTGAGATTTTATTTGTAACCTGACATATGGTATATCCTGGAGAATGTCCCATCTGTGCTTAAGAAAAATGTGTATTCTGTTGTAGTTGTATGGAATGATCTGTATGTATCTATTAAATTTAGTCAGTTTTATTGTGTTGGTCAAATCCTCTATTTTTTATCTTCTACCTGACTTTTCTATCTTCTATTAACAGAGGGGTATTGAAATCTCCAGCTATCATTATATAACTGTCTATTTTCCATTCAATTTTGTCAATTTTTGCTTCATATATTTCATGATTTGTTATTAAGTGAGAAAACATTTATGATTAGTGATAACTAAGATATCTTTTTCCTGTCTTCAACTTTTTCTAATGTATAATGTCTTTGTTTCACAATTTTTTTCACTTGAAGTACATTTTTTTCTGATATTAGTATAGATAGCTTTCATTTGATTACTATTTGCATAGAATTTGTTTTCCAACCCTATCACTTCTAAGTTATTTGTGTCTTTGGATCTAATGTGAGTCTCTTGCAAACAGTGTAAGGTTGGATATTGCTTTAAGTCCATTTTCCAAGTCTCTGAATTTTGAATGGAGAATTTAATCTATTTACACTTAAAGTAATTACTGAAAATAGAATGTTTCTGCAATGTGGCCATTTCCCCATTTATTCCTGATAGATTTTTTTCTCATTTTCTACATCACTGGTTTCTCTTCAGTTTACTTGATTTTATGTTGTCAAATGTTTTCTTTCTCATTTCTCCTTTGTATATTCAATAACTATCTTCGACATCACTAACACTTTTCTTTTGTGGGGGGATACTAAGGATTAAACCCGGGAGAGCTTTACCACTGAACTATATCTCCAGATCTTTTTATTTTTTTATATTGAGACAGTGCTTCACTAAGTTCCTGAGGCTGGCCTCCAACTTGTGATCCTCCTGCCCCAGCCTCCCAAATCACTGGGATTACTATATCTTAATACAGTTACAGTAACTATTGAGAATTCTTTGTGTGTGAGTAATCACTCTTATTTTACTGCTTTCAGGATTTTTTTGTGACCTCATCATAACCCTCTAACCTTATACCAGATTATTTTCAGTATCATAAAAACTGCTCTGATAGCCCTTTCTCTGATCTTTTCCAATTGTTGATGTCACAAAATTACGTGTTTATCCATTATACATTTTGTGCTCCAAACTATAGACTAATAACTTTTTATGTATTAGTTTATTAAACCATAAAAAAAACAAAATATGGTGTTACCAAATGAAGTTACAATAAAACCAGGTTTTATTATTTCCCATGAGTTTATCTCTAGCAGGTATCTTTATTTCTTCATATGCCTTCACATTACTTCTAGTGCCCTTCATTCCAACCTAAAAAGACTCCCTTTGATGTCTATTGCAAGGAAGGAGTAATCATAACAAACTCCTTTGTTTTTTGAGCACTTGGAAATGCCCTTCCCTCCCTCTCATTTTGGAAGGACAGTTCTAGCAGATGTATGATTCAGTGTTTTGGGGGCTGAGTTTGTGGCTCAGTGGTAACGTGCTTGCCTAGCATGTGTGAGGAACTGGGTTCAAATCTCAGCACCACATACAAATTAATAAAGTAAAGGTCCATCAACAACTAAAAATAAATAAAATATGGATGTTTAAAAAAAGATTCAATGTTTTTGTTTTTGTCTTTCCTTTCAGCATGTTGAATATATCAATATACTGCTTTCTTCCCTCTATGGTTTCAGATGAGATATCTACTAATAAATACTATTGAGGATCCTTTGTATGTCTGTCGCTGCTTACACTCTTCCTCTCTTACTCCTTTCAATATTCTCTTTGTTTTTCAAAAGTTTCATCATGATGTATCTCACTGTTGGACTTTTTCAATTTATCTTTAACTTAAAGTCCATTGAGTTCAATTTTATCTTTCATATTTTTCCTCCAATTCAAGAAATTTCACCCATTACTTATTACTTAAAGTCAGTCATTATGTATTCAAGTAATATCCCTCCCCATGTTGGCTCACTTGATAGCATTCCTTGGGCTCTGTTCTTTTTTCCCTAGTGTCTTATTTTTTTTTCTGTTCCTCAGCCTCAGAATTTTGAATACTTCTATATTCAAGTTCAATTGATTCTTTCTTCTGTCTGCTCAAATCTACTTTCGAATCCTTCTGGTGAATTTTTCACTTATTATTGTACTTTTTTGATACCAAATTTTCTTCTTTTGTTCCTTTTTCTGTGTTTTTTTTTTTTACCTGTTTGTTGATACCTCCATTTTGTTCCTACATCATTTCTACTCTGTCCATATTTTCCTTTATCTCTTTGAACATCCTTTTGATTAAAACCAATTTTTCTATTTTTTCTTCCATTGTGTGTCTTTAAGCTCTTTTATAGTCTTTGTCTAGTAAGTCCACTGTTCATATGTCCCAGAGATATTTTCTAAACAGACTTACTTGCGTTTTTCTTTTATGAATCACAGAATTTTGCTTAAAAATTAACATTTGAATATTAGAATGGGGTAACTTTTAAAATCAGATTCTCCTCCTTCCCCGTGGTTTGTAATTTTTCTTTGTGTTTTATTATTTTCAGTTGTTTCTGTGCCAAGAATTAGATTTACATGTAAACTGAATGTCTCCTCATATTCTTTCTGGGCATGCATGATTACTGTCTAAATTCCTGCATCTATGCAATTGTTTTTAACATTCTAGACCTTAAATGTTTAGCTCTCAAAATTTTTAAAAAAAGGGCAGGGGAGACTATATAAGTAAATTATTAAAATGGACACTGGCCCTTTAAATCTTATGGAAACTGCTTTAGCCAGAGCAAAATGGCAAAAACAGTGGTGGTATTACAAAAATAGCTGCCACTTCCATGATTACAAGAAGAAACTTGTGAACCTGGCTCTTATAAGCCACATGCAAGCATTTCCAGAAGCAAATGCAAGGTTGCCATGGGGCTAAGGCAGGAGGGGATAGGTAGCTCCTGAGCTGAAATCGATCAAAAATAGCTATGCTTTACCTTCTATTTCTTCTCCTAGAAGTTTCAGGTCTTTGAATAAATTTCAGAATTCTACTACAGTTACATCAGGCAGATTCTGTCAGTGTTATTGTTTTTGAGGTGGGGAGATGGACTCTTGTAACTTTCTTCTCTGCCATTTTTCCTGATGTCACTTGATAGTGTCCTTCAATGCACAGAAGTTTTTAACTTGGGTGAAAATCAATTTTTCTTTTTTATCTTTCATAACTTGTGCTTTTGATGCCGTATTGTAGAAATCATAGTCAAACCCAAGGACATAAAAATGTCCCCCTGTTTTCTTCTAAGAGTTCTACAGTTTTAGCTCTTATTTTTAGGTCTTTGAAATTTTTTGTAGTTTATTTTTGTACTTGGTGTTGGGTAAGGGTCCAACTTCATTCTCCTTGTGTATGTTGACAGTTTAAGAATGCTATTTGTTGAAGACAGATTGAATGGTCTTGGCATACTTTTCAATGTAAGAGTTTATTTCTGGTCTGTTAATTCTATTCCATTGGTCTGTCTGTCTATTGTTAGGCCAGTGCCACACTGTTTTGATTACTATAGTTTTATATTAAGTTTTGAAGCCATAACTGCCGCAGTCCGACTGCAGCAAAATAACCGGGGGGGGGGGGGGTGATGAGGAACTTGTGTACGTTGATACAGCAGGAGTGGGAGCCGTTTATTGTAGGACAGGAGGGGTATATATACATTACACACAGCTTATCTTAATTAACATAAACTAGATACAGCAGTCAACCAATAAGGAATCTCCACACTTAATGGCTCACTGTCGTTACTTCACAAACCACTCCCTCTGCAAAATGCCAGGCGCCATCTTGACTTGTTTACAGATTCTAACACATAACATGTGACTTCTCCAACTTTGTTCACCTTTTTTCAAGATTGTTTTCACTATTCTGGGTTCCTTAAAATTATCTATGAATTTTAGCATTTTTTTCTGCAAAATCACTGAATCCTTAAATCACTCTGGGTGATATTGTCATCCTAATGATGCTATCTTCTGACCCATGAACCTAAAATGCCTTTGAGGTGTATGGAAGAACAAATGGAAGGTAGGGATTTATTTTCTAAAAATAGAGCTCCAAAAAGGTAATTTAACTAGTTCACTCATTTATTCATTCCATAAATATTTATGAAGTACCTGCTCTATGCCAGGCAATACCAGATGTACAATAGAGAACAAAACAGCTGATATTCTTTAATAAGGAATTCATGGAGGGCTTCTTATATGTGGGGCCCCAGGCTAAGCACTGAGGAAAGAGAAATATGTCAGGGTCTACTCCCCAAGGAGCTCAGTCAGTTAGAAGGCAGATCATACAAACCAGCAACAATGCAATCGTGACACATAAGTGCCCACACGAGAGACACAGAGGCCCAAGCTGTACTGTGTGCATGTTGCGCTTGGAGTGGGCAGGGCTCAGAGAAGGATTAACAGAAGTGATATTTGTGCTGAGTGTGTATAAGTAGGAGCTTGCCACAAAACAATGGGTAATGGTCATGGATGAGGAGCAGGTACCTTCTCAAGAGAGGAGATAATACCTACATAGGAAATGAAGCACGAACTCACAGAGAGCAGGTGTGTATGTTGTCACAAGGGAATAAGTAAGCAAGACGGGTCAGACATTAAAGGGCCTCTTGTTATTCTAAGGCTTTAGAATATTACCCTGAAGGCAATGGGTACCCACTAAGGGCAGATGAGCTTGTAATGCTGACATGCCCAGAGTTTTATTTGAGAAAGAGGATAAATTAGAAAACCAATGTAGGAAACAGGCATGGGAGTTATAATCCAGGCACAACCAATGTGGGCCTGGTCTAGGCATGAGAATGGGTGAAGGGACCAGTTTGCAAACAATAAGTGACTGTTCATCTTTAGCAGGTGTTCTGAAGAGGAAAGAGAGGATGATGCCTCCCACCACCCTAGAAGTCTAAACATGATCACAGTGAACCTCAGAAAAACAACCCAAGTGGAATTAAGCAAGACATCCCACAAGAGTCAAATTATTCCTGTACTTTCAGGTAACCCAAAGAAGAGACTCACAGCACACATATGGGATATGGACACACGTGCAGCACATATGCACTTATGGGATATGCATATGCAGTTGTCCTCAGTATCCATAGAGGATTAGTTCCAGGATCCCTTTTGAATACCAAAATCAAGTCCCTTATATAAAATGGCATAGTACTTGCATGTAACATATGCATATCTTCCTGTATACTTTAAGTCATGTCTAGATGACTTATAATACCTAATAACAATGTGTTATGTAAATATTATTGCATTGTTTTGTGAATGACAAGAAAAAAGAGTGCATGTGTTCAGTACAGATGCTATTTATATATATATATATATATATATATATATATTTTTTTTTTTTTTTCAGTCAATCCTGTTGGTTGAATCCACAGATACAGAACCTGTGGCTATAGAAGGCTGGCTGTACTGAGTTTTTGCATGTCTCAGGAGTCGTGGAAAGCAACACCAGATTCTTGGTGCTCTGTTAGGTCAAAGAAGTCTCACGTATGGCTTCTTTGTGATATCTTTCCCCTTTACTCCACCTCCTATTATGTCTCTAGGAGACGGGAACTGTTTTTCCTCCCCATTTCCTGGGCTGTGCAGGGCTGACTGACAGGGAGCCTTTAACAATCATGCACATGAAGCCGAAATTTAAGTCCCTTCACAGCGCTTACCCAAGCTCCTCCAAAAGACTTGCCCTTGCACGTTCATTGTAGACAAGAGGCTGTTTGGTTTGTCTAACACACACACCAATACAACAACAACAAAAAATGCTGATGGAATAAAATGTGCAGCACCATATGACAGGTTTAATACCAGAAGTTTTAAGGTCAGTATAAAACTGAGCTGGAGAGGATGAGAAAAAGAAGGGGGAAAAAAATGGCATTCTTAGAATTTTAACGGGGGGGAGCCATATTGGGTATTTTTATGTCTGATGTTCACATGTCACAACAGGATAGTTATTAGGAGAGAAAATGCCACATACCGAGAAATAAAATGCATCAGTATGTTTAATAGTGTGCTTGACATAAACATGTCAAAGCAACATTTTTTTCATACAATCTGGGTAATACTGTTGATTTTTGAAAAGTACTATTTTTGTTGTTGTTGTCTCATCTACTTCTATGTAATTCAAGAAAGAATTGACTATTAGTCATCAGGAATATAAGTGGCATTGCTGCTTGGCCAAATTTTTTCTTCAGTGTCAGGGATCAAATTCAGGGCCACATGCTTTGGAGACTCAACTGGCCAATATTTTTAAAGGGTTCCATTGTCACATATTAACTAAAACCTGTTAACCCTTGTATATTGCCCTTATTTATTTAATTGACACTCTTTTGACTATGAGTTATTAACAAGCAGAATTTTAAAAGGTGGGGGAGCTGGTCTGAGCGTGTAGCTCAATAGTGGAACACTTGCATAGCATATGCAAGGCCCTGGGTTCAGTTCTCAGCACTGAAACAAACAACAAACAAACAGAGCTCAAGAGAGATCCAGAAAACCAGTGCACCTGTGGAAAGGCCTGACGGAATTTAGAAAAAGTTTAGATCTGTATGTTCTTCTGAGAAAGAAACTATTTGGATTTATTGCCACTTCCAGCCAAGGTATTATCAGAGAGTCTGGAGGAGGAGCCCTCTCAGGTATTGACAGGTGACTGTTACCTGGTCCCAAGACTGAGCTGAATGTGTCTAAAAGCTATCTTATCTGGTGATCTCAATAACCCTGCTCCTTAGGAGTTCATGGCATTTATACCTACTTTTCATGAAGCTGCCTGCTCCTTGAAATTAAGATTTCTAAAATGTAATTGGTGGGAGGAGAAAGCTCTCCCAAATAGGGCAAGCAAAGGTATTAAATGTCAAACACATAATCTCATCAACTCTATGTGAGTAAATAGAATTTATGCTTTTAAGTTCTCTAATGTTGATTTTGCCACAAGTCCTGTTTGCTCTCTCAATCTTCTTAGATTTTTCTTACAGAGGCTGCAACAATAAACTTCTGTTCAACTCTTTTTCAAATCATCACCAAAAGAAAATTAATGGAGGTCTCTGAAGCAGTGAGAGCTTCTACTTTTTTGGAATAATCTAGAGGTACCTTGTTGGGAGAGAAGAATACAAGCTAAAAAAGAGAATTTCTTGCATCAGCAGACTGATTTACTATACTACTTTCAGCATTGTTTAAAATGAAATATTAGGCAAAGTTTCACAATTTTTTATTTCAATTGTAAATAACACATTATAATATAATACATAATATATTGGGTCACATTGTAAATAAAATATATTTTGTACATGACTTGTGATCAAAAACGTTTGTTTTGTTTGTTTTAACTTTTTTTTATTGTGGATGGACAGCATGCCTTTATTTTATTTGTGTATTTTTTTTTATGTGGTGCTGAAGATCAAACCCAGTGCCTCCCATATGGAAGGCAAGCACTCTCCCACTGAGCTACAGCCTCAGCCTGTGATCAAAATCATTTGAAATATATAATTTTAAAAACATTACTTCTCCCAAATTGGGGCGTCTCTGGTCCTGTCAATCCAGTGAGGTTCTTCACAGTGTGTATCTGTGTAAATCACACCCAATAAAAGATTTATAAAGCACACAATCATTTGCAGAATCATATCAAATAAAAGAGTTACAGTGATTGGGGAGGGAGCTACAGGAGGCTCCCTAGGGACAATGATATAGCTTTTGTGATACCACCTTTGCTAATAAAGATTTTAGTCTAGAAAGCTGCAGAGGCTGAAAGGTATTCAAGAACAGGAACGTGGGATAGAACATGTCAGGCAAGAGAAATCCTGTTAGTGCCTCTGGATCTGGCGTGTCACTGACATTAAGATCAGCCACACTGGCATGGCCAGTACCAAATGCACAGGAGACACCCCACTAGAAGTTTCTCACCATCAACTCCTGGTCACCATCCCCTGTCAGCTAGCTGCACTGGCCCCAAATTTCTCATCCTCTACCTGATCAAAGTGATCAAACTCCCATCACTCTTGCAATGCTTCTTCCTGCTTCATGACTTGTCCCACCAAGTCTCCTGTCTTCTTCCAAATTCCTCTCAGATTTCATGCCTTCATCATCTTTTTCCTGAGAAACCCAGCCTCATACCCATCCCTCCGTATCCAATTTCCCAATCACATCTTTTATCTTTTCTACCCCCACATACCCTAACAGTCACCATGTATGGCATTGTTTGTGTCTATACTCTTCAGGCTGTTTGCATATTTGTGCCTCTTTCTGGGATTGAACCATATCCTCAAGAAACTTCCAGCCCCTACCAGGGCAAGAACCACACCTAGCACATTCTTGGTAATCCTTGAAGATTGCACCTAATATGATAAATGCTCAGCGGCAGCCTGACTACTCCAGCTATATGACCCAGATAATTGGTTGATTGAAATTTTAGCTAAAGGAAATGAGCAATCCATGAAAAATGGCATCCTCACTAAGCCAGTCTGTTTAGAGCAGTTAGTGTCCACATCACAGGCATTTGGACTTACAGTGCATTTTTTTTTACTTAAATCACAGAGCTGCTCTCATTGCCTTGACAAGGAGTCTGAACCCAACTTAGCAGGTACTTCTTTGCTGGCCTGTTACCACCACCTATTGGCTCCTGGAGGAAACAAAAATGAGCATTATTTTTGAGGGTATGTTCTTCCACCTGAGTTTCCAAGAGGCTTTTGGGAGCTAGAAAACATTCAAGAAAAAGCTATCAGGTAGAAAATAGGATGTTTGAGAAATGATCTTGCATTTTGCATCTTGACTATATTTTCTTGTCCTTTATTGAAGTTGGCTTAGGGAACTCAAACATAGCACCAGCATTTGTGCTGCAAACATAAGGACAGAGTTGACATCTCTTCCATCACCCCCCCCAAAAAAATGGTCATAGAGAAGAAGCTACATTCTGAGAAAATGTCATTCCAAATCCACTTTCCCAAGCACCTCATTTCAGCAGACTTTTTATCAATGAGGCATCTGTTAGAGCACCTGTCTTTGTCAGGGCCTTAATTCAGCTCCTTACCAAGCCAAAGCCACATCTAGATCTTTCTGTAATGTCTCCAGTCCATCCTTTCTGTTCACATTATATCAGCCTAAGGATACCACTGCATTAGAGCCTCACAAGATTCACTAAACTATCCCCAGAAAATACACATGTTTCTCAAGGTACAAAGTAAACTGTGTTCCAACCCACCAAAAGCAGAGGACTTGAATGGAAATTTCCTGCTCTGAGTTCAAGCCACCACCACTAACACCAACAAATACGGTGAGAACAGTTTGCAGAGACATAAGTGAACATTGATTTTTCTCAGAAGACAAGGATCCTCTCACTGCTCCAGGAAGAACATAACCCAGTTGTTTGTCATTTCGAAAAACTTCAGAGTTGACCTTTGGCCACAAGAAGTTAATTTTTAGTGAAAAAATGACAGACAACTCTAGTTATTTATCACTGTGCAGCTAACTACTCCAAAAATGCTGTGATTTAAAACAACAATTTATTATTAAACTGAAACAAATTATTAAATGTAGACAACAACGTATTGTGTCTCACCACTCTGGGGGATTTTCTGCTCCACATCATGTCAGCTATAGTCACTAAGGTATTTAGCTGCATAGGCCTGGAAGGCACCCTCCTTCTCTATGTGGTGTCTCATCCTCCAAGGACTTGTCTCATGGCTCCCATCTCTCAGTATAGCTTGAACTTCCTACAACGTCACAGCCCGGTTCCAGGAAGGCAAAAGCAGAAACTCCCAGATCTCCTAAAAGGTCTGCTGGACATTGACACAGTGTCATCCATATCATTCCACTGGTCAAAGCAAGTCATAGGCCAGTCCAGATTTAAGGAGGAGAGAGACAGACTCCACCTGTTAATGGAACATGAGCCTACACAGCAGGGAGGAATTATAAGTGCCATCTTTAAAGGCAACCTATCATACAGACCATCCCAGAGAAAAGAGAACCAGAGAAGCTTCATTCCTCTTCCTTCTATGAAAAAGACTGGGAGCAAGTTGCAACCTCTCTGAGTTCAGTGCCCTTATTTGTAGAATGATGTAACATTTACTATTTGAAGGGGTAAGATTAAATAAGATAAATATAGTTACAATAGTCCTGCCCTATTGTGGAGGATGCAATCCAAGGTTATAGTGAATGCCTGAAACTGCAGATAGTATGGAACCCTGTATATAATTTTTTCCCCTATATGTCCTGCAGCTTTGCCATAGCATCACATTTTTATGCCCTGGTGCCTCCTGTGCATCACTACTCTTGCCCTTTAAGTGAAATAGGGATTACTGGAACAGAAACACTATAATACCACAACAGTAGATCTGATAATTGAGATGGCTAAATGACTAATGGATGGGTACAGGGTGAATGCACTAAACAATGGGACAAGTCATGTTCCAGGTGAGTTGGAGAAGGACCGCATGAGATTTCATCATGCTAATTGGAATGGCATGCAATTTAAAACTTATGAATTGGTTATTTTTGAAATTTTCCATGTAACATTTTTGGACTGAGATCAACTGAAATCTTGGAAAGCAAACTGTGAATGAGGACAGGGGGCGGCTGTAGTACAAGGCAGATGGTACATGGTACATGCTCAGAGTTCAACCAACATAGTAAGTTCCCATGAAATGTTGGACCCATAACATTTACCAAAAGGATGAAATTGGAAAGTAAGTGTCATTTTTGGAAGCACGTACGGTTCAAGGTTGGCTCCAAACATTACCCTAAAGTGAGTTGCTAGGTATTTTTATGAAAGTAAAGATGTAATTTTATTTCTTTTCCAAGTCTGCCAGTCTTTTGAATTGTACCTGGAGATTTCTTAAAGGCTCTAGGTGGATTCTAGACTATTAATCTCTGTCATTCTTAGGGTACATCTGATTGTCTAAAACCATTCTCTTGGCAGCTCTGTGAATTTTATCTCCATTTTTCTTCTAAGAAGACCAAAACTAGAAATGGTTAAGCCATGGGATGGCAAAGTAGTGAGGGGACCCAGCTCTGGAGTTCATGTCCTTCTGGTCGACCCACATTAGCAGAAAGTTCTTCTAAGTGGACTCATCATGGAGCAGCCAATGTCTCAAGCATGGTCTCCAGGAAGTGGAGGATAGAGTGGGGAGCTCATACCTCTGATGCCAAAGACACAACAAAGGATCCTGCAGGTCTCTCTCCTTTTTCCCATCTCCCCACCCTTTCTGAGATAAATGGAAACAGGGATTTAGGCAAGCCCTTTAGTGGGGAAAAATGTGTGAAGAATTCTGCTTGAGAAGACCTACAGCTAAATTGTGCCACCTAGTGTGAGACCCTGAGACTCATGGGAGACAGTGAGTTGGGGCCTTGTCCCTGTGCCTCCAGGAGCACAGCAGGGTCCTGGACACTTAGGGAGGAGAAGCAGTACTTCTAGCCTGGGCAGGGTATGAGGGCTTCTGGCTGCTGGGCCTCTGAAAATGAAGCATTAGGCTCAAGTCTTGCCTTTAACCACCACCACCCACAGCCTTTGAATATGCAGGGAGGTGTAAAACTGCAGTCTCTTAGCCAAGCCTCAGTGCAGGAAATTGCTTTTTGCCTATTGGGATTCCACATGCCTTTTCACTTTGCTGGCCTCTGTCCCAGCAGCCGATGTGGTGAGCATCTGCCAGTCATGGGGCTCAACTCTCTGGCTCCCAGGCCTCTTTCTGGTGATTTTTCCTGGATGATGACCTTGGTAAGTCTGGAGCAGAGCAGAACAGAGCAGAGCTGTAGTTCTGGAAGGCACACTGCAGAGATGAATGGAAACAAAGAGTTAACTCAGGCTATAACAGAGATCTCTGGATCCCCTGGAAGCTCAATTGAAGTGTCAAGAAGACAATTCAGCTACTAGCCTTACTCAACTTCCCTCAAATCTGTTCCAGAGGTGGACTTTGCCATACCAGCTCAATTCCCCTGTGCAATAAAATCTCTGGTGTCAAAGCAAATTGAGAGCAGATTTCATTTAGTGTGAAGCCTTTAAAGGGGCTTTAAAAGTTGAGGTTTTTTTGTTTTTTTTTTTTTAATCTGAACCTATTCATGAGGAAACGATCAGACAAATCCAAATTGAGGGACATTCTGAAAACAACGGGCCTGGAGTTTTCAAAATTGTCAATGCATGGGGAAACAGGGCTAAGGAACTGTTCTAGAGAAGTGGAGGCTAAAGAGAGGAGAAAAGATGGAATCTGTGACCCTGAGTTGAATCCCAGAACAAGCAAACAGATGAACAGTTACAAAGGACTGTACTAGGACAACAGGGGGACTTGAATACAGACTGTATATTATATGATAATGTCACATGATGCTGAATTTTCTGATTTTGATGTAGGCAATGTCCTTGGTCTTAAGAGATGCACAGAAAACTTACAAATGAAAGGGTATACTTGTGCAACTACATCTTAAATGGGTTCAACAAAAACAGATTGATGATGATATGACATGGTATAATATGATATAATGTATTTTGGTAGATGACAGATAAATAGTGCTATGTGTCCCCCAAATTGTGGGTGTTAGAAACTTAATTCATAATTCAACAGTATTGAAAAGTGGGGATTTTAGCAGGTGGCATTGCCATAAGGGCTCTCCTTCATGAATGGATTAGTATCATTATTGTGGGAGCACATTTGTTATCACAAAAGTGGGTTTGTTATAAAAGTTAGTTCAGCCCCCTCTCAGTCATTCTGTCTCTCAATCCTGGTCTCTTGTTCTGCCTTCCACCATGGGATGATGTGGCAAGAAGGCCCTAATCATATGCAGCTCCTACATCGTGGACTTCCCAACCTCCAGAACCATAAGCCTAATGAAACATTTTGCTTATAAACTAGACAGTCTGTGGTATTATTTTATAGTATCATAAAATGGACTTAGATACATTGATGCATAGGATGAATAGATAGATAGATAGATAGAAAGAATAGGATAGATGGGACAGATAGGATAGATGTGATAGATAAATGATAGATAAAATTGATGTGATGGAGGAGAATAGATGTGATAGGATAGAAGTGATAGATAAATGGTAGAAGGATGGATAGATAAACTGACAGATAACAAATGAGTGGAACAAAATGTTAACAACTGGCAAATTAAGAGAAGGGTAGGTGGGTATTTATTGTACGATTCTGCAGCTTTTTATAAGTTTAAAATTTTTCAAAACAAAAAATATGTAAGGAAGCTCTTTAAAAGGAGAAGGAGCAATATTGAACTTCTATAAAATTTAAGATAGTAGTTACCTCTTAGGGAAGATAAATAAATGGAAACAGAAGTAGGCATATAGTTAACTTTAACAGTTTTAGCGAAGTATGACTTTTCAAGTTTTCTGTTTATTTTTAATATAATGCTTGATAAATTAATAATCAAATCTATTACACATTACCATCAATTATTACATAGAAATACTTTACAGAAATATTTATTTTGCAAAAATGGTGCTTTTTACATTTTTAAATTATTTTTATTTATATTTTTATGTATTTGTTCTCAGGAGAAAATCAATGAAAGTCTTTTATGGGGAGAGTCTGGATTCCATGTGTCTGTTACCAGCAGGGAAAGCCCACCCTGACAGGTAGAGGGTAGAGGGCTCTGGTTTACAGCAGCAGAACTGTTTGGCTGTGGAATGGACCACATGTAGTTAGTTGATGCTTACTCCCAGAGATTTTTCAGGAAAGTCTTCCTCAGTGATCAACTGCTGCCTGATTTGATGATCTGTCCAATTGACCAGGGAAAGGGGATTTTGTTCTTACCTTTTTCCCTTACAGACATCCCTACCTTTAAAGCCACACCCATGCTTAAAGTTGGTGATGGGAAACAAGATAGTGCTGGAACCTGGGGTGTAACAGATGGTCCCCAAATGGTGTGATCTAAGAGAACCCAAGTTCACATTCTTCCCACCAGCTCACTGGTTTCCTTTAATGGATACAAAACCAGAAGATGTCTGAAAAATACAGAATTACATAATACTAGCCACATCAAGAGTGGAATGTGGAGTCATTCCTCTGCCTAAACTTGTGCACAGACTTCCCAAAGCATCTCAAATTCACTTTGCCCCCTTGCCTTCACCATGAAGGCTCACAAATGACCTGTCTACCTCTGTGCCCTTATCTTCTGTGTGTTAGCATTTCATCACTGTGACAAAATACCTGAGATAATCAACTTTAAAAGGGGAAGATTCATTTTGGCTGGCAGTTTTAAAGGTTTCAGTCCATAGTCAGCTGACTCCATTGCTTTTAGGTCTGTTTTGAGACAGAGCATCATGGCGGAAAGGTGTGGCTCATCACATCATGGCTATGAGGAAACAGAAAGAGAGGAAGGGACTAGTGGATAAGACATAGTCCCCAAGGGTGCACCCCCAAGGACTCACTCCCTTCAATTAGGTTCTGCTTCCTACAGTTTCCACCACCCCCAATAATCCATTCAGCTATGAATCCCTCAATGGCTTAATCCATAGATAAGGCCAAAGCCTTTATGATCCAATCACTTCTCCAAATACCTCCCTAGTTTTTTCTGCTCTGATATACACAAACCTCATGATCCCCCTGGAGATTTTGTACTTGCTTTTCCCATCTCCTGGATGCTTTTCCCTGCAATCTCACATGATTAGTTTCCTCTTACTTAGATCTCAATGCAAATGCAATGCTTCTAAAGAGGCCTTTTATGATCCCTCAATTTGAAATGACCCACCTTACAGGTGCTCTCTGTCATATCACCCGTGTTATTTACTTTTCACAGTTATTTTACTATAATTATCAGATTTACTCATTAATGTCTTTTTGATTCGTTTCTCACCAGTGGAATGTAATTCCGTGTTTGTTGAGGTATCTCCAGCACCTGACCAGTGACTGTGCCATTGAAACATATTTATATACTTCTACTCTTGAGTGATTTAAGCAATTGTTCTGTCTTCTACCTTCAGCTTCCAATTCCATAGAAGAAGTCATAAAATTGAAAACACCATGTCAATGTGAAGAGGAAAGTGTATGTTGAGGGCAATTATCACTGCAGCTACTATGTGCCTGATACTTGGGAAGTGCTCTTTAAATCTTAATTTCTTTCCTTTCCTTTAGTATTTTATAAAGCAGTTTTTACATATTTGTCCTTATCAAAACCCTTTGTAGTATCTAAGAAGTGATTAATATCCCCCACTCTACAGATGATGAAATGAAGAACCAGAGAGAAAAAGCAACTTGCTCAGAATCACACAGACAGGAGGTAACATGGGTTATTCTTGAATCCAGTCTGTTCTTTGTCAAATTTTAAAACCCATGTTGCTTACACTCCCTGAAGATTTAATAATGTGGTTACTTAAAGACACAAAAAGATATACATGAGAGGTGATGATGGAGGACCTATTTTTTTTTCAATATTGGAAATTAAACCCAGGGCCTGGCACATGCTAGACAAGCACTCTGCCCCTGAGCTACATCCCAGCCCTTTTTATTTTTATTTTGAGACAGGGTCTCATTAAATGACCCAGGTTAGCCTAGACTTTGCAGTCCACCTGCCTCTACCTCTCCAGTTGCTTGGGATTACAGGTGTGCACCATCACACCTGTAGATAATGAGAGATATTTACCACATTTCTCAGATGGTGGGAGGAAGGAAGGGCAGTGCAACCCACCTTGACATGTCTGTGGGGTTGGCTCTAAGTGCCAGGCCTTCCTTTTCCTATCCTTGTGCCCCTACATCGTGATTAGGCAATGGATAAACCTGTCAAGCCATTGCTCATCAAAACCCAGAATGATGATCCTCAACACATCTTCAGAAAAACCACATTTCTAAAAGAGCATCCGTCTCTCCCACTCCAGGCCTCAGTATCAGGTAGGTCGAGTTTTCCTGCCCATCAGGAGACGTGCTGATAGCCAGCTGTTGCCAGGTTAAAGTGACTGACCTGGTTGTCAGTGTTCATTCAGTAAAGCTGTTTTGAATACTCAGCATCATTGCTTCCACTCGAGAAAGATCCTAATCTTTCTGCAGCAGCCAAACATGTGCCTCATCACCAAGACCAGAAAACTTCTTCTTGTCCTCAGTCACAGTACATGGACAGGATTCTCCATTCTGCTGTCAGCCGTTGCTATAGTTTGGATCTTAAATGTCCCCCAAGGTCCATAGTGTGTCACTATTGAGAGGTGGTGAAAACTTCAATAGGTGGGATCTAGTGGGATATCTTCAGATTATTGGGGGCATGACCTTGAAGAAGACGATTGTAATTTAGCCCCTTCCTCTTTCTCTCTTTCCCTTCGCCATGCTTTCCCACCATGGTGTGCTGCTACTCCCTGACCAGAGCCCTAAAAGCAATGTGTCCACCTGTTCCTGAACTGGAATCTCCCAACTTCTGAGCCAAAATAATAAACCTTTTCTTATTTTAAGTTGATCAACTCTGGTATTTGTTATAGTGACAAGATGCTAACTAACAAAGCCATCAAGAACACCTGGCTGTAGCTTCTGCTCATTTGAGCAATATCAGGGCTACCATGCCTAGAAATAAGAGGAGAGTAAATAGCAGCCCCATATCTACACTGGCCTGACCCCACTCAGGCTTGTTACATGCTGTGCTAGTTTAGGGTTGTCATAACAAATTATCCAAGCCTGGATAGCTCAGAACAACAGAAATTTATTTGCTCACACTTCTGGAGGCAAGAAGTCCAAAATTAAGGAGTTGGCAGAGTTGGTTCCTTCTGCAGATTCTGCCTCTCTCCAGCTTCTGGTGGCCATCAGCAACCCCTGCCATCCCTTGGCTTGTGGACACATTACTCCATCCTCTGCCTCTTCTTTCATGACTCTCTTTCCTGTGGCTTTGTGTCTCTGTGTCTCCCTCTACACATAAGGCCATTGGTTATGGGATTTAGGGCCCATTGGATTAGGATCCAGTATGACTTCATCCTGCCTTGTTACATCTGCTTTCTGCTGTATTCCTAAAGAAGGCCACATTCTAAGCAGATGTGAATTTTGGGGAACATTATCCAAGCTGGTACACTCACATAATTTCATTAAATGCTCAGATAAGAAATATAAGGTTCAGCCAAGCCTAGAATAAGCCAAGATCACATCTAGGACCCAGCAGGGTTTTGAACACTCGTGAGTCTGATTCTCAACCCCAGTACTTTTCAGAACATAGATGTGCTGTGACCAGTGCTTGGACAACAAATTATGTGCTGGAGGGACAATTTCTAGAGGAACATCTACACAAATATTTGGCCTCTGACTCTTCTGTGCATAGGAGACTTCCATATTAGTTCAAATCTTAGAACTTTAGCCTTAGCAACAAAAACCCAACATCTATGTGCACAGAGTTAAATGGTGTGTACTAGAAACCCAGTTTTGCTACTCTGACTCAAACACTAACTCTGTGCTAGTGAGCTTTAAACATCCATTAACAGAAAGGTCTAGAATACCATGGCAATAAACATTAGGCTCACAGTGATACCAAATATATGTGTGTGTGTGTGTGTGTGTGTGTGTGTAATGTTAGCATTTAACTCTATACATCTATAACTCTTTATTCTTTAACTCATGTCTGTGTGTGCTTGACATGATACACACATGCACACACTCACACAAGTTAGGTTTACAGACTAAATGACTTGCCCAGAGTCAAGAGAATTTTAAAACTTTTAGCAGTTTGCAGTTTGAGCAATGTTAGAAATGCACACAGTTTAAGGAATCTAACAGGTCAAATGTTTCCTTTCATATGCAGAAGGAAAACAGAGCCAAATAAGGGGCCAGGGAAAGGCTGAGGGAATCCCATAAAAATAGAAAAGAAATCATTGAGATAGAGAAAGGGGATAGAAGAGGGAGGGAGAGGGATGGGAAAAGGAAAAAACTGCCAATTGAAATTGACCACATTACGTTATGCACATTGTGAATACACCCCAGTGAATATAAACACTGATTTTTTAAAAAGGCTAAATAAATAGAAGGAAGAACAGTAGAGAAAAGGAAACAGGAGAAGGAAAGAAGGGAGGAAAACAGGAAATGCTGGGGACTGAAATGGAGATAACTATATTCCATGCATGTATGATTATGTCAAAATGAGCCCTACTAACATGTATAACTCTAATGCACTAATAAAAACATTGTTTAAAAAAGAGTCAAACACTTTGAGAATTGTTATGAAATATAATAGCCACAACTCCTCCACCCCTCCCCAGATCTTTGCTGATGATTTGGGCATTAACTGTCTTTCTTTGAATAATATTTTTGCATTGCTACTTCTTGATTTTTAAACTTATCTCTCTGCACACACACACCACTTTCCCATAACCCTGACCCCACAATGTATTTCAAAGTTTATAGTAGATTGATGATGACTGCTTAAATTATTATGAATACATAAATATTCCTCCGAACTGAGATATTATGGTTTGATTTTCATAGTTATTAGCATTCTAAAGTTAATAAGTATTTCCTTTGGATTTACTTCGATTTCTTTGTACTTACCATTCATTTGGTCACAAATTCTATCAACTGGCTAAATCTCTTCCCTTGATTTCAATTTCCTAAGGACATCTCTTAGGGAGCCATCAGAGGGGCTCTGAGTTGGTTTGATTTCTCTCTACATTTGTGCCACTCACAGAGAAAATAATGAGAATGGCACTTCCTGAGCAGGGCACATCCTGCATAGCCAGATGTGACATCCCCTTTCTCAGGGCTGCTGTCACTCAGCGAACTCCTGTATGATCTCCTAAATTCCCACGTCTCCTATCCTTCTTTTTCTTGGCTCATTCCCTAATTTTGATGAAACACAAAAGCAGCTTTAGGGACTTTGTTTACATGCACATGTCTTTCATCCACTATCACACGTGGTTGGCAGTGGTATAACTCACAAATTCTAGCTAGAGATCCTTTTTCTTTACTAGTTTGTGTACAGGCTCCATGGCCTTCTGGTTGACGTTGCAAAGTTCAAGGCCCTTCTAAGTCTGGGTTTAAGTTCTCTATTATCTATGTACCTACCCACCTATCCACTATCTATCTATCTACTTTTTTTAGACCCCAGTTATGATGTGACTCATCATAGACCCATTTCCACCCTTCATGCTGGAAATTGAAGTGTGATAGACTGAATAATGTGCCCCACCCCCTGCCTCACCAGAGATACCCATTCCTCAATCTCCAGAATTGTATATAACATAAGGAACTTTTCAGATCAAGTTAAGGATCTTGAGATGAGGAGATTATCCTGGATTATCCAGGAAAGCCTTAAAGGTAATCATCAGGAATCTTATAAGTGGAAGACAAGAAGGTCAAAAGAGAAAGAAGACCATGTAACACCAGAAACAGACATTGGAGTGACCTTTGAAAAAAGAGGAAGGGGTTGCAAACCCAAAAATATATGCACCTCTAGAAGCCAAAAAAAAAAGGAAGGAAAACTTATTCCATAGACTCTCCAGAAGGAACAAGCCCTTCCAATTCCTCGACTTTAGCTCAGTGAGGTTGATTTCAGACTTCTATATGCAGAACCACAAGGGCTATTGTATCTAGATATGCAGGATGTACACTGCTCAACTTCTGGGGAGTTTGGAGTTGTCTATCCCACTGTTTTCTCTGTGAGTGGCACAGGCATGGGGGGAAGTCAGACAAATTTAGACCCTCTCTGAAGGCTCCATGAGAGCATTGTTGGTTTTTTTTTCCCCCCAATGGAATTTCAGAAGAAGACAAAATCAGACATGTATGTGTGTTCAGTCAGAAAAGTGTTCCTACAAGCATCCAAAAATTTTTAAATCACTTACCTGCCTTATGTCTCATTTTTACCTTAATACCATTTATACAAGATGGGTGATGACCATATTCCCTCATTCCCATTCATATGCTTTACCCAGGGATATAGTCTGAGCTTCTGAATCTTAATCTGAGATGCCACGAGTCATGGAGTACCATGAAACATGTAATGTCACTGTCCCCCAAACCCGCAATACCTCCACAAAGGGCATGGGGAAGGTCAGAAAGGAGTAGAGATTGAGGCAGGAGAAACATTTGAAGAAGCCAAGTTTTCCCAGAGGTTCATTGAGACCTAATTATTTTGTAGTTAGAAATGATCTACAAAGAGGAACAAACAGGAGAAAAGAAGGAAGGGAAGTGGGGAATGGGAGGGAGGGAGGAACGAGAGAGGGGAAGAGAAAGGAAGGAAGGAAGGAAGGAAGGAAGGAAGGAAGGAAGGAAGGAAGGAAAGAAGGATGTGTCTGGCATAAATGAGAATTACCCAATGAAAGAGAAATTGTAGAGATTATTAATAAATTTTGGACTTTTATTTAATCCAAAGTTATGCAGTAATTCAAATACATCCAAAGAACAATACAGTTTTTTGTTATTGTTTCTTTGTTTGTTTTTTGTTACCTGGGATTGAACTCAACCACTGAGCCACATCCCCAGCCCAATTTTGTATTTTATTTAGAGATGGAATCTCGCTGAGTTGCTTAGTGCCTCACTGTTGCTGAGGCTGGCTCTGAACTTGCAATCCTCCTGCCTCAGCCTCCCAAGACACTGGGATTACAGGCATGTGCCACGGCTCCTGGCCAATGCAGTTATTAAGTTCTTCTAAATTCTAAACCCACTGTTCTATTCTCAGCTTGTGATGCTAGGGTTGAGATTTTGCCTTAGTTTAGTTTAGAAACTTTAGTTTCTGTTCAACCTGCTGCTTTCCACTGGGATTTGCCAACAGGGGTCAACAGAGGGGAGACTAAGGCTGGAAGAGGAAAAAGGTCTCTATCCCTTCCTGCTCCTGGTACTTCCTGTTTCTGAGCACTTCCTGTACCTGAGTATTTTCTATTTCTGTGTACTTCCTGTTCCTGTTTACATCACTTCACAATGATTCTTTGCCTAGGCAGTGGCAGTTCTTTCCTTGCAGCAGCACCTGAGATGGATGGATCTCAAAGACATTCTGAATGAAACAAGCCAGATTCAAAAGATGCACATTGTGGGATTTCATACAATGTAACATTCTAGAAAAGGTAAAGTTATAAAGATAGGAACACGAGCAGCAGGGAAGGGGGAACACAGGCATCAAGGATTAGTTTCTGAGTACAACAGGACTGACAGGTATCCTTTTTTCTTCCAGTTTTATTGAGGTATGGTTAATAATTCCAATTCGTGTGTTTTAAGGTGTATAATTTGATGATTTGGAGTTGTTCTATATTTCTATTGCAGGGGCAATTTCAGAAATCTACATGTGTTAAAATTCCTGGAACTGTACACCAAAAATATCAAATGTAGATAAATTTGTAAACTAGTAATAGTAAGAGAGATTAAATAAACATATAAACAAAGACAGGTAGGCTCTTGGGGAAATGACTGATTCCAGGCCTGAGTTTTTCCATCTTGAAAGTGCATGATGAACCTGGAGCACCTCATTATGCCAGAGAGCAAGAAAGTGCTCCAAGAACACAGGTTCAACTTGAAGGTACCACCACTGGCCAAATTTGGGATTATCTGCCTATTAAAATGAAAAAAAATAGAGAAAGACAGATGAATCTCAAAGACTTTCTAAATGAAAGAAGTCAAATTTTGCTCCACATAAAGCAAAACTACTCCCCTTATGGTCAGGAAGCAACAGAGAAAAAGAGGAAGAGACCAAGGTACCATAATCCTTTCAAGAGGTCATACCCAGTGACCTAAAGGCCTCTCACTAGGCCCCACCTTAAAGGTTCCATCACTTCACAAGCACCACCTAGAGATCAAGCCTTTAACATGTGATTTTCCGGAACACTTAGGATCCAAACTACAGTACTCTTCAAACTACCAATGTCATGAAAGACCACAGACACTGGAGACCTGTTCTGGATTAAAGGAGATAAAGAGACATGACTACAAAACTCAATATGAACCTGGATTCTATTCTGGATTATAAAGAGCTATTTAAGATTCTGTAATTTTCTTTTAGTACTGGGGATGGAACCCAGAGGTGCTTTACCATTGAGCCACATCCCCAGTCTTTCTTATTTTTAATTATGAGACAGGGTCTCACTAAGTTGCTGAGGATCTTGCTAAATTGCTGAGGTTGGCCTTGAACTTTCAATCCCCCTTGCCTTAGCCTCCTGAGTAGTTGGGATTACAAGCATGAGCCACTGCACCCAGCAAATATTCTGTAATTTGATGTGGGTTTTGTGTTGGAAAACTGTAGTTTATCAGTGTAATATCTCCCAAGTTTAATGGTTATATTATGCTAATACAGAAGCATGCCCTTTTTTCTTAAGAGAAACATGATGAAATATTTAGGCATTGAGTGTAATGAGGTCTAACTCTAAAGCTTGATAAATATGAATACAGAATGAGAGTAAATGTAGCAAATTGTTCACAATTGATGCATCTATAATAAGTGAAGTGTTTACAGGGGTGTATTATACTTATTCTTGCTGTTTTTACAAAGGCCATTTTTTAATAAAGCAGAGAAAAAGAGGGGAAAATGATGAAAAAGCTTAGTATTGACACGACATGAGGCACAGGAATTCCTCATATACAGCTGGTGGGAGTATGAGTTGGTAAACCTGTCTGGAGGGAAGCTGGACTCATCAAAGTATAAATTGAGCAAATACTTTCACCTGGACCCGGCACTTTTAGATTCACTTAAGGAGAACATTTACTAGTGTACAAAGATGTATATGCCCTAACATTTCATTAAAAACCTTATGTTTTATTCCCCCAAACAATTGCAAACAATTTAATGTCCATCAGGAAAACTGGTATGTAAATGATAGAGCATCTCTAGCCTAGTGGCCTGCTTCTTAATTCATGTAGAACATGTACTCTGAAGTCAGACATCCTGATGGTGCTGATTAATTTCTTTGTGTCTCACTCTCCTCATCTGTGTAATGAGCATAATAAAAACCTCTGCTTACAGAGTTATTATGATATTATAAAGATCACTCATGTATTTAGTACAGTGCCTAGCACATAACAGGAGTCAAATCAATATTACTTATCAATGGCTATTATGAAATTGTTAAAAAAAAAAAACAGCGATGCTGTCCTGTATTTATTGACCTGGAGTGAAGCCTTTGACATAGTGTTGAATTAAGAAGCAGGTTACTGGGCTGAGGTTGTGGCTCAGTGGTAGAGTGCTCGCCTAGCATGCATGAGGCACTGGGTTTGATCCTCAGCACCACATAAAAATAAAAAAAAATACAGATATTGTATCCACCTAAAAAATAAATATTTTTTTTAAAAAAGAAGCAGGTTACTGAATAGATTGCATTCATAAAGCGTATTTTAATTTCTGCTTGTATACATTCATGGCAAGCTGTCTGAAAGTTTGGCCGATTAAGGGCTAGCAATGGATGAGTAGGTGTCAAGGCTTCCAATCTTCTATTTTCTTCTTTGTACATCATATATTGTTTGATTTCCTTTTTAAAAAATAACATGTATAATGTTTTTACAATCAGATTTAATTTAAATTTGGAAAAATAAAGAAATTACATATCTGTGTATCTTGCCTGCTTAGGCCTGGCTTTGTCTCAGAGGCTAACTGGATGCCCTGTTGAACAAAAGACCACAGGTCACTCTGGCCACTTCTGCTCATCTAAACTGGCATTCAATGACCTTTGACACAAGTTACTTTCTTTCCTCAGCCTGGGTATTATTCCCTCAGCTCTCTGCCAGGAACATAGGAAGCATTGGTAAATACAAGTTCCTCTCTTTGTTCTCACCATGGAATTATATTTTCCCCGCGTTTCTACCTCATTCTTGTTTAGCCTACAGAGTATGCATGAAGCCCATGCTTGACTCAGGAAATGACAAGGTGCATGCAGAATGTTCACTGGCACCTACCTTGGATGGAGGGTACTCAGTTATTTCGTGGGTGGTTTCTAAAGGTATCCAAACTGTCCTGCAGAAGCTTCCAGCATCATTTTCAACCCAAGCTCTGGCTTTCTGCAGCCTGGCTGTTCACTGGGTTGTAGAAAACCTAACTGACCACGAGATGGCAGTCTTTCCCCACATGAGCCCTGCCAAGCCTGGGCCTGGGTGCTTCTGAATCCCGCTTCTGTGTGGCCTGAAGCAATTTCAGGAAAGAGATTCTTTACTAAAGAGACCTTCTCTAAAGAAGAGAACAGTAGGATTAAATATTCGGAAACAGAAGAACTCGAAGAAGAAAATACAATTTCCCAGCACCACGTGCTCACCCAGCCTTCTCTTCTTCAACAGTCACAACAGTTTTGTGTCTATTTGCAGCCTGGGGTGGAATTAGAATTGCCAAGCATCCCAGCGAGCTCTGAATCCACATGCCTTTATCCCTTTGTGCCACTCAAAGCCAGATATTGATGTCTGAAAACAAGATACATAAGCTTCATTATTTAAGTGACTTTTTCTTAAACAAGACTGCTTTAATACTTAACAAGGTAAGGAAGCTACATAATTTAAAATCTATGCAAACAGAAATAAGAAATTATTTGTAGCGGGCTCCACTTTTACACCCACCAACAAAGAAAGACATTCACAATTTTTTGCCTTCCCAGGGCCCCAAAATACAACACAGGCCTGTTCTCCGGCTCCCGGCAGAAGCCACAGCTGAAGCCGTTCTTTATCAGCTTTTCTTTCTCAATATTTACCAACCAATAAATCTTTTTTCCCCTAAGACAACTGACATTCGAATCCCATTCATGTGGAGGCTTGTTATCCAAATAATATTAAATAAACGGCTTCATGATCTACTGAGAATGTATTAAGATGGATTTTTTTTTCTTTGAAGGTCAATATTGAAGATGAGAGGGGGTTATTCTCCCCAAGCCAGGGGGAGGGGGTAGTTGCTTGCCTAGAAAAAGCACATCTCAATCTTCTAGCCTCCTGCAGAGGTGCCTCCCCTCTGTCCTGGGGCCATATATGCCCATCTTTCAGCTTCTCACAGTCTCTGCTCTCGGGCATCTCCTCCAAGGCTGGCACCCTCAAGGCCAAGCCTATCTGTGCCAGTATCATGGCAGTAACTGACGACCCCAAAGAATGGGAAAGGTTGCCAGATCTGAAGGAATAGAGTCATCTGTCACCTAATGACAGGTATATCATCTGAGAAATTCATAATTAGGCCATTTTGTCATTGTGCAAGCATCAAAAATTTACTTTCACAAACCCAGATGGTGCAGCCTATTATACACCTCCGCTCTGTGGTAACACTGTCTTATAGCATGTCCAGTGATTTTGTGCATTTTTCAAGGTAGAATAAGTCAGTCTCCTGGTAAAAATTCCAATTCTGTTGCTCCACAAGCCATGGCCACCTTCCTTCCTTCTTCTGTCAGAGCCCTGTGTGATGCCCATGGAGAAGGTGCTGGACAGAGGCATCGGGAGGTGGAAGATAGGCCATCTCTGCTGCCAACTTCCTGGTGGGACCAGCCACCAGGAAGACTCTCCTCTCTGTGACTCATTTCCTCCATTTGCACAATAAAATTCTCCACTCACTCCCGAATCTTCCTGTGATGCTGCATTATCAAGGGCCTGCAATGAAGGAAAGGAGTCTAGAGCATTGGAAATTCCCAGCCATCAGGGAGCACAAATGAGGGCTTGATCTTAGTGGAGGTTAAACATCTCAGTCCCCAGAGAATCTTCTGAGGAGTGGGGGAAAGATTTTGAATATTAATAGTAATGGATAAGCCATTTTAAAGGTTTTGGTGTATGAATCAATTTCATCTTTATGACATTCCCATTATATGCCCATTTTACAATTTGGAACACTGAGAGTTTGAATACTCTCCACCAGGGGCACAGAGCTTGTAAGGCTCTGAAGGATCTGAAGCCCGGTGGCTTGGCTCCAAAACCCCTTCTCTTACCTCTTAACCCCTGGCTGACCACAAGTCCAGAGGCCCATCACTGCCTGAACTGGTTGAAGAGCCCAGCTGCAACTAGATGCTCTGGCTGTTGGAAATTTGTGGCCCTTGGCCTTGGGCACCGCCCTGCAAATGGTCTTGTCTCCTTTCTTCCCCTCATCTTTATTTTGACTACTCTGACAGGTATGGCTGTGGGTGATATCCATGCTCACCAGCATACCCAGATTTCTGACATTATTTTAAAACTACAGGTTAAGCATCCCTAGTCTGGAAATCCAAAATCTGAAATGCTCCAAAACCCAAAATCTTTTGAGAACCAATATGTCGCCACAAATGGAAAATTTCACACCTGACCTAATGTAACAGGTCCCATTCAAACCACAGGTGCACTAAAAATATTATATCAAATTACCTCCAGGCTGTGTGTCCAAGGTGTGTATGAAGGATAAACCAATTTCATGTTTACACTTGGGTCTCAACCCCAAGATATCTCATTAGTTAGTGTAAACATTTCAAAATCTTTTTAAGAATCCAAAGTTCAAAGCATTTCTAATCCCAAACATTTCAGAGATATTCAACATATACATAAATAAGAAATAAGTAATATTTCCCCACAATGCAAACATTGTAGATAAGATTAAAAGTTACCATTGACCACCTCCACTTTCAACTTTCTTCCCTCCTATCCAGAAGAACTACTGTCATCATTTTGGAAGTAGAATTACAAAGTATTTTTCTATGAAAATTATACCTTGGAAAACATATAGTGGTGCTTTTACTTTGTGGGGATTTTGTTTCTTTCAGAAATATTATCATACTGGATATATCATATGGAAATCACCTTGCTCATTTGACAATGCATCTTGAGATCTTCCTATATTCCTACTCAGAGATCTGCCTCATTCTTTTTAACCATTATAGAGTATTCCATTGCATGAGTAAATCTTAGCTTATTTTTCCATTCCACTTTTTTTAAAAAAAATTTTTAGTTGTAGATAGACAAAATACCTTTATTTTATTTATTTGCTTTTATGTGGTGCTGAGGTTAAAACCTAGTGCCTCACACATACAAGGCAAACACTCTACCAACTGAGCTACAACCCCAGCCTCTCCATTCCACTTTTGATGGATATTTAGGTTGTTTCTAAATGTATAGTACTCCAGACACTCCTGTAATGTATTTCCTTTCATTTGCTTTCTTGTACATATATAAAAATATTTCTTTAGTATAAATAATAAAAGTGAAATTGCTGAGCATGTGCATATTTTTTAAACAAACACAAATATCATATAAGATTCTCACAATGCTCCCCTAAAATATCCAGGGAATCAAAACTCTACAGAAATCCTAAGCTGTTATAAGTAGTAGCAAAACATTAGTAAGAGTTGCAGGCCATGAGATGCAATAATGATAAGAGAGTGTGAGGCCAATGCATGGGAATGGTAAGATTATGCTTTTTGCTTCCATGTAAGAAAGCATGTCCAGATGTAAGAGGAGTAAAGAAGAATTTAAATAGTGAATATCCTTAAATGCATTATAATTGAAAAAAATTAAGGTAGCTTACATGCAAATATGTTGAGGTCCACTGTGATTAATGTGAAAGTTCCATTTTTCTGCATAGCTGAGGCTGTCAACCAGTGGTTATTGTGTCCCCCCAAATAAATTCGATGAGGCAGCAAACACATCTACACATGGAGGTTCCCTAGGATTCCTGACATGTGTCAGAACAGACACCAGGGGAAGGAAAGGCTATCTGTCTGCCACTTTACAAGGTGGTTGGCAGACCCCAGGCTGGGCTTTCCTCCACATACACATACATGCACACATGTACCCACATACAGGGCCTGAAGCATCCTCAGAATTCCTGCAACTCCTCGCTAATATATAAGCCTCTGAACCCACACCATGGAGGGAGGACTATGTGCTTGGCCACATGTCTAGAGGGCATTCCAGTCTCTTTGGAACCTACTTGGTACCTATGGCTTTTAGTTGAGGGAAACTTAATAACAGACCATGCCAAGATGTCAGTGTTATAAATCATGTTCCATCCACCCTTTTTTACATGGAGTCTCTTGTCTGATATTAAGATCAACCTCAGGCTAAAAACAAAAAGTGAACAATTGTCAGTGTTTGCAGAACCTCGACTTCCCCTGTCTTAGATCTTTCCCTGCTGAAGACCACCCACTTCTCTTGCTTTTTGCACCTGGATCTCCAAAAGCTTATGTTTTGTTTCTTCACACCTTTGCCTTTCCATACCAGCCTCCATAAAAATAGCTCCTGTCTGCTCTCCAGACCTATGTGATTCAGAGTGTAGCCCTGGCACCTATGCTGGGTGCAAGGACACGAGATAAGGAAGGCAAACATTTAGACACTTTGATAGCAATTTGACAGCCATCACTTGAGAGCTGTTAAATCTAATACAAAATTTGAGTTTGACTGTTAACATCTATTTTAGTTTCATTTTCCTAGTCATTCATTTTTATTGCATTTTACAAATAATACCCATTCACTATGGATTGGAGATGGTTTTAAACATGCATTTTTAAGTCAGGGTCTTTGTCTTTCAGCTTTCTCCAGGAAATAGAAAGCAGCTCTGTTCATATTCAAGACGTTTAGTGCATATAATGGAGCAGGTGAGACAGGGCTCCTTGGCCTAGTTATATAGTGTAAGTGTGTTATCCCAAATCTTCTATGTGTTCCTTGTTGTAAGAGGCTGTTCCCTTTGTTGATGGAAAATGTCAGCCAGCTTCACAGAATAACCCACATGGATTCAAAGACTAATCCCAAACATGCCAAGACTGGTTATTATTCATTTCATTGGACTTTCTGGGTCCAGGGAACATGCCGAGTTTCTGTCGGATGGCTATCCCATACACACCTGGCAGAAAACAAGCCAAGTTTATGAAGAGGCAAGACAGCAGGTGGCTTGTGTGATCTTGTATTTGTGTAAAGCCACATGCATGTGAACAGGCACTCTGGATGCTTGACATTTTCCTTCTCCTGTGTTTTCAGTAAAAGTACACATTTTCAAAAGTTCACATATGGAGATATTACCTATTTGAATAACACCTTCAAGACTAGCCAAAATTTTTCAAGGTTTGTCTCTTTCCTCAAGGACAAATGTGAACATTTTCTTGAACTGATGTCCCAGTTGACTATTGCTGAACAGCAAACCTCTGCAAATCTTAGTGACTTAAGCCAACAGCAGTGTTTGTTTTTGTTGTTGTTTCTAGTTTTGTTATTTTTGCCCCCTGAACATGCCATTTGGATGGATCTCAGTGGGAAGAGCATTTCTTTGCGTCTCTGCTCCTCTTAGCATCAGTTGTGTAGCCCAAAGTCTGGAATAGAGTCATCAGAGAGAGATACCTGCATCTGATACCTGGGCTGGAGAGATGCAGACAGCTAGGCTGGAGTAGTGCAGACTTTCCTGGCCTCCCATTCTGTCCTTGTGTGGTCTCTCTACATGGTCTTTCCAACATTACAGTTTAGGACCGCACGATTTCTTGCATGTGAGCACCAGAATCCCAAGGCACTCATCTCAAAAAGAAAGAATCCATGAAGAAACAGTACCACCTTTCATGACCACCTCAAAGTCATGCATTCTACTCATTGAGGCATTCACAAAGCCATTCCCAGTTTCAAGGGAAGATAAGAGACTCTGCATCTTGGCAGGAGTGAAGCAAAAAGAACATATGGGACCAGAAATATTGTTGCAATTCTTTTCAGAAACTACAATCTCTATTAGACTATTTTTTGTTGCTATGATTTACCTGAGGCAGGCTAGCTTTAAAAAGAAAAGAGGTTTATTTAACTTCAATTTTGGAACCTGAAAGTCCAAAGAGCATGGTACAGGCTCTTTTCAGGACTGTACAGTAGGTGGTAGGAGCATGTGTAGAAGGAAACAATCACATCTACAAACAGTAAGCCAAAGAGAGGCCAAACAGGACCAGGCCCAGGATTTTATTACTCTCATTAGAACTCCCTCCAGGAGACCTGTAATCCCTTCTGAAGGCATGCCTCTAGGGACCTAAGGACTTCCCACTAGTCCCTGTCTCTTTTAAAGATTCCATCACTTGCCAGGTGCATGCCTGTAACCCTTGCAACTCAGGAGGCTGAGGCAGGAAGGTCATGAGTTCAAAGCCAGTCTCAGCAAAAGCCAGGAGATAAGCAACTCAGTGAGACCCTGTCTCTAAATAAAATACAAAATAAGACTGGGGATATGTCTCAGTGGTTAAGTGCCCCTAAGTTCAATCCCTGGTGCAAAAAATAAAATACATCACTTTCCCACTTCCCCATATTAGCACAATAAGAACCAAGCCTCTGACACATGAAATTTTGGGGAGATGCACTAAAACCACATCTAAGCCACATCACAGTCTATCATCACAGATACACAGGTACAGAAGAAGACTGTGAAGACATTAACTGAGTGTATTGAGATCATCTAGGTACAAGATGCTTTGGTGCTGTGCTGGGGCCCAGAAATGACTGAAAACCTGTCAGCCCACTGTGACCACAGGAGAAGCATGGGGTCATGTCAGACAAGAAAGAAGTGGTGGAACTTCTTGCCACATGCATTTCTAGAGTCAGAGCTGACTGTAGCTCTGCAGCTCTGTGGCTCTGTGCCTCTGAACCTAGCTCAGCTCAGTGAGTGCACAGTGCTGATATCATGCTGTGCCCACCAGATCAAGAGCTCCCTCCTCCAGGCAGCCTTCCTTGATCCTCCTCCACTGAACCTTTCCATAAGCTCTCTACTACTCTGAGCCATTGATTTATCTGTGTTCCATGAACAGCCTCTAAGCCCCTCCAGGTCTGGGACCACATTTGCTACTGTGCTGTTTCTCTCATGTGCCTGGGAAATGACTAGCACATAAGGACCATTGGTTGCCAATTGCTGAATGAGAGAAAAAAAAAAGTGGGCAAAATTCCAGGGATGGCCCCCTAATGCTATTTGTGTTCTTTTTAGGAAGATATGTTGAAATTTTGTTCTGTTTATATTTATTTCATTGGGAATCCCATTCATAGGCACACGCTTATGTGTATTCTGTGTGGGGAACATGCTTTTGTGCATTAATGTGTTCATCTCTGCTTATGTGTGTTATGTGCAAGTACATGTGTATATTTTTGTGTGGGAATAAGTCACGAATGTGTAAGCCCATGTATAGAAAGCTGTATACGTACATCCATGTGTGCCTGTGTTAGTGAGGGAATTTATGTGTTTCAGCAGGCCCATGTTGGCCTGTGTTTGCATTTAGACATTTGCATTAATGAGTTTGTGAATGCTTCTGTGTGATCATATGTCTATGTCCACATGCACATGAATATTTATGATGGTGTCTGAGCGCATGAGTGTTTGTGTGTGCCTGCATGTCTGTGCATGTGCACATGTATCTGTATGTGTGAATAGGAGCATGTGTTTTTGTGTGTGAGAAAACGTGCACAAAACCATCCATCCAAAAAGCTGGCCACAGGTCTGTGGCTGGGCCTTGAGGCATCCTCCCTCATTAGCGATTCCTGCAGCATCCTCGGGAGGCCATCCTGACTTCCTCTCAGGGATGAGGAGCTAAGCAGAGGTCAAGTGACTTGCTCCAGACCCCACAGCAAGTCGGTGGCAGCTCCGCGAGGGTCTGATTGCCAGGCTCACACTCCCTCTGCGCGGCCGAGCTGCCTCTCTGTGGCATGTTGGCACCTGGCCCAGGCCTCGCTGCCCAGCTCTGAGAGCTCCCATTGTGGGTGAGAAGTGGCTGAGAGCCATCGCCTGGATCCGCAGGTGATGGCTCTGTTCTGAAATGTTGAGGGAGGAGTGACTCCCAAGGGGACAGGAAAAGGGGCACCCCTCATTTTGTATGGTTAAAGGATTGGAAATCACAGGCATGTAAAAGGAGGAAAGAGGAGAGAGGAAACCAAAGCCCATGAGGAATAATGAAGATGTCAAGAAGGACACACACAGAGAATGGTAGGAGCCAGTGATCAAAAGCAGAAAACACACACACACACACACACACACCAATAGCAACAGGAAGCAGAGAGAGCTGGAGACCACATGGGCTCGGGAAACTTTTTGTTTCCCACTTTAATTGGTGACCCTGCTCAGAGTTGTTGGAACTGGGCACAGCTCAAGAGAGTTGAGTGTGGGTATGAAAACAATGGGCAGCTGAATGGCCCAGAAAGGCAGCCAAGAATGGCTTCCATCCCAGCACTGGTGGATTTCAGAGTTACACTTCTGGGCACAGAAGAAGGGCTTTCAAACCCTTCTGAATTATATCCACGGAGGAGTTCCCCCAGGAAACCCACCTGGACAGAAGTGCCTGGATGAGAGAGCTGGGATTCAGGGTGGGCCAGCTGGGTACTATACTTGAGAGGGGCTCAGATATCACTGGAAGTGGAGTCGCAAGAAGAAAATTGCATTCACAGGAGGTTGTCTTACCAAGTGTGACCCAAAGGGTGATTTTTTAATAAGTTCCTTAGGGTGGGCATCAGAGCTCTTCTGTGTCAGACTCAGGAACAACAGGCAGACAATGAATTTCCACTTACAGCAATGTTGCTGGTGAAGAGCTGGTTTCTGTGCTGTGGACTGGGACAGCTGTGTGAGAGAGAGGGGCACAGCCAGCTGGCACAACAGGAGGCCAAGACCTCCACAGCAGCAACCTTCTAACACCTTCCCCACATCTTCTCCAATGAACGAGTATTTAAAGAGCACCTTTTAAAATGAACACCAAATTATTGTCCATACCTATTCCTGACTAAGACTGGGAACTGCTCTGAAGCCAGGAAAATTAATCAAAATTATTTTTTTTTAAAATGAGCTAACTGCAGATAGGGACAGAATATCAGTATTTATCTTCTCTCTTACCCCCTTAAAGTGACAGTGAAGAAACAGAGGACCAGAAATCTCTTAAGAGCAAAAGGTAATGATAAGGAAACCAACAATCAAAGGATAAAAGATTTCCTAAGAGGGGGAAAAAATGTTGAGGACTAAGCGGCTGGAAGCTGTTGACCTGGCTGTATCCAGAAAAGGTGGCTCAATGCGCAAGACAGAAAGAGCCAACCTACCTACGTATGTCAAAAAGACTTCCAGCTCGGGGGTTAGCAGACCCAGGAATGGACAAGTGAGAAAAAGGAAGGCATCCAAAGGCAGGAGATGATCTATTCCCCAATCCACTGAGCCATGCATTCCTTACACCCCTGCCCTGTTCTGCCTTCTTCCAGTTCTGAGCACAAAGAGGGAAGGGTACACAGTATGTACCTCTGGTTTCTGTGCAACGACAAGAACACAAAATAGCAACATTCTGCCTGCTCTAACGTCCTAGGATTAGGAGTCACCCAGAGCCAAGCCCTGTCCATTCTGACCTTTGAGGAGACCTGGCCTAATATCTCTTTCCCTGCCTCTTCTCTGTCAGTCCATCCTTCTGTTCTTCCCCAAGGCCCTACCACCAGTCTATACAGGTAAAAGCAACTTACCTGTATAGATAATTTGCCAATAATTTTACACTCAAATTAAATTATATAAGAATTTTATATGTAACCACTAGTTGATAAATCTAAGATGAAATAAACACATTTGTAATTATACAAGGCCTCAAAAAAGTAAACCTTTTAGCATCCTTTCTATAGAAATCTCCTAAAACTGAAGCATACCAAGAGAAGAATGAAAACATACAATAGGTAGTATGAAAAGAAACCACAGAACTAGCCCTGAAATGCAATGAAAATGCACACCAGCTACCCAGAAATTAATAAATTTCCATTTTCTTTAAAATTAACAATGGATCATAAGCTGTATAGGGTATGCTAACCATATGAAATACTAGTTACCAAGCAAAACAAACAGAAATAAATGACCCCAGAGAAAACAGACATAATTCAGAAAATCAAGAAGACTTGGGGGAAAACTCCAATCTCTAAATAATATCCTTAGAGGGCTTTGAGAGTATATCATATCTATAAAACAAGAACAGAATGCTTTAAAAGTAGAACAAAGAAAAAGAATAAGCTCTTGGAACTAAAAATTGTGCTTTCTGACTTTAAAAATTAAATAGAAGAGTTGATAGACAATGCCAAGGTAATTCCTTAGACTATAGAGCAAATACACAATAGCCAAAAACATGACAGAAAAGGTATGATGAGCAAAGACAAGCCAGGACAATGATCAGAGTAATAGGAGTTTCAGAGAAAATAAGGAAGGAAGGAATGGTTGAAGTCATGCAATAAGAGAAGAAGGATTACCAGATTAAATCTGAGTCTCCACATTTAAATTGTCATCAGCAAATGAATGGGGATGATTCAAAACTGCACAGACACTTCCAAAATGTCAGGATATTAAGGATATAAAGAAAATATAAAATGCTTGTAAACACAAAGAAATAGGTCATATAGAAAGATTTAGATTCATATTAATATCAACAATACTGAGTACTATTTGACCACGCTGAAAAGTATTCAAGGTCCCATTGGGAAATTAGCTTACCAGTAATTTATTCTCAAATTAATGTATTTAAGAATTGTATTTGCAAACAAATATTATTAAATCTGAGATAAAATAAATTCATTTTTAATCACACAAGGACTTGGAAAGCAAACTTATCAGCATCCTTTCTATGGAAATCATCTAAAGCTACATCACACCAAAAGAAGAATGAAAACAAATAGTAACAAAGAATAGTATAAAAAGAAACAGGAGAATCAGCCCTGAAGTGCAATGAAAAGAAATGCAAAGATGAGACTTGTAAAACAGGTCTAGAGAGAAGCAAATCCATATTAGAAAATATCTAGGCTCCAAGAAGAACATACTCAAGAAAGGCTGGGATAGAGGAAGAAGTGAGAAAATATTTGGGGGCATGGTGACATGGTTCTACAAGAAGAAAAACCATTAGAAACAACACTCACAGGAGAATCTACTCCTTACTGTGGAGCAAACTAAGATGGGGCATGATTTTAAGAAGTGAATAAAGTGTAATCAGAAGGCTCCCTATGCCTTTAGTGCTGGAAATATTTTCCTTTGACCTAAGATTCTTGACAGTGAACTCATGGTGAAGATAAGGCAGTCCCGACTTGGCACTGTAATTAAGGACAGCTAGGGCCGGGCACTATGGTGCACACCTGTAATCCCAGTGACTCAGGAGGCTGATGCAGAAGGATTGCAAGTTCAAGGCCAGCCTCAGCAGCTTAATGAGATCCTGTCTCAAAATAAAAATTTTAAAAATGGCTGGGAATGTAGTTTAGTGGTAAAGTTCCCCTGGGTTCAATTTCCCCGGTAGCAAAAATAAAATAAAGACAGCTGTGAAGGCATAATAATGGATACTTGGCTTATTGCTTTTCAAGATTTAGTATTAACCATTGGGGGAAAAATCAGGATACACATATGGTTAGAGAATGTAAAGTTTAGTAACATAAACACTGTACAAATAAAGATATAGCTAAAATATATATATGGAAAAGCAGAAGGAATGGCAGCAGATAGGGGAATGGAAAAGTCACATTTCATCTTAGATTGTGCAGTATAAATACCTAAATGTCTAGATTTGATGCTCAAGAAACAGAAATCCATATATATCTTGCTTAAAATTAATCATAGACATAAAACTAATTCTTGTTTTGGGTTCACTCAGAGCTGGAGCCTAAAATAAGGAAACCAGGATTGGTTTATTTGGAGAAAGATGATGCTGGAGGAGGAATAGTGAGGTGAGAAATGGAAGGCAGCCAAGAAAGGTTCCAGTGTGAAGCCTGGTGGCACCATGGTGACATAGCATGAGTGGGACTCAGTTCAGTCTGTGCAGGCACTGCCACTTGGAAGTTGGGCCAATGCACACCCAAGTAGTAAGGGCCATGGGATGTGAGTAAGGCAAAATCAATGTCTTCTATGTATACTTGACAAAAATTAGAAAAGTAGACATAGCTCAAAGCAGGCCTATACCACTACATTGTATGTGACATAGGCATGGAATAGATAATGTCAGAGCAGAAGGAGTGAACTTAATGGCTACAGAAGAGGATACAGTAAGGTTAAGGGATTAGAGAGTTTGGTTATGACGAAGAGGGGTACCCGATTGGAAAGTCCAATGAGAAAGGTTGAAAACAGGATAATTGACGGAGTTCTGTTTAGGGAACTGGAGAAAGGAATGAAGTTAGAGACAGAAATGGAAAGTGCTTGGTGCTTTCTGTTTTCCAGTGTGACTCTAAACTCTTCTGATGCTGAAACCCCTACCCATGGCTAAGAGTAAGAACTCAGTATATATTGGATGGATGGATGGATGGATGGATGGATGAGCAAGAATGTTCTCAGAGTGCATATACTCAGATGTTTCAATTGCAAAGCTATGAATTGAAACCAGTTGTTCTCATGGGGCATCTTGTGGAGACATCTTGCTTTATCATAGCCATTCTGCTGTCAGTAATAACCACAAATACCTAAAAATGCCTTCATCTTATATCTGAAACAAGGATTGAGTATAAGTAGTTACTTGGGTGATGGTCCCAAGAAACATGAATAGGAGTGTAGGGAAATAGGATAGGGCAGGGTGTTAATAAGCAGATTTGTGCTATAAGCAGTAGAAACTCAATCCTGCTGGGGAATTTTAGAAAATGATGTAGAACCTGCTCAGAGTTGTCTAACCTGAAGGGTAAGGAAGGGGTAGTTTTGATCCACAATCATTGATTTTGGTTTTGCTCCCAATTGATCAGCCCTTTCCTCCTTCCATCCCACCACCCCCAGTCCTCACCTCCAGGTGTATAGCATGCAGGTAGAGCTTGCCTCCTAAGCCAGGAACAGCCAAGGTGGATTCCTGTATAGATGCACGAGGAAGAAGCCATTGCTGGTAAATACAAAGGAGATGTGAATGGAGCACAGAGGGTGTGTGGGCTCTCTCTTGCCCAGCGAGAAGGTCCACAGAACAGGGTAGAGGAGAGTGTGGCTGCGGAGTTGCTAATCAAGACCTCCAGAGACCAAGTAGGGAGCAGGTCTGATTTTATTGCGCAGTTACTGCCGCAGTCCGGCTGCAGCAAAATAATCGGGGTGTGAGGAGCAACTTGTGTACATTGATACAGCAGGAGTGGGAGCCATTTATTGTAGGACAGGAGGGGTATATATACATTCCACACAGCTTGTCTTAATTAACATAAACTAGATACAGCAGTCAACCAATAAGGAATCTCCACACTTAATGGCTCGCTGGCGTTACTTCACAAACCACTCCCTCTGCAAAATGCCAGGCGCCATCTTGACTTGTTTACAGACTCTAACAAGTTACCATGTATATATACTCAGGCAGTAGCTAAACAGATTATAGGCAGCCACCAATGCAATTTCTGCTAACTGTCCTTGCAGCGACCAGTCGAGGAGTGGGCTGTGGTGCAAACATAGGGACTGCAACACATGGCCTCCCGCCCAGGGCTGTGCCTATGGGATAAGCGGCCTGTCGCTCACACACCTAGCATGAGGGGAGTGGCCTGCCACTCAGATGCCCTTAATGTAGGCCATGTATGCAGTACTCCATGCACTTGTTCCCACAAGAGGTCATTTTCTACACTGTATGCCAGGCACATTGAATAATAAGGGGAATGAAATCTACCCAATTGTGCTGTTATGCTATGTCCATGTGTGAATACACCACAATGAATCCTGCATATATACATATATATCTATGTATGGTGTGTGTGCACACATAAATATACATATATATTGCACTAATTAAAATAATAATAGGAGGGAGATCAATAGAGTAGGGCAAGTAGATAGAGGGACAGAGAAGAGGAGGGAAAGGGAAGGTACCATGGAATAGGATTGATCAGATTATGTGCATGTACAAATAGGGTATAAGATATATACAACATATTTATGTGTATAATTATAATGGACCAATTAAAATAGTAGAAAATAAGTATGTGGTCTAAAAAATGAGTGAAAATCAACACAACTAGAATATAATGAGCACAAAGGAGAATAGTAAAAAACAAAAATCAGCCTGAAAAGTAGACAGGAAGGATATCATGGAAGATCTTGTACCTCAAAGGTATTGGTTGAGATGGGTTCCACGCTGCACTGTAGCAACAACTGGGAGAATTAAAGTAAAAACAGATATCAGGGGGAGGAAAAGAACTGTGACTGTAGTGGGCCCCAGGCTCAATATAAGATGGAAATGCTGTATGTAAGAACAATGCTTTTAAGAGTGCTTGTGGGAATATGGAATATGGGGTCAAGGATCACTCATTTTGTTTGAAGCAGCCTTGGTTGACCTCTAATTGGTATTGTGTCTAGATTTAGTCTTTTCACCTTAGAGTGTATAAGGGGGAAAAAGGAGAGGAGATTCAGCAATATCAATGAAGAAAGTTGACTTTCCATAAACAGAAAGACAAATCAGCTATCATCAAGCCTATCAAAGGTCATTGTGAAAGGAACCCCAGCCAGATGTTGAGTTATTCAAAGGATGGGAGGGTGAAAGAATGCTGGAGTCTGATTTTCTCTGTCCTTCAATTCACATGGTATCATCCATGCCATGGTAACCGTCATCTTATCTTGAATGTATATTTCCTCTTTGTTCCAGGGAACCTCATTTGACCAACAATTCATTCAAACCTCCATCAACTCTCTCCATGGATGGAGAGGAGCTTTGTAGAGGTTTCCCTTCCTTCCAATGAATAAATTATATCTTCTCAAGAAACCCAGATAGTAGGAGGAAGCATCATGATTGGGTGATTTGGGCATTAACCAATTGAAAGACCAGGAATCAATAACAGAGGGACAAGAATCCTTTCTGGTTGTACAATAATCAGGCACTAAACTATTATGATGTGTCCAAATCCTACATTTTCCCATTAAAGTTTTGTAAAGAAGTCTCTTGACAGCTTTGTCTTCTGATCCTTTCTGGTTAGTTTCCAAATATCTTTAATGGTGTTCAGGAAGGGGAAAAAATGCAGTCTAAACCAAAAACATAATATTCATAATAATAACTTGCATCAAGTTAAGTGTCAGATCCCATGCTGTACATCTGTTCCAGTTATCTGCTGCTGCATAAATAAGCCACTCCAAAAGTTAGTAGCTTTTAAAATACATCATTTATTTCATCCATGTATCTAAAAATTTATCCTGGCCCAGCGGGGAATATCATCTTTGCTTCATCTGGTATCAGCTGAGGCAGCTCAGATGGAGCCTAAGGATTCATTGCCAGGATTGTTGAGGTCTGTGGATGCTGAATGGATCTGCTAAGAGCTCAGTAGTGGAGACCAGGACTTCAGTTCCTTCCACATGGGCCTCTCCGTGAGCTGCTAGGGCTCTCTTCCATCATGGCAGTTGGTTCCAAAAACAAACATGACTAGATGACTTGGTAGGAACTGTACCACCTCTTACGACCTAGCCTTAGAAGTAACATAATGTCACCATACACTTAAGCCCAGATTTAAGAGGATGGAATATAGAATTCATCTTTTAATGGCAAGGCTATCAAAACCACATTGTACAACAACCATGGGAATTAGAGACATTGTTGCGGCCATTTTAGGGGAACACAATCTTCCACATAGGCCCTGCTCCTATTTAGACCTCATGGCATCCTTATAAGGTAGACATTGTTCACCTCCCCTTTCCCAACAAGAATTCTGTGACTTGACTGTAATCAAAGTACAATCACATAGCAAACTTAAACTCAGGTCTCTGTGGCCCTAACTCTTTCTCTTTGTTTCCTTTTCCTGGTACAAGAAATTGAACCCAGGGGCACTCTCCTATTGAGTTACATCTCCAGCCCTTTATATGTATTTATTTGTTGTTGTTGTTGTTGTTGTTGTTGATTTGAGATGGGATCTCATTGGATTGCCCAAGCTGGCCTCCAACTTAACAATCCTCCTGCCTCAGCCTCCCAAGTCACAGGAATTACAGACATGTACCACCATGCCCAGCTCTAAGTCTTTCATTTTTAAGTGCATACTAGACCACATCCCATAAAATAACTGTAACTTCTGACTTCGCATGATGGAATTAGAGCTAACTTTATCATTTAGCTTGGTGATTTTGAGTTTAATCTTCTATACCTCTTTGGCTCTTAGTGATCCTTTATGTAAAATGGGAAACTAAAAATACCTTTGTAAGTAACTCTCAGAGCTGCTTCATTGTTAAATGAGATAACACATATTAAAAGTCTTCTGGTGCACAGGCAAATAGGAGATCTTAAATATCTGAGCATACTAAACCTCATGTATTACTTGATATTCAGTAGTTAACATCCAGTAGTAGTAACATTGGAGTGACCTGCATCCCACTACACATCTACACCAATTAGGTTTACATTAGGCTATTGGTCAGAGGCTCAAAATAATCGAGGTTCAAAGAGAAGCAGTTTGTTTCCTCTCATAGCAAAAATATGGTGAGGGCTGGGGTTGTGGCTCAGCAGTAGAGTGCTTGCCTAGCATGTGCGAGGCCCTGGGTTTGATCCTCAGCACCACATAAAAATAAATAAATAAATGAAAAGGATTCTGTCCAACTACAACCAAAAAATAAATATATATATTTTTACATTTGGTGATATTCCAGAGCTGGTTTGATGATATTCCAGAGTTTAAAGTTGGTGATATTCCAGAGCTTTTGATAGCTCCCATATATCATTAGTTCTAGGCTCTTGTTCATTTTTGTTCTGCTATCCATAGTTCATTGCTTCCCTCTTTAAGTCATCTCATGGTTACAAGATGGTTGCTGATGCTCATCCACTATATCCAAATCAAATACCAGAAAAAGGAGAAAGGGGCAAGACCAAAAAGGCAACTTTCTGTTGAATAAGTCATTTGAAGATCTTTCCCAAAAGTTCTACCCATTAACTTCAACTCATAGACCAACTTTCTTTACAAGGGAGAGGGGGAAATGTTATTTTATAGACATGCATGTTATTGTAGAAATTCTATTAGTGAAAAAGAGAACATGAGAGTGCATATTGTAGGTAACTTATAAACTCTAGCCTGTTGCTACTCTATTCTACTTGAGTGCTGTCCTCTATTCTTTCTACCCGCTATTGTTGCATTAAAAACCACTCCAAAACTTCCTGGCTTAAAACAACAACAACCATTTATTTTGCTCACAAATTTGCATTTGGAGCAGGGCTTGATAGGGATGACTCATCTCTGCTGCACACAGCATCCTCTGGGACACTTGATGGAGCGCTGAAGGATCAACTTCCCGGTGAGCTCACTAACATGACTGCCAGATGGTTGAAAGGCTGAGGTTCTTGTCTCCTCTCCACAGGGAGCTGCTCCATGCGGCCTGGACTTCTTTACAACACCGTGCCTGCGTTCAAAGGCAAGGATCCCAAGACAGGGAGTCAGACACAAGTTGTATATCATTTATGACCAAGCCTTGGAGGTCATATAGCATCCCTTTCACTACATTCAGTTCCTTGAGGCCTTCACAAAGGCCCACCCCATTGGATAAAGATCCTACCTCTTCATAGGGTTCAGAATGATTCTGGAAGAGCATGCGAGATGGAAAATATTATTTGGGCCATTTTTAGAAAATAAACATTTTTCTGTGATAAAAAATTACACCAAAATTACGAATATAATTTTCTCTTATTATAGGCCATATTATCATTTCAGGGAATATAAGACCATCTGGAGATTCATTAAAAGTTGAAGGCCACAATTTCATGAGCCTTAGATGGCCTCTAAGTTGAAACTGGCTGTAGTTTGGCTTAGTTTATAATCAAAATCATGAGACAAGTGTCCTGAGACTGAATTCTCAACAGCCACAGACATGTAGTAGCCTTCCAGGTTGGTAAAATATAGATTTAGACCAGGATAGAAAGGTGAAAGGATCAGACGGGTGAAGGAAGCTACCTGAGGCCCTAAACATGTTTATTTTCTCTCCCAACCTATAGAGATTTCCCCAGAGGTCCCTCCCATCAGAGCAAACTCTGCCACCACTGAATTGAATTTGATCCCATCAATTGTTTGGAAAGAAGCATCAAAAATGCTCTAACTAGGTTTGGCAAAAGCATGATTTTCAAACTTTGTTGGACATACCTTGCTGTAAGAATTGATATCTATATCACAATTCAATAGACATGCATTTTCAATATGCATGTAAAATAATTTCAATGAGGCAATTCTTACACCTGTCATGTGTAGCATATCCTGATGTTTTCTCTTAGTTTATTTTGTTCTAGACTATTTAATTTCATTTTTTTTATAAAATCAAGACTGGCCATAATCCACTAAAATAATTTTATACCCTACTAATAAATTGAGAACTTACTTGAAAAACACTTCCCAGTCTATTGTGTTTCTCTTTACATGAAACTAAAAACCACTCCCCATTTGATTTCTACCAATTCTTAATGAACGGTGTGCTGATACAAGGAAGACAAGTCAAATTAAGTAATGGAATTTTAAAATGCTATAGTGTTCTCTGCCAAAATGGGAAATATATATTTTCCTGACCATAAACCATAGGAGACTTCAAGTTAAGCCTGGAAGATTGAACACAAGAATTCAAGAATTTATCACCGCTCCCTCCTCCAACCTTTCTAAAATGGTTTTTGTTTTTTCCTTAATGTGGAGGGAGGGGTCTTAAAAAGAGACAAGGAGTATGAAGAGTAGATAGGAACAACATAATTCAGAGGGATGGAGAGTCCATGAAGGAATAGGAGTTAGCAACAGACTTAGTGACTGATGCATACCTGAGAAAGATCTATCTAGTGTGACCTTGGGGAAGGGGAAGCCAGAAGCCAAAACACAGAACCTGTAAAGTCTAAAACTTCAGAGAGTGGGAATCCAGTTGGAAAGCTGAATAAGTGACTGTCAAAGAAGAAAATGTGCTCCCAGGGAGCTGCATGGTTCCCACCCTGGTGGCAGACTAGGATTTACTCTATGGGAGGTTTAAGTAGGAGATCTGTGACCTGTGGAATAGCAGACATTAAGTCCTTACTACAAACAGGTGAAATTCCCATACTGAACACTAGGATCCTCAACCCTATTAACCCCCAGACTCATTAGTCATCACATACACCCTCTAAAAGAACTTGAGAAAATTCTTCTTAGGGAAATTTGGCCAAAATTTAAAAATACCTAAAGATTCTGATATTGGGTAGTCTCCTAGGATGACCTAAAAAGATTGCCCCACAGGGGAATGCATAGTTTATTTTATTTACTTATTTGTTTGTTTATCTTTTTATTTATTTTGCAGGGCTGGGGATGAATCCCAGGGCCATGCACATGCTAAGCAAGTGCTGCCTACCACTGAGCTACATGCCCAGCTGCATGGAACCTATCATGGGTAAGTCCCATCTATATACATATAATCTGCAATCAGTTTTCTAGTACTCTGCTTTTAAATTGGAGGAGACAGCCAAGGATCATGGCCATATGAGAAAATCTCTGACATGAAACAGATCAAAACAACCAAAGAGAGAGAAGGGGGTGGGGGGGGGGGAGAAAATCAAAGGAAACAGAGTTCATGTAAGAAAATGAAAATCACTCCCAAAATTATCAGAATATTTTCAGAGAACTCAAGAAAAATCATTACCTCAATGAATAGAAATAGTCTTCTGTATAAAGGAAATGACAAAAGAAGAAAATATCTTAAGAATTAAAAATATGATAGCAGAAAAGAAAAACTCAGTAGAAGCTTGGAAAGTAATACTGTCAGATATCTTTTTTAAAAGTAATAGAAATAAAATTTAATTTTAAAAATACCTTTAAAATAAGATCAGCCCAAGAAACCCAATAACCTACAATGAGAGTTCAAGAATAAAAAGACAGAGGAAATTATTATATTTAAAATTCATCAATAAGAAGCTTACCATAACAGAAAGGCATAAGTCTCCAATTAAAAGCACTCATTAAATGCCCAGCAACATAGGTAAGAATCACTTTTCTTCCATAGGCCCAGATGTTTGCTGTGAAATAGGCAAGTTCATAAAGCCAGGGAAAGTGATTCTTGTCTCAGCCAGATGCTTCTCCAGACACCAAGCCATCATAGTGAAGGACATCAATGATGGAACTTCAGAGCTCCCCCACAACCATGCTCCTGTGGCTAGAATTAGCCACTATCCCCTCAATGTGACAGCTGCACGGGCAAACAAAATTCACCAAGGGTTCAAAGATCAAAGTCTTCTGGGAAAGTCCACAACTACAATCACCTCATGGCCACAAGGTACTCTGTGGATATCCCCACGGATGAAACCACTGTCAGTGAGTATGTCTTCAAAGACCCCGCTCTTGAATGCAAGGTTCTACAGTAGGCCAAAGTCAAACTTGAACTTGAGAGAATGAAGAACTCCAGAAAGAATGTTGTGTTATTCAGCTTTTTGTCACTGTGACCAAAATGCCTGACAAGAACAACTTAGAGGAGGAAGTTTATTTTGGCTCACAGTTTCAGAGCGTCAGTCCATAGTGGACTGAATTCATTTCTCTGGGCCCAAGGTGAAGAAGAACAACAGGGTGGAAGGGTGTGGTGAAGGAGCTCTTTTCTGTTCATGGCAACCAAGAAGCAGAGAAAGAGAATGGGACTGCGTGAAAGATGCTCCCTTTCAGGGCACAACCCCGGTGACCCAGCTTCTCCAGCCATGCCCCACCTGCCTATAGTTACCACCCAGTAAAGTCCATTCAACCTACAATGGACTGATTAGGTTACAGCTCTCACAATTCCATCACTTCTGGACACTCCTGAATTAATGCAGGAGCTTTCGGGTTGAGAGGGGCATCTAATACTCAAACCATAATAGATGTCATCAAGAAAAGAATTCCTATAGTGTTTGAATGTTTTAAGAAGAAACAGACTTTTGGCAGAAAGTTTGAAAATGAATGAGTAATTGGTAATTTTAAAAAAATAGTAAGTGTATCTAAAAAGAGATTATTATCAACTCTGGAAGAAAAGACATACATAAGAAAAGGCATATACAGCACATGTATAGCTTGGCTGAAAGTGGCATTGATCTAATGTCAAAATAATGCCCACATTTCCCATTGATTGATGATATGACAGATGGGATGAGAGAATGGAAAGGTATGTGTGGCAGTATTCTAAATCTTCATCTTCTATAGGAGTAAGTCAACAAACGATATCTACAACTCAGCAATAAAAATATCTATACAACCATTTAACTTGAAATAAAATAAAAAAGTACAAGTAGCTTTTGAAAAAAAAATCTTACCAAGTTCAAACTATTTGCCTCCTGCTAAAGGTAGAGGTGAGAGAGGTGACAGTAGAATGCTACTCTTTTTCAGCAGCCTTAGGGAGCTATGTGATTTTTAAACAATATACCCATGTCATTTCATATTAATGTACTTAAAAGAAATATTACAATGTATGAAATTAGAATTAGGTTTTTTAAATAAAGAAATTCAAACATATGTAAAATAGAATTAAGATTTTCTGAAACATCACCAGAGACATTTAGCGTCTAACTGTTGAATATATATTCCTTTGTCCTCTTTTCTGGAGGCAATTGAACTAAAACAGGACCATGTTAAATCACATTATAAACATCTATTCTTCTCAGAGAACAATGTCTTTTGAATGTATTTCCTTGTTGATACATATGAACAGTCTCAAAAGCATCGTTGTGAGGACCATATTAATGACAGCCGAACAGAACTGCTTGGAGGATTAAATGCTTATGAGACACTGAATGTGGAATCACTATGTAAATTATAAAGCAAGATAAGTAGCATTGGTTATAGCTATAATTACAGTTAAAAATACAGAAAATCTGATCCAAAGCCAAAGAGCTTGATTAAGTGGCTGTACTCCACGATCAACAGATATTCTCATTCATCATACCCAGAGATCACAGAAATCACTGTGGGAGCTGCTGGGTTTCCAGGATCACACCTGAAGTACAGCACTCTGTGCATTATTTAAAGCCAGGAGAAACAGCCTACCAGATGTTCTAGATAAAGGCTGTTTGTCATAGATATTATCTCCTTTGTCTAGGAACATGTACTCGTGTTTATAGAAGCCCCTCTTGGGTTCCATGTACTGCATAATGATGGAAATGATTCTTTAAAATTCAGCTCCCGGAGCACATTGTTTCAACTGAAAATCTAATGTGACCAAAACACACCTTTGCCAATTTGTCAACATGATGGGTGCAAGGAGCTGGGCGCAATCTGACTTTGCTCCTCATCAGCTGTTAACATGTCTATGAGCCCCAGTTTTCTGATCCCTGAAATGGTACTCGCAAGACTTTCCTTCCAAATTTGTTATGCAAATAAGATGTAATATGCATAACGTGCCTAGACTATTGGAGGTATCTACTAACTTGAATCTGTTATTACTTTGAATATATTTATGTGGAAGAGACACTAGAAAGCAACTTTGTTTACTTTTATTTCTCATGATTCCATTAATGCATTCTCTTTAAGCTACAGCAGTGAAAGAATGAAACCCTAAGCCCTTCAAAATGAATTTGAATTTGTCCTATATTTATTTCACTTGTGTATATACCTGATGGCAATCAAAGTAAGCAAGTAGTGTCCAATCTAGGTCTAGCTCCAGGCTCTACAAACTTAGAAACAAGAGACAATGAGCAAGTAATTTCATGTCCTGAAGTTTCATTTCCTTACCTGTAAAATAATATACAAGTCAGAGTATTGTTATAAAGATGTAATGAGAGCACACTTGTAAAGTATCCAGCACAGCATCTGCTTCTTCTTAAGTGATTGATTGAACATAGCTATTTTTATTACAGGACCCACCCACATCCTCTCAATATCTCTAACAAGACACTACTTCACGGATTTCCCAAGTGGAAACATACTCACCTACTAGCAGATAGTAGTTTTATGTGGCTGACCTGCTTTTATAAAGAAAGGATAGCAGAGGTTTCATGCCAGCATCAGTACACTGATGCATTATATTCTGCTGGTACAAAAGATTGTATTTAACTTTTTTTTAAGGCTGTAATAGGTTTAAAATCCAAAGAGTTCCAACAGCAAAGTGTTTTCATGTTAACTAAATTAACCAAAACAAAAGAAGCAAGAAAGAATGAAAGAAAGAGAAGTTTGTAAACCTTAGACTCTAGCCTTGGCTCTGCTGTAATTCACTGAGTGACCTTGGGAAGCCCAAGTCTTTGTTCCCTTGCTTGTAAAGTGAGAGTGTTTCTCTATCCTTGCTGCCATTCAGCATTTCCTGGAGGTCCTAGCCAAGGCAATGAGATGAGGAAAATAAGTTAAAGGTGTAAGGATATTAAATGAGAGGTCAATGTTGTGGTTATGAGAAGACAATATGATTATCTACATAGAAAATTCTAGAAGAGGTGCAGACAATTAGATTTAATCAGAGTTCAACAAGATAAACACAAAAAAATTAATAATGTCCCTCTACACTGACAATGACCAATTAGAGACTAGAATCAAAAAAAGAAGAGATCTTTTTAATCACATCAAAAATGCTACAAGATGCCCAGGAATAAATTTAACAAAATGCACCCAATCTTCGTGGGGGAATTTTTTAAATGTTAAAAGCTATTAAATAAAATGTAGAAAATGTAAAGAAATGAAACACACATCTGTGTGTGTTAGTTGGTTTTCTACCACTGTGACAAAATACCTGAGATAAGCAACTACAAGGAGGAAAGATTTATTTTGACGCAGAGTTTCAGAGGTTCTAGTCCATAGTCAGTTGGCCTGTTACTTTTGAGCCTATGGCAAGGCAGCACATCATGGTAAGAGTGCATGATAGAAGAGGCTGTTCATCTCATGATGGCTAAGAAGTAAAAGGAGAAAAAAAAAAAAAGCCAGGGTCCCAATATCACCTTCAAGGCGTGCCCCCAAATTCCTAACTTTCTCCTACTAGGCTCCACCTCCTAAAGAACTCACCATCTTCCAATAGCACCAAGCTGAGGATTAAAGCCTTAAGTACGTGTGCCTGTGGGGAGCACCACATATTCAAACCACAGCACCATGTTTGAGAAGATTCAATATTTTAATAATGATGACTCTTCCCAAAACTAGTCTATAAATTTGACAGATTTTTAAATAGACAAATACACGATAGTGAATCTCTACTTCATGTACCACCACAAGACTGGGATCCTAATTAAAATAAGATGTATTCCATGTTTGTATAAATATGTCCAAATATACTCTCCTGTCCTGTATAATTAAAAAGAACAAATTTTTTTAAAGTTTTTAAATTTTTGACAGGATTTCAATCAATATCAAAACCAAACTTGTTTTGGAATTTTATCCAAAAAAACTACTAATTCACAGAGAGTCATAATTTATAACCAGGGATGATTTTTGCCTCCATGTGAACATTTCACAATGACTAGAGTTCTAGCAGGTGGAGACCAGAGGTACTTCTCTCTACCCAACATGCACAGGACAATCCTTACCACAAAGAATAATCTAATACTAAATGTCCATAGTTGAGACACTTTAATATAAAAGAGCAAACATTTTGGGATATATATGGCAAGAAAGTTTGCCTTGCCAGATATTAGAGATTAACATAAAATCTTAGTAATTAAAGCCATGTGGAAGTAGTACAGGTATAGAAACATTTATAAATGCAGCAAATAAGAGCCAACCCCACACATAAATTGTTTATGAGAGACAAGGAAGCCAGGCAACCACTACCTGTGTGGTCTTTGGCAAGTCACTTAACCTCTCTGGACTTCTTTCCCTCAATTGCAAAAGGAAGACCAACAGTACTTTCTTCATCCACTGATGGAAGGATTAGAAGAACTAATCCAGGTATTATGTAAGAACAGAACCCAGCATGTGGTCAGAACCTGGGAAGGCTGGCTATTGTTAATATTTTTTGTTCTACTTACCTAAAGAACTACCCAGAATGAAAAGGGGAAAAAAAAAAAACAGTTCTTAATTACCCATACTAATGGAAACAAGCAGTAATACAGACTCTAAATACCACAAACTATGAACAATTTAAAACTGATACTGAACCTACTAGTCATGTGAAGCTTTTTAAGTTAACATTTTAAATAATTAAAGTTAAATAAGATTTAAAATTCAGTTCCTTGGTTGCATTATCCACATTTTACCTATGCAATGTCACATGCGGATAGCAGCAATCAAATTGGGCAAAGCAGACATAAAAAAATCTCTGCCCGGCAGTGAGTTCAATTGCACAACAATGCTGTAGAGGCCATGGTGGGGGGCTGTGGTATGTGCTCATTGGTAGTATATGCTGACATGCATGAGGCTCTGGGTTCAATCCCCAGCACCAAAATAAAAACCATGTGGAAAATCTACCTTCTAACTTCCATATTTAAAAAAAAGAAACTGAATTCTCTGAAAACAGATAAACAGCATGATGAAGGGAGAGAGATGGTCATTCTTTGGTTGCCATTTTCCATAATAAATCATGTATTCCCACATAATCCACATTGACTTTTTCTTCATCTAAAAATATTTTATGTAGCTCAACATCGTGCAGGATGCCTCTAATCCCAATGACTCTCACAGCTGAGGCAGGAGGATTGTAAATTTGAGGTCAACCTGTACAATTTAGGGAGACCCTATCTCAAAATAAAAAAATATTAAAGGGCTGGGGATGTTGTTCAGTGGTAAATCACCCCTGGGTTCAGTCCCCAGTACTGGAAAATAAAAATATTTTATTTACATTTTTAGAATTGACTTCTGTGAAGAAAAAAGAAATCTTGTTTCAGACGTTTTGAAACTCAGCATTACCAATTAAGATGCCATGGTAGGTGGCAACTGTGACCCATTAGAGGACCCTGGTACTTGGCCATTTGCACATTAATGTCCTAGTCTGAAGTCATTACACATCCAGTATGTTTGTAGCTCAGTAAGATGTCCTTACTTAGTTTTTCTATTACTGCTATCTTGGTGGATCAAAACAGACAGATGCATTTACTGGTTTCCCTCTAACGATAATAAAAAGAAACAGTTTATAAAATCAGATTATATGAAAAATTGCCTAATGATAATAATTTATAAGCTCATTGTGGAATAATGATGTATTCAAGAGTTGTCGTTGTATGATGAAAGAAAGGTAATATGAAAGATTTTCTCTGTGAAGAATGACTACAGATGAATTGCGCCCAGATACAATTCTCCGATAAGGGACAATAAGAACCTCTAGAACTCTTAATAATAGACTACTCAGGGTGAATTGAGGATTGCAATAAAAGCCCATAAATTAAAAAGTTTCCATATGATTTCTGATAAAAGACATGCCAAGGTGAAATAAAGAATCATTGGAATCAATTGTTATCCTGCCTACCGCCCAGTGGGTCGTGAAAGGGAAAGCTCTAGGAAACTATATAAAAAATATAGTTTATTAAACTTAGAATTTTTTTTAAACCTAGGTTTCAACTACATCTATTTAGAATTCTATGGCTGGGGAAAAGAACATTTAGAAAAAAATATAAATAAGGTTATGTTTTAACTTTTTTGTCACTGTAACCCAAAAACCTGACAAGAACAATTTTAAAAGGAAGGAAAGTCTATTTTGGCTCATGGTTTCAGAGGTTCAGTCCATGTCAGCCAACTCCACAACTCTGGCCTGAGGTGGGGCAGAAGGGCATGGCAGAGGGCATGGCAGAGAAAGAAGCTCAGGATATAATAACCAGAAAACAGAGAGTGTTCCATTTACCAGGGACACAATATAAACCCCAAAGGCATGTTCCTAATAACCTCTTTCCTCCAGCCACACTGTACCTGCCTACAGTTATCATCCAGTGAATCTAAAGCTCTAATCATTTCACCCCTGAAAATTCTTGCATTGTCTCACACATGAGCTTTCGGAGGGAGACCTCATGTCCTAACCATAGTAGGTTGCAATGGAATACAAATTGTTTTCCTTCTCACATCAAGCTCGGAAGAAAACATATGACATGGAGGCCACTGTACAAGTACTTCCTACTAACTTTTTGGAAGAGGATGATTTCAACAACCTCATGGTTTTTACAGATGAAAGAACCAGGGCACCAATAAAAAAATCCAAGGTATAGAGAAGCTAGGTAACACATCCAGGGCCATGTATGTACTAAGTAAAGCCACAATTTGGACCCAGGCCAGCTTAATAAAGGCTGCGGGTTTGTGGTCACTACTTACGGTTGCCTAAATATAACACATGGGTACCGTGTAGACTACATACTAGTCAATAAGATGAGGTGAAGCCGGATGTTCCCATGTGAAAAGTTCCTCAAGGCATCAAGAGAAAGGAAAATAAAAGGGTAAGGAAAGGAAATGGCAGAATCATACAATCAAACCAAGAATCAAAGAAATCCTAAAGCAAGATATTTCTATATGCTTATTTGTGCATGTAAATGCATAAAAATCATACAGACACCAAATTTCTAAAATACACGCTGAAATGCAATAGCATCCCTCTGGAAAGGGCAGGAGGATTTCAAGCAGGGAGAGAAAGAGGATCCAGTGGGATTTTTGCTTTTTTTGTCTGCATACTTCTTTTATTGTCTGATTTCTTCTACAATTATGGTACATTCTTGAATTCCTTAGGAGTTAAACAAATAGCTTATATTTGTGCATAAATACACACAAATAGCTATTTATGTATCTGAGCAAAGTGACTACCTTAAAGTCACAAAATCTTTCAAAGAAATACAATTTGGATAACTTTTTGGTTTTGGTTTTGTCTTCATGGTGCTAAGGATCAAACCCAGGACCTCACCTACACTCCATTCCCTTGATTTGCATAAAAAATAAATGCTGTTGCATTACCTGCCAGAACATAAAAGTCATCCAGTGAAGTTATTAGCCATTTTCCTAAGTGGAGGTCCTGCAGGGAAGGATGAGGCAATAGGGAAATGTGGACCAGAACAGGCCTGGCTTTCAATCACTCTTCTGGCCTCCACGTCTTCCCTGCACAATAGGCAATAGTAAAGACACCACTGCCCGGGAGGGTATGTGACATCCAGTCCTTAGACTCTGGAGAAGGCAGCAGGAGGTGTTTCCTGGAGCATGCTGAGTTGTTTCTGGGCATCTCACCTCAGCTGTGTGATGGATCAATCAAGCTCTCTGCTCTCCTGGATGGATACTCTGCACACTACCTAAGGTACTTTGAGAAATCCATATATCAGAGCTTTTCAACCTCAGTATTGTAGATATTTTGAGCTGGAAAAATTCTTTGCTGTAGGGAACTTTTCCATGGACATAGGATGTTTAACAGAATCCCTGGCCTATACCTACTAGATGCTAATTTCACCCTTCCTAGTTGTGATGACCAAAAATATTTCAAACATTCCTAAGTGTATCTTGGGGAATAAAATCTTGACCCTGGTTGAGAACCACTGCCCTAAATTATGACACTAGTAAAGCTGATATGGGTCCATCTCTGTGAAACCTCCTCATAGAAGATACCAATTCTGTGTAATCCCACAAATAAATATAAAAATGCTCTGGAAATAGTTAAACATATGTGATGAGATTTCATATAGCTACCAACGTTCAGTTCCAGGAAACATAAATGATTACATCTTATAATCAGGAAAGTGCCTATAGTTCAGTTGTGACTGGCTTTTGACATCAAGATTCTGGTGCTGTCCACAAGAATATTATCTTAACACAGCTGACTAGAGTGCTGGCTTCCTGGGACTCTAGAGAGGTGGTCCTTCATTTTCTCAGTTCTACACTTGAATAAAACAAGTTGCTTATTTAGCAAGAGAATGCATGATTCAGCCAGTCATGGAGCTTTGGGAAGAATCTTGAGAGTATAGATCTTTAACCCAACACCTACCAGTGCATGCATCCAATTAACCTGCTCTCACTTGGACATTTCCAAGGTATTTGGTGCAAATGTGTGCACACCTGTTTCCTTCTTTAAATATATAAGTAGTTCCCTGACTCAAAAGTGTCATCAGCAAACTTTGGCTCAGTTTAGATAACTGAAATAATGGCTCTGAGAAACTGCATGGCCATGTTTATAGGGCTGCTGGCCACCTTGTCTACAAAACTTTAATATGTAACACTACAAAGCAAACCTCCAAAATTTCTACCCCCAATCTTCTAATAAGAACTTTACCCCTATAATAATCATAAAGCAAGAGTTAGTTCACATATGTGAAAATCTAGAAAAGGCAAAACAATAGCCACAAGAAGCAGATCAACAGTTACCAGGGCTGAAGATGCAGAGGGTAAGAGATGATTGATTATAAAGCAGCACAGAAAACTTTGGGGGCAATGGACATGTCCCATATCTTGAATATGCCATGACTATGTGCACTGCCCAACTAATCAAATCATACACCAAAAGTCTACAAATTTTGCTGCATGGAAATTGTATGTACAATACATATAGCTAGTTAAAAATACATTTTATAATTTATGAGAAACTGTTCAGTAATGGTCCTAATGTTGATGTAGTAATGTATGTTACTCACAAACTCAATTATTTAGTTAAATTTAATTGTTTAGACTACCGCTGCCTCTGTACATATTGTAAGCTTGGCTTAAAGAATTTTCCATATGTAGTAAATGATAATCTAACCTGACATGATTATAAGTAGATGATAACTGATTATAGCCTACTCTTGCAACAAGTAATGCAGTCTCAGTCAACCACAAGCAGTCAACTGTTCAAACCATGTTCAAAAAGATAGGTTTAAGCTGTAATAAATCAAGGAGAGGGAAAGATCCTTTCAACAATTCTTTTTCTCTGGCTTGAAATATCACCTTCCTGTGTGGTAGGATGGGGTATTCTGAACCCTTTTTGTCCACAATGTTGCCCTATTCTAGTATCACACCCACAATAAAGACTAACATCTACAAAACTAGATATGCTATAGTTTTGTTGTTTGACATCTGTAATTAATCAACTTACTATAAATTAAAAATTAGCCAAGTCTCTTTTTTGTTAAGCATATTCCTTTTTCTCTAGAAATTCTAAAAGCTAACCAACCGAAAGTCTCCAGTCTCTGAAAAAATAAAAGAAGAAGGGAATAAAGATTGCTGGTTTTGGAAGTAAAGAGTTATGGGTTCACATATTGCCTCTGTTCATTTTCCAGCCATCTAACTTTGGAAATTTAATCTTTGGCCCTCTACAACGGCCACACCTAGCTGCAAGGGAGTCTGGGAAGTGTGTCACGTGTATTCTTTGCAAGCATCTATCTGGCTCTAAATTTGGATTCTGCTCTTAATGGAAAACAAGCAAACAAATTTTAGCTAGTGGGGAGTGCATCTAGCCATCTCTACCATAGGTATACTTCCTTTGAAAAGTACCCCTTTGGCCTTTGAGAATAACCCCACAGAGAGAAAAGTTCTGTTTCTTTCTTTTTTTTTAAAAAAATACCATTTCACACACACAAAGCCCCATTGAGTCATGAGCATTGGAAAATAGTCGCCCTGGGTTCATACCAGGAACCTGGGTGATAGCAGCTTTCTCCCAAGCCGCCAGACTGGGAGCTGCATACCGTGTTAGCAGGAACAGTGCTGCAGACCCAGAGGCCACCATTTTGGACAGTCTTCCCCTTTGTCTTATTTTGTTTCTCTCCTCATCAAGACATAACAAAGCCCTCCTGTGCTGGGCTCATAGACAACCATGGTCTACCTTTAGCCTAAACTAAGTCCTTTAGAAATACAGCAAACACCTGCACCACAGCTATTTGTGAAAGCAGAAAATGAGACAAAGGAGAGGGGAAGATCCTTTCAACATGAAACAATGGCAGATGACATTTCTAAATTATCTCTCCACCTAATAGCTTTAATATCAGAATAGCATTTAGGGTGATCCCAGCTCCTTGCCATCTTGTGGGGTTCCCTTGGAAAGATGGAACCAAGGACAGAGAGGGCTAACACAAGAGGCAAATCGTTAAATATGAGGTGCTAGCAATAGCCAAGTTTGCTCACGGCTAGCCAGTCAGGGAAGGAAGATGATTTATTATAAGCTGTTGCAGAATATATTATGCATGGTAGAGGCATGGAAAGGTCTTTGATATGTATCTGAAAGAGCTTCAAACCCATAAAAGAGATAAATTTTGTATGAAGAGTGTCACTGAGAGGCCGGGAAGAATCTCCAACACATCTTCATATCACAGGGAATAATGAAGGGCTGCTCTAGGCACAAAATCCGGGCATTAATTTCACTTAAAGAGGCCGTCATTAGCATATCGATGCACAACTTCCCATTGTAAGCTCTCTGTGCTGTTGGGAAATGCAGCTAGACTCCCCGGTCAAGGCCTTACTCCACAGCCAAGGCTCAGAGTTATGTGTTTTCTTGAGTGTTCAGCTTTGGAATGCTGATCTGATCTCTAATTCCTTCCCTTTAATCATCCAAAACCAAAATTGAGTGCAGTGAATGCAGTTGGCCCTTCCTTAAATTCCTGGTTTCTCTGTAATTCCCAGATTCTACTCAAGCCTCCTGAAATACAAGCTGTCCTGGCCCATGGCTTTGAACTCAGCTCCCTGTGTGTTCAGAGGGGCCCACCAGCATGGCGCTGGATCCCCAAGGTCTGTCTCCTTCAATTCAGTCTTCTTTCTCTGGCCAGGCTTTAGGTAGAGCAGGAAAGAGCCCTCCTGGAGCAACACACAGCTCTCTGGCACACGACCAGTTACTGGGCAGACAACATAATATTTGTCGAGAATGCCTCTTGTTCTTGAATTATGGTTTCCGGCTCCAGGCGGCTGCTATCGTTTGAATTGGACTGCACCTAATTATGGTTTTATTTGCTTTAATAAAGAGATATCCAAGTGTGCAGAGAGTTGCACACAAAACAATAATAACAATGATAATAGTAAAGTGTCTCTCTACACATCTGCAATTAAAGCATCCCTTGCTAATTGCATTAATTAACCTCCCCCATGAGGCAGCTGGTGAGGTTTCCACAACAAGAAGAGAAAGAATTCCCAGAAGTGCCTCCGTTAGCAGCCTGCTGGAGAGCCTATCCCCGGGTTACTGGCTCCCTGCGCTTTCAAATACAGGCATATTTCTGCTGAGTTGCTGGCTACCCAGAGACCAGGGACCAAACCATCTTGCAGGACAAGTGCAGTCTCATAGTCAAAGCTCCTATAAGCCACAGAAGCCTAGTGGAATGACTGGCACTTATTGAGAGCCAGTCCTATGAAGATGCTAATCATAATAACAATAATAAGAGCAACACTGATTCAGCTCAGGGTCCAAGTCTCCAGAACAGGCTGCATCCAACAGAGTGGCCCCTTCTCACTGTGCTTCATGGGGTGATGTCTTGATCTCTGCAAGACAGAACAGGAGACTTTTGTCTGATCCTAAACAAAATTGCCTCTTCCCAGTGGGTCAACACGATTTTAACATTCTTGCAGAAATACATAAATATTATTGCATCATCACAAGTTCTCCAGAGGCATATGATTATCCTACTCAAGAAATGAGGAAAACATCATGACAGGGAAGCATTTTCCCCTTTCTAAAAGCACAGAGGTATGCAGAGTTGGTTCCAGGCTCCAGGGCTCCTGCTCTTGCTTTCTAAGCTGCTAAGTACATGGCCACTACATTAAAAAAAAAAAAAAGATGTGGGAGGCCTGAGTGATTCTTTGTTTACCGCTCCAGGAATTAGATACCCTATCTCTATTTTAAATACCTTTAATTTGAACCAGCAGTTATTATACTAACTCTTCAATTTGGGAAACTTGGCTAGCATTAATGCATTCCATAATCTTTTAAAAAAAGATTAATGAAATCTCATGTATTCAGTCCCAAAATATTTGTTGTGTATCTAATATTTGTCAGACTCTGTACTAGGTTCTGGAAATGAAAGAAAGCCCTCCCCCCACCCCCCCAAAAAGCAGAACATAGTCAAAAGAATGTTAATCAAAGAAGCTCCCTAAGAAGTGTTAAAGTGTGGCACAGTACGGCTGCATGGCTGTGCTAAGTACTGCAGTCCCTTTTATCTATGGTTTCACTTTCTACAATTTCAAATACCCGAGGTAAACCACAGTCTGAAAATATTAATTGGAAAATTCCAGAAATAAAAGAATTGTTGAGTTTTAAACCACATGCTGTGCTGGATAGCATGATAAAACCTTGATCTATCCTGCTTCCTCCCACCTGGGACATGAATCTATCCTTTCTCCAGTGTATCCACACTGTATATACTACCTGCCTATTAATCACTAAGTAGCCATCTTGGTTATCAGATCAGCTTTCCCGGTACTTCAATGCCCCAAAAGCACTTCAAAATTCTTATATACCAGCCTCATGCTATGTCACATGGCCTACATCATTCACTCACTTCATCTCCTCATGTAGGCATCTCACATCATCACAAGAAGAGTGATACAACACAATAAGATATTTTGAGAGATGGGGCTAGGGTTGTGGCTCAGCGGTAGAGAACTGGCCTAGCATGCATGAGGCACTGGGTTCAATCCCTGGCACTGCATAAAAAATAAACAAATAAAATAAAGGTGTTGTGTCCATCTACAACTAAAAAAATTTAAAAAAAAAAAGATATTTTGAGAGAGAGAAGGAGAGAGAAGACAGACAGCATTCACATAATTTTTATTACAATGTATTACCATATGTGTCCTATTTTATTCTTCGTTTTTGCTAATTTCTTACTATATCTGATTTATAAATTAAACTTAATCTTATGTACGTATACATAGGAAAAATATGTTTGGGGTATTATCCTTGGTTTTAGATATTCACTGGGGGTGTTGGAACACATTCCTCGAGCATTAGGAGGACTATTGTAGTGAAGAGAGGTATATGGAGTCATGAGGCACATGGTCATCTAGAAGGGAAGGGTCTAGGCAGGAAGAGAGGGACAGAGTTTATAGCAGAGAGAAGAGCAAAGTCAGTTCTGGGAAGGACCAAGGTGAACCTGCCAGCGAAGTGGGAGAGCAGGGAGTGATAGAGAGAGGGCAAGAGCCAGGATAGAGTGGGAGACAGGGCCCGACCCTGCAGGCCCCTGCTAGGAATCCATGGGTAGCCATTGAGGGATGGAAGTGGAGAGGGGCACCAAGGATAAACACTAACCTTGCCTTTTCTGCTGTGCTGTGGTTAGTTGGACATGACAGGGCATCCAGAGAGGGTGGGAGTTGAGGTAGGTATGAATCCTGCCCTTGGAAGTAAAGAGAACATAGGACAGCGTTAAGCCATGAGGTGGGAGACAAAATCAACAAGATTTGGCAGAAAATGAGATCTCAGAAGGAGAGGCCAGTGCTGGCCCCTGGGAAAATGCGCTCCTTATGTTGGGGGTCCCAGAGGAGGACCAGGATACCCAGGAAAGACTGAGTTTGGCTTTGGTCATGACACCTACAGGTACTTCTGAGTCATCCAGAGGAAATAGTGGGCTGGATAGATAGTCCCAGAGCTCAAGGAGAGATGCCCACCAGGACCTGGATTTTGAAAGTCACATGTGTGGGTAGAAATTGAAACCATAAATGTGGATAAGAGCCAGGCACAGTGGCGCATGCCTGTAATCCCAGCACCCTAGGGAGACTGAGGCAGGAGAATCACAAGTTCAAAGCCAATCTCAGCAATTTAGTAAGGCGCTAAGCAACTCAGTGAGACCCTGTCTCTAAATAAAATACAAAAGGGCTTGGGGTATGCCTCAGTGGTTAAATGCCCCTGGGTTCAATCCACAGTACCAAAAATAATAATAATAATAATAATAATAATAATAATGTGGATGAGATCATGTCAGGAGCAAGTATGCTGTGAGAGGAAAGGAAGGCTCAGGGCTGAGCGTTAAACAACTCCTACAATTAATTCTAGTGAAGATGGTGGAGGAGACTTCAAATGAGAGAAAGAACAGGTGTCTCAAGCTAGGAGGAAAAGCTGAGGGGCATGACCCTCACAAGTCAGCAAGTGAAGGTGTCCAGAAAGAAGTAGACTGAGAGACCATGGAGGGTTTAAGGAAAATGATGGCTGGAAAATGTTGTTCGTATCTGATTTCATTGGCAACCTCACAAGTTTGAGGCAGAGGCTGAGGCTGTAGTTCAGTAATGAAGCTCTTGCCTAGCATGTGGCAGGTCCTCAGTTCCATTCCCAGCACCACCGGGAAAAAAAAAAAAAAGGAGGGGGGGGATTGAGGGGGAGGAGCCAGGAAGGTACAGGAAGAGTAAGGAGGGAAGAAATGGGGACAGAGCTCACTAAAAACCTAGTTGGGAATGAGAAGAAACTGAGCAATAGCTGAAGGGGAGATCATGAGATGGAGGGGCAGGTTTGGTTTGGTTTTTTTAATGGATTTGAAGATGGATAAAAACGAATGTAGAAAACTTATTCAATGTATGCAAGCTGTAAACATTGTGCATTTTGCTATAAGTAAATTTTTTTCTTAACAAAAAAATATTGAAATCTGGATAATGATATGCATGCCTAAGTGAAGGCAGGAAGTGTATAATATCTGCAACTCACTTTCAGACACATTTTTATTTTTATTTATCTATGTATTTGAGGGGGGACACTAGCTAGGAATTGAATACATGGGTGTTCTACCACTGACCTACGTCCCCCATCCTTTTTCAAAATGCTTTCTTTTGAGACAGCGTCTTTTTAAGTTGCTGAGAGTCTCACTAAGTTGGTGAGGCTGATGCTCCTGCCTCAGCCTCCCGAATCGCTGGGATTATAGGCAAGCATCACCACACCTGGTTCTGAAATACATTAAAAAAAATGGATGGATGGGTAGAAGCATGGACAGAAGAACAAATAGGAGATCAATCAAATGCAGGAAGGTCTTTTGCAGCATCCAGGTGATGAGCATAAGAATATTCTCTGTATAATTTTTTCCATTTCTGCAACACTGGATTAAAAACTAATAGGATGAGTCTAGTTGTCAGAAAAGGGTTCTTCAAAAGTAAAGGGAAAATGGATGCATAGATAGATGTAGAGCTTTATAGAAACAAGAGCAAAAGAGAAATGAGAGCAATCACCCTACTCCAGCACTACTAACCGAGTAGTGCATCTGTAATGTCATCGCCCAGCTTCAGTGATGAACAGCTTTTTTCTTACACTGATAATGAATTTGCAACCATTCCCATGATTAAGGCAAATCTACAAGGTGATTAGAGTATGTTTTGAAACAGGTGAAAGCCCTTTGGTTTTGAGAGGGTAGTCTTGGTGGTTTGCTTGATTGTTTTGCAGTTCTGGGGATTAAACACCAGAGCCTCATACATGCCCAGCAAGAGTTCTACCACTGAGCTACCCACCCTCCCAACTCAAAGTGCTAAAGCCCTTTCAGTTTCCCATCCAAGGTTCCATCATCCTGTCTCTTCCTACTGCCAAGACATAAGAACAGGTCAACAGAATGAGTTTATGTCATGTCCAAGCCACTCTGTCCCCACTGTCAGCTCAATCGTCTCTTGAGCCTCAAGGAACATAACCTTTAGGATCAAAAGACTTGGGCTCAAGACCCAGCTGAGCCCTTCACTAGGTCAAAGACCTCAGTCTCCTCCCCTGTAAAATGGAGGCAAAAAATGGCTCCCAACCCCCACCCCCAAATCAATGAAAGCGTTAAATTCAGACCCACACCTGGTCCATGGTAAGTGCAAAACACAGTTTGTTATTTTCCAAAACTGCAAGGTTTAACAAGTATACACTGTTGTCGTTCGGAAGACACTTCATAATGTTTGAGAGAGCCATGGTGCTGATCTTTTGAAATCTCTTTTGCTCTCTACTCACATCTCAAGCTGCATAAAAAGTGTCCTTTCTGGTGTCCCTGATGCCTTAGGTCATGTTGCTTATCCACATAAAAGCCCATTTGAGAATCATTATAAACCCAAGCAGCTTTCAGACCTCGGCTCGTCCCTTCTGAAGGGTCCCAAGGCGGTCACAGAGAAGTGCCCTGAAGCCTTATTTTCTTCCTTGGGTCAAAGATCCACCTGCGGTAATTAACAAGATCCATCCTAGACCCGACTGAGTTGGTGTAGCCACAAGACTAAAGGACGCCCTTCGACATGCCACATGAAAAAAAAAAAAAAAAGTCTCTCTGATTTTTTCACTCCCTGGTCTGAAAAGTCAACTTCTGTGAGCTTCTGTGGAAAACTCCAATTCATTAACGGGTTTCAACAGAAAAAGATGCTCTCAAAAGGCTTGTTGACAACCACTGTCGCTGTGGACTAACCATATCCTCATCCTTCATTACCCGGCTTTTATTAGGAAAAGAAAAAAAAATGGCATTTGTTCTCATGGACGTAACCTCACAGAAAGCTTTCATACCCCAGATGCACAACACACAGTACAATCTATAGCGTTCTTTTTGGAAGAACACTGGATACACTTGAAAGCACTGGTCAAATCCCCACTCTGTGTGTTGAAGTCATATTGTCCTCATTATTGGCATAAACCGGTCTTTACTAGCTGTGGGCTTGATTTATGGAGTCCCAGGTATAAAAATGCTGTTAACTCAATGTATATAATGCCGCTGATGGGGGTAGAGGTTTTTAACCAGGTTTTCAACCCTGCCTCGAGACAGACAAGATTCACCCCCAATATCAGGCCTTTTCTAAAGTGGAAATATGTGGCAGATGATGTTAATGGATACCAACCACAACAAACTGAGTGGGCAGGTAACAGGCAGGTAATTTACCTGAGCCTGCCACCAGCCTCTCACCTGTATCCAAGGTGACAGTGGCACCTAGGAACATAACAGACTTGTTTCCAGATCGCTCCTGTTTTATCCAGCTCACACAATGTTTAGGGTCTTTCATTTTAACTGCCTATATCTTAAAATCCTTGCGTTGTGGTTTAAAAATCTGGATTTTTAGCTTTTTCATCAAAAATCAGGAACTCTGATAAAATAGAGCCCAAGGATGACATCAGGAGCCCTGGAGCTCTTAATCACCATTGACAACCCAAACTTGCTCCCAAATAAACCTAAGATCTCAGTCTGTAGCCCCATCTTCCCTGGCCACAGCAACACCCATGCCCCACTGGGGCCCCTTCTCTAGTAAAAATGATGGGGTCCTACGCCCACAAGGTTGGCCATCCTGGAACAAGAATCAGCCAGAGAGGAAGAGCTGCAGCCTCCTACCAGAGCCACCACCAGACCCTTCCATGGACTGTCTGGTCCCAGGGGACAGTCACTTTTAAGACCTAAGAACCCAGGGAATGGACCACCTGGAAAAGGACAATGTTTTAAAAAGGTTTTAACTTAAAATAGTCAATCTTCATTATCTGCAGATGCCATAACTGGGAATGCAGCTGCTCACTAAAATGGATTTGTAACCCCCAACCCATACACTCAGACTTTCCTGGCGTTCAAATATGAGGACCCATGCAGAGCAGGGAGGAAGTTTTCAGTGGCCTGATGACCTGTTCCCAGCTTAGGATGAACAAAGCCATCTCTGCCTTCTTGCTCCACATCTCAAGCTGCAAATGAGCAATGTTTTCATGGCTTAAATCGTGCCAATTTTTTTTTTCATTTTCTGGGGAGTGGTCATTAAAATGGTCCCCAAGCGTAGCTCTGAAGTGCCACCTCATGCCCCTGAACACAAGAAGGCTAAAATGTGTTTTCCAGAGGAAATCAGTGCATTGGATGCACTTCTTTCAGGCATGAGTTATACCGCTGTGGAGCATGAGTTCAATGTGAATGAATTTTCGATGGAGGTTACATAAGGCATCTTTCAACAGTAAACGCAAATACCATGTCCAACGATGTATTGATTGGTAGATAAAATTATGTCCAGAAGCTGGCAGGAACCTAACTGTACTTCCCCTAGGGGCACCGGTTCAGCATTTGCTAACTCGGTGTTTGCCGGACTCCAGAGAACATAGCATGGGCACTACCTGAATGCTGAGCCTCAGAGCCAGTGCCACCCCAGTGAGTGGCCAGGAGAAAGTTCACAATGGGTATGATTTTTCCTTGGTTTTGAAGGGTTCCCAATAGCAGGGCTGGTTCAAGGAAAGGATCAGCATGGGATGAACTGTCTGCCCTTTCCTTCCCTGGGTGCAGAAAAGAGCAGAGACATCCCCTGGTTCTAGCCTCAGGGTCAATCTTGAGCCTGCCCTGCCCTTCCCATGGGGCCCTCTTTCCCTCATCTGTCTATGCCAGGTTCCATTTTATTTTGTCTGGAGCCCCAAACAAGCATCTTCCCCTCTACCTTGTGTTGCCTTCTTCTCGCTGAGAGGGTCTGAAGGACCAGGTCTTTACCATCACCCACAGAAAGGCCAAGACTTGAACTGTCTGGGAAGGACACAGAGTAGCAAGAAGTGGGAGGTGCAGTGGTGAACAGATTGTTTTTTAATTCTTCAAGCTTTTTCGGCTTTCTCTTTTTAAAGGATAGCAACCTGTTAATAAAGTGCAGTATCTTCCGATATCTTGTACCAAATATTTTTTCCTTGAATGAATCAACGAATTCAGGACTCAAGTATACAGTTGCCCAGGCTGGGCACTGCATGTTCCAGGTAGGGGAGATGCCATTCTCTCAGAGTCCGTGTGCAACCCAGAGCCCCATCAGAGTGGATCTCACTGAGAACCTACGACTTCCTACTGCATAGTGTACTTCATTGGTAACCTGGAGCTGAGCATCCTCTTTCTTCACAGATAATGAGAAGGAAGTGGTTTTTTTTTCCCTTTTCCTCCAGAAAGACTTATCATTGCCAAGTCACTGCTTACTCCAGGGCTTCAGAAACATGCTACTGCTTTTGTTGGTTTCCAAGCAGCAGCTGGAGACATCCCTGGACATCTCAATAGCTGGATGCAAACCTAACCCCGGCAGCTCTCCCTCATGCACACTGCATCTGCCTAAACTAGGGACTTGCAGAATCCTGTTGGTCTCCCTGTACCAATCTATCCATCCACATTTCTGAGCACCAGAGAAGGAAGGAAGGAAGGACGGGCAAGTAGGGAGGGAGAGAGGAGCAAGGCAGGCAGGCAACACTACAAGAAAATTTACAATAGGATTTCATTAGATGGATACTCCTTGAAGTCTTCCTAGAATTCAAAGCTCAAATAATTCAAGGCAAAGTGGTTTGTGTTTCTGATTTTAGTCAAAGCGTAACCACCTAAAACCTGGGCATGACAGCGTCTACTTCACAATTTATTTATGCAATTTACATTTCACCCAAACATACATTTTATTGTAAGTTGGAGCCCCAATAAATAGAGCTGCATAAGAAACTACCCCAAACATAGAGACAGAAGGCAATCATCCTATCAAAGTGGATTCTAAGGATCCAGACTTCAGAGCGGGTAGAAAAGGGATGGCTTAGATCTGACCCATGATGGCTGGAGCCTCATCTAGGGAGATGCGATGGGCTGGGGTCCCAGAACAGCTGGGCACTTGGTCCTGGGTGGTCTCCTCCACTCCACATCTGGAATAGGGGTGGAACACTTCCAGAGCCAGGGCTCAGGGGTGCTGCTTTCCAGAGCACTGACACTGGTCTCTCCAGAGGTCTTGGGCTTCTGCAGCATAGAAGTTGGACCTGAGAGAAAGCCTCCTTGTAAAGGGATGAGAATGAAGGGGTCCAAGAAATTCAGGAGAAATCTATACTCTACACTGTCCTCCAAAGACAGAACAGAACAATCTGCTATGGATGTATAGAAAGGTAAGAGGGAACTTACTTAGGGAAATTGGCTCATGTGATTATGGAAGCTGAGAAGTCTCACCACAGGCCATCTGCAAGCTGGATAACTTGGGATGATACCAGCATGAGTCAGTCCAAGTCCAAGTTGTAAGAACCCAAAAGTTCCTAGTTCAAGTCCTGGAATCCAAAACCAGAGAGCCTGGAGTTCTGGTAACCAAGAAGAAAAGTATCTATCCCAGCTCCAAGAAAGAGACCAGACCCTTTACCTCTGTTTTTGTGGTTTCTAGGCCCCCAGTCTCCCGGATGGCATGTGTCTCACACTGTAGGCAGATCTTTCCCCCTCAACCCACTCAGACTCACATGCCAACCTCCTCTGGAAAAACCCTCAAAAATATCCCCAAAATAATGCTTTGGCAGGTCTCTAGACATTTCTTAATCCACCATCAAAAAGAGTCAGGGCTTCTTTTAGGCTAACACCAGAAGTCATGGAGTATCACTTCTACTTTCCACTGGTGACAAACCAGTCACTATAACTAGCCCAGATGTGTTCATCAGCTTTTCATCACTGTGACAAAATACCTGAGAAAAATAAACCCAAAGGAGGAATGGTGTCAGAGGTTTCACTTTGTGTTGGCTTGGCCCTATGGCTTTGGGCCTGCAGTGAAGCAGAACGTTATGGTGGAGAGTATGGGGTAGAGGAAGACTGCTCACCTCATGGAGGACAGGAAGCAGAGAGAAAGATAGGAAGGGGCTGAAGTCCCATTTCCCCTCAGGGCACAGCCCCAATGACCTAAGTGCCTCCCACTAGGCCCCACCTCCTAAAGGTCCACCACCTCCCAGTAGTGCCACAGGCTGGTACCGAAGCCTTCAGTATATTGGCCTCTATGGGACATTTCAGATCTAAACCATAACACCACATTCAAGGGGAGGAAAATTAGAAACTACCTCTTTTTTAATACTTTTTTAGTTGTTGATGGACTTTTATTTTATTCATTTGTTTGTATGTGGTGCTGAGAATCAAACCCAGTGCCTCACACATGCAAGGCAGGTGCTTTACCACTGAGCCACAACCCCAGCCTAGATACCACCTCTTGATGGGGAGTGGCAAGCTCACATTGAAAAAGAGCAAGCAACATGGGAGACACCAAAGCAGCCATCACTGAAAAATGCAATCCTCCCTAAAGTCCTTCTTGGCAATGCAATGCAAATATGTGACAAAAACTGCCAGAAATGCAGGTGCTATGTGACAGAGAATTAGTGCCCCCCTCCATTGGCAAAGCATATGGTGCCAGGTCAGAATGGGATTCCCAAACCCCACAGCCCAAGGTTAAATTCCAGGCCTCCCAGGGACTTTCATTTTCTCATCATTAAAAGAGTGATCATGCCCACTTCAGAGACAGATTGTGTTCATTAAATGCCATTTTCCAAACTTTATCAAGGGGTCACTAAGGAAAGTTTTCAATCTGTAACAATTGTGCTTTCAACAACCTCACAAGCTAAGAAATTTAGCTTTATCAATTAGATATTTGTCTAGGTGCAAAGAGAAATCCTGAATATATGCCATCCCAGTAACAGAAAGCCTGAGAAAACTAACCATCCTCTGCTCATTCCACCTCTCCTTCTAAGGAAAAAGTTCTGAGACACCTGAATTTTTGACCATCAACCACAGGCTGAAATCAAATAGGTCTTCACTTTTGTTTTTTTCTTAATTTTCCTTCAAATTTTGATAGGTCTTTGACACCAAGATCAATAGAGGAAGTTGGAGTTGGGAGATGATGGTAGTATAGGTTGAATATCTCTTATCCAATGGTGGGGACCCAAAATGTTTCAGATTTCAGATTTTTTTTTCAGATTTTGGAATACATGCAGAGACACAATGAAATATCTTATGGATGGGATCCAAGTCTAAACATCAAGTTCATTTAGGTTTCCTACACATCTACACATTGTTTGAAGGCAATTTTAGACCATATTTTTAGTGCACCTTTATTTTGACAGTGGCCTATCACTGAGGTCAGGTGTGACCTCATCTGAGATCACATGCCTAGCTACTTGTGGCTTCATTCCAGCACACAAAAACTGTTCCAATTTTGGAACATTTTGGATTGTAGATATTCAGATGAGCCATGTTCTACCTCTACAAGGTCAAGATTTGGGGGGAAATAATGTTTGATATGGGAATATAACAGGACTCTGGTTCCTGGATGATCTTCTCCACCATTTAAGATGTGCTGAGACTTAATGATACAATTTTCAGAGAAATGAGAGACTGGGAAATGTTTCCTGGTGTGGCCAATGGTTATAAAGACATGTATATATTGGACATGAGATGCTATGCTGGGTCCTGACATTACGATAACTCAGACAGAGATTCTACCCTCTCCACAGTTATGGGAGGTGAAGAGAGGAAAAAGCCAGGTTACACAGTAGAAGGTGATTGGTGCCACGTGAGAGGTACAGAGCATGTGCAAGGTAAATCCACAGGACTGAGAACTAACGTGCCGTAGCAGGCAGACACTCATGCATGGCTAGACCTGGGGAGGACATTCCAAGAGGGAGACAGCACAGACAAGGATGTGAAGCCAGGCAAGTGAGGGGCACGTATACAGCAGGCAGATCACGTTGGCCGTTTGAGAGTTGCTAATAACAGTGGATGAATAGGCCATGCCCACGGGACACAAGAGGATCGTGGGGCCATAACACTGGAAGACAGAGCATCAGAGCCCATGAAAGGAGTAGCACATCACCCAGGTACCCTACAACGTTTATTCCAACCCAGTGAATCCCTCATGTGATTGGCCTGTGATCAGGAGTAGGAAGACATTACAGAGGACTGAGGCAAGAGAGAAGAGGGAGAAATAGAAGATGATGGCCCCTGGAGGCCACACCCAGAATGAGGAAAGCAGGCTGAGCAGCTGAAAGACAAAAGATCTAAAAAGATCCTTTTTTAAAATCCATGTAACAGGCTAAGGCACACTGCATTAAGTTCAGCAAAGAAGTCACAGATGCTAAGAGCAGCTTACAGGGTTCCTCTGAAGACAGATAAGAACTCCAGGGCCTTGGTCAGTGTTGGAAAAGACGTCTCACCAGACATGTCACTCTTAATAGAGCATGACACCTGGTAACACACTGAGACAGCGTTTTGTACTTACTCATCCGGCATATCCATAACACTCAGTGACTCCAGGCTGGGTGAAGTTGAAACACATCACAAACAAACTGCCAAGGCATCCACAGAGGGCACCTTGCAATTCTTTTTTAAAGATGCATCTTTTCTTTGAACGAGTGATTCCACTACTAGGGAATGTATCTTCTGTGCATCTTCAATCATGTGCATAGTGACAATTGTACAAGGCTGTTCACTGTAGTAATGTATGGAATAACTAGACTGGAACCAATCAAAGTGCCCATCAAGAGAGGATTGATTAAATATGACACATTCACATAATGAATAACCAAAAACGGGGGGGGGCAAAGAAATCTGTTTCACTGTAATGGCATAATCTCCCATTATTTGAAGAAAAATACATATAGACTATCTGTATGATATACAATCATTGATGGGTTTTGTATTTTTTGAAGGAAAGCCATATAACAATTGTGCTTTCAACAACCTCACAAGCTAAGAAACTTAGCTTTATCAATTAGATATTCGTCTCTATATGGAGAGAAAGAGAGAGAGAGAGAGAGAGAGAGAGAGAGAGAGAGAGAGAGAGAGACTCCACTCTTTTTTCTTTTCTTTTTTTTTTTTTTTTTTTTTTGCTTATGCATTAACAATCTCTGGAAGTATCCAGAAAAGACTAATGACTAATGACCTTGGTTAGCTTTGTGAAGAACAAGAGTTATGTGCCTGGAAAATAGAAGGTAGAAGGAAAAAAGACTGTCACATACACAATTTTGTTGTTTTTAATTTTGAACCAGACAGAAGTATTATCTATTTTTCAAATTAAAAACATAAAAATTCTAGAGCAAGAATAAAACTAAAGGTAAAAAAAAAATAAACAAAACCACCAGTTTCTACCCCTCACTCATATCTAGCCTTTTCCTCCCATTCCAAGTTTATAAAATTTCTTGATTTCCAACACTTCTTATTTTTATTAGCTTTGACATTTCAGATTCAAGTTTCTGGCTTGAATGACAAGTTGGAAAAATTCTGCAGAAGTATTTGCAAAACTACTCTATAGAAAAACTCACATATGGGCACAAACATGTACAAAGTGTTCTGGTGATGAGGGATAAACAAAAACAATCAAAATGTCCAGCAGTAGTAAGTAAATCAAATAAGTTAGGTTACATGCACACGGGACAACATTATCAGCATTATCAGATTCCTTTTATATTTTGAAGACATACCTATTTTAAGACTTTATATACTATATAGAAATATATTACCAATATAAATATGTAAACTTTATATGAGTATATCATATACCTTGTTTAATTAAATTTATGTTTTTAATTAAATTTGTATTTTATAATTATATAATTAAATTTATTTTATAAATTAAATGTATATAACATAGGTTTACACAAACTTTTAAAATATTTCTACCTTTGATAAATATAAATATATATACAAAGGTCAAAATATCCACTTTATGGATACATATAAGACATTTTTGACATGTACACATGAACAATATGTCACTACATGTCAACATTTCTAATGTGCACCTATAGAAATGAATACATATAAAATATGTGTGTATAAATAGAAAATCTGTAAATAGAAAAAGCGCGGGAGCATCCTCTGTAGTGCAATAATATTTGCACGAGAAAAGGAAATGCAAGATAGCTTGAGATTTTTACTGTATAAATCTTTTTACAAACAGAACTTTTACTTGCGTGGGTTTTAAACAATAAAAATTTAGACTCTTGGTGCCTGACATGATAAGCAATCACCACTAGAGGGCACTATAGATTGCTGAATATTTCTCAGATTTCTCCTTCTGGAAGGGGGCGCGAACGCAATAGTGCGAAGGAAGCTTTTTCACCTCTCCTTTTAAGGGGCTCTTTAAGTGCCCCATGACTGGGAACCGAACTTACTGGTGTTGGGCGTGGGGAAAACCTACTGTCCTTCTCGCCCCACCACCTCGAACCCGCCTCTGGGGCTACAATGGGCGTGAGAGTCCCTTATCAAGCCTCCAACACCCTTTCGCCCACCAGAGGTGGTCTGCAGGATGCTGCTCAGGGTGGAACACGTTGGCTTAGGAGTAAATTTCCAAGAGTCGGTTCCAAAGGAGCACCCTGAGAAATTTGTGGGGGACACTTGCAGTTACTCGGTGACACTAGTGAGAAATCCTGGCGTCTGAGGGAAGCAGAAGGAAGAAGGACATTTCTGAAATGTCCTCAAATTCAGCCTGAAATGCATGGTGATGAACACTCTGTGATACTTCCCTAACCTAAATCCTGTCGCTGTCTACCATGTAACCAGAGAGCTACGGCCTGGTTTAGTATGAGCTAAATTGTGCAGGAATGCAGGGTAAGTTAAGGTCTTTTGTCGCATCTAGAAATTTACCAACTGTTTTTCCCCAGTGTTGAAAACCAGGGCACTGTGGTGGTCTGGATCATGGTCTGGATTTGGGGACTCTGGTCACATTCCCACAGAACAAACACCTGGGTACTTTCTTGAATATTCTAGAAAATCTACTCAAACATTTACCCATGACGATTGTGTGTGTGTGTGTGTGTGTGAATTTAAAGAAAGTCACTTTTTTAACTTCCCTTTTATTTGTCCTTTAAATTACGGATGGAACTTTTATGACATCTATAAGCAATTTATACTATTCATGAATTTCATTTCAAGATAGGAAAGGAACTATTGTAAAATACTGCCATTTAAGAAATGATTGAGAGCTGATGCCATGGCACCAGCCTATGGGTTCCCACTGCTTTGAAGGCTGAGGCAGGAGGATAGCTCCAGACCCTGGCAGCCTGGGAAATAAAATCCCATCTCAAAAAAATAAATAAAAAGAAGAAGAGACTCCGGTGACCCACTTCAGCTGCAGTTAACCCAAATGCTTTCCTTCTAGAGCAATGGTTCCTTACCTGGGCTACAGTGAACCACCCGGGACCCAGGGCAGGAGATTCTGCTGGAATGTATCTGAGCTGCAGATACTAAACTGGGATATTTTTAGAGCTCCCCAGTTGATTCTAATGCAGCCAAATCTGAGATCCATTCTCTACAAAAAAAAAAAAAAAAAAAAAACTAAAAATTAACACCCCCCCCCCCCTCAGTGCTACTCAAAATATTGTTGTACAGAGCAATCACATCGGCATCACCTGGAAGCTCGCTAGAATTTCAGAATATTAATTTCAGAATCCACCTGAGTCTGAATCTCTGAGGCCCCGGTATCTCTGTTCCATCTCAGTGTTTGATGTTTAATTTAGTTTAAAATAAACTTTTGAAATGGAATCGATCAGAAAGCAAAGGTGTACAAGAAGTGACTTTTTCAATACTTCTCCTGTAAACTTAAGCTTTAGATTCCTTTTCGAGAATAACACAGGCTCTTCACTGTTTACAAGGCTATTTGAGTTGCAAAAATTCTCTCTCTACCCATGTGGCTTTGTAATTCCTATATGCCACCCCCACGCCCCATTCAACGCTGGTGGCCACAGTAGGACAGACAGAAATCTTGAGGACACCTTTTTCATGCATCTGGAGCAGAAATCTTGGCAGCCGACAATAAATGATCCAGATCCATCAAACAGATGCAGATATTTATATTTTTATTGGTGCATAAGAATAGTACATATTTATGAGATACAATGTGATATTTTGATTCATGTATATACTGCGTAAGAATCAAATCAAGGTAATTAACATGTTCAACACCTTAAATTTTTATCATTTCTTTGTGGTGAATGCATTCAAAATCCTCTCTTCTATTTTGAGATATGCTATGCATCATTGTTATCTATATTCACCCTCCTGTGCCTCAGAAAAACAGAGCTTATTTTTAAGGGGCCTCCAAGTAAGACTTTTGCAGGTTGCAGATTTTTTGCACAGCCTAATCCTTACATGAACACGAATTCATCTAAATTGCAGCCTGAATTTTTATTTTAACTTACCAGAGAAGTCTTGCCAATTGAAGAGATTTGTTCTTCAGTCACTGTTTTTCATTCTCATACCAAATAAGTGCATTTTTAAGAACCAGACCTAAAAACTTGCAAGACTCTTGCAACTCTTCACTGGAGAAGCTCATCTCCAAATAAATCCCCAATCAGCAGCACTTCATGCTGCTTTTATATCATTAAAGTTCTGTAAAAGAAAGCTCCTGGGTCTCTCGCCATCAGCTAAATCTTTCTGAACAAGAGCACCAGTCTTGAACTTGGCCAGGACTCTCACAAGATGAAGAAGTTCACCCCTCCTCCAGCCAGTTCTCCTTGTCCATCCTCCCGGGGAGGCTTGGCCCTTTGGCACAAAAGCAGTGGTGGCCATTCATCCTCCAGTGAAGCCAACTTCCTCTGCATTGATTCCACCCATTGGCATCTGACATCCCCACAATGCCATACACTGCAGGGGAGAAGAGATGACTGGAAAAGGAGGCAGGATGCCAGCTCTTCTCCAGGCGTATCCAAGGATGGCCATCTCCCGCTGTCCTGAGGTTTAGATCAACACCAGAGTCCCTGACTAGCAGGTAACTTGTGAATGGATACTTCCACCCTGCCACAAAAAAGATTCCTGTTGATCGATCAAAGCTAATTTTAGAAAAAAATGGTTTTCTAAAACTTCTCTTGCAAAGTCAAACTTGAGATTCCTCTTTTAGATTTTGCAAACAGGACTAACAACTGATTTCACCCACAGAAACATAAATTGCACATAGTAGACACTCAGTTATTTGTGAAATATTGAATTAATGCCTATATGCTGAACATACTCCATGTATGTATACATGCCTTTATATCTCTCTATCCAGAGCTATAGTCCACCCTCTATGTTCATAGATCTTTACATCTGACTACCTATAGATGGACAGACTGGCCCACCCAAGTCAACAACTAGTTAAATAAATAAGTCTATATTCTGTGCTGCCTGCTGTATATCACCACATTCCTAACCTGTCTCTTACACCAAAGCCAAGAGGAAAGTATCATCCCTGAATCCTCACTAAACCATCTAAGAAATAGAACAGAGATACCAGGGCCTCAGAGATTCAGATTCAGTTGGATTCTGAAATTCTAGAATCAAAGCCATACATGACAGGAAATGAGGCATTGGTGCAAAATTTTCTAGGAGGACCAAAGGAGTCACAGGCCATCTGAGAATTATTTGTTGCATAAACTCAGATGCATGAGAGACAGAGATAACCTGGTGTAGGGGAAGATTAGATCTCAGGCCATCTAGATTCAATTTCTGGTTTGTCAACCTTCTGTGCTCCTGTTAACTAGTAACCTTCCAGCAGCTGCAAAGAAGCTGGTGGAGTTTGAAGGAAACTGTAGAAGACGGGGGTAATGGAAAGCCCTTTGTATGACACTTTTGACCCTTGTCAAGAAATGCAACCAGAGCTGGGCACAGTGGTGCACACCTGTCACCCAGCAACATGGGAGGCAGAGGCAGGAGGATCACAAGTTTGAGGGCAACCTGGGCAGTTTAATAAGACCCTGCCTCAGAATAAAAAATAAAAAAGGTCTGGAGATGTAGCTCTGCAACAGAGCACTTACCTAACATGCACAATCCTCAGTGAAAGGAGGGAAGGGAAGGAGAAAGGGAGGGAGGGAAGGAGGGAAGAAAGAAAAGAAAACAGTTAACCTAGTTAGGAAAATCAAGCCATTTTCATTCATTCATTTCCTAAAGAAAATGGCCCTTTTATGTGACTATTGATTTCCAAAGAGCTCAATATTAGGCTCTGATTGCCCCACAGCAGAAATAGTTACTTTTATTTACTCCTGAAAATGGAGTTTTTTTTTTTTAAAAAAGTTGCAAAGGTGACACCATAAACATCAGCTTCAATTTCATTTTGATGGGTGTAGGTCATCAATCATAGGAACAGCCTCTGAATCCTTGCTCCAGGTGCAATAAAGGCCACATTTGATTTTGCTTCTTGTTGTACTCCTAATACCCAACATATTGCCTGGTACACAAATAAGTGCTCAATAAATACTGGAAGCTAGGACACGATGGCACACACAAGTCATCCTAGCAGCTCAGAGGGCTGGGGCCTCTGAGGAGGATCACAAGTTCAAAGCCAGCCTCAGCAATTTAGTAAGGCCCCAAGCAACTTAGTGAGACCCTATATAAAAATTAAAATGACTGGGGATGTGGCTCAGTGGTTAAGTGAGGAAGGAAAGAAGGAAGGAAGGAAGGAAGGAAGGAAGGAAGGAAGGAAGGGAGGGAGGGAGGGAGGGAGGGAGGGAGGGAGGGAGGAAGGAAGGAAGGAAGGAAGACAGACTAGAATGATTAATTGAACTGTTAACATATGATCCTAAATATTATTACCATGTATGGAACACCTATTGCATACTCAGCTCAAGGCTAATTAGTTTCATTATAGTTGTGCATTTATTTTTCATAGCATCTCCAGGAGGTAGAGAGGTCAATAAACAAACTCACATGACTAATAAGGACGTGGAGAATTTAGAGAAGTGAAGAGATTGGCAAAGGATTGCATAGCTCATTAGCAGAGTAATAATTCATAGTGGAGAAAGTCTTACTTCAAAGTCTGTCTTCATTGTGTCATGTAACTGCCATTCATTATGTAACTTTTGTAAAATCATAATCTATGTAATTTTTACCTATTTGCAATTGTAAATATTATAATCATTGTAATGTAATTTAACATTGTTATAATTTTGTAAAATTGAAAATTTATGTAATTATGAAAATTTTAGTGTATTTGGGGAATGGACTTTTTAATGCTATGAGATTGTACATGTGCAAACCTCACAAAATGAATGAAAAAATAATGTCAATATTTTAGGATCTCTTTCAGAAAAATGGAAAAGGGTATATTCTTCCACTCACCTTATAAGACTACATAGATTTGATATCAAAACTCATACTAAAAATAAGGGAAATTAGAGAAAAATATCATGCATGCAAAATACATATCATAAATTCACAGATGAATATCACAAAGTAGATGCAAAAATTCTAAGCAAAAAATAATACTAAGCTATCTAAATCCAGTGACATAAAATTGAAGGGTACCTCCTTATTAAGTTTGGTTCATCTCAAGAATTCAGAGTTGGTTTAGCATTAGAAAAATCAATTAACGTAATTCATCACCTTAAGAGTATAAAGCTCATGGACAAGTAGAATTAATATTGTCAAAATGGCCATACAACAAAAACTAATATACAGATTCAAAGCAACCCCCATCAAAATGCCAATGACATTCTTCAAAGAATTAGAAAAAAAAATTCTTAAATTCATTTATGACTTAAGAATAGGAGATCAAAAATAGTCAAAGCAATACTAAGCAAGAAAATTAAAGCAGGAGGCAACCAATTCCTGATCTGAAATTATACTACAGAGCTATAGTAACAAAAACAGCATGCTATTGGCATCAAAATAGACATGAAGACCTATGGAACTGGATAGAAGACACAGGTAAATCCACATACCTACAGCCATCTGATATTTGACAAAGGTGCCGAAATGTATTTTGGACAAAAGACAACCTTTTTAACAAATGATGCTGGAAAAACTGGATTGCTATATGTAAAAACATGAAACTAGATCCCTCTCTCTCACCCTGCACAAAACTCTAATCAAAATGGATCAAAGATTTAGGAATTAGTCCAGAAATTTTACAACTGCTTGGTGAAAACATAGGGTCAACACTTCATCATATAGGCACTGACTTCCTTAACAAGACCCCCAAAGCACAAGTAATAACACAAAGAATCAATAAGTGAGATGGTATCAAACTAAAAAGCTTTTGCACAGCAAAGGAAACAATTAAAAGTGTGAAGACAGAGCCTATATAACCGGGAAAAACCTGGCCAGCCCCTCCTCCAACAGAAACTACAAAGAACTTTAAAAAAATCAATAATTGGACAAAAGAACCAAACAAAAACTTCTCAAATGAAGAAATACAAATGGGGGCTGGGGATGTGGCTCAAGTGGTAGCGCGCTTGCCTGGCATGCACCGGGCACTGGGTTCGATCCTCAGCACCACATGTGATCCTGCAATATGTACACGTGGAAAAATAAGATTACGTACCCCATTTGAATCAAATGTATGATATGTCAAGATCATTGTAATGTTTTGAGCAACTAATAAAAATTAAAATTAAATAAATAAAATAAAGATGTTGTGTCCACCGAAAACTAAAAAATAAATATTAAAAAATTCTCTCTCTCTCTCTCTCTCTCTCCCCCCCTCTTAAAAAAAAAAGAAATACAAATGGTCAACAAACATGGAAAAATGCTCAACATCTCTAGTAATCAGGCAATGTAAATCAAAACTACACTAAAATTTCATCTCATTGCTGTCAGAATGGCAATGATCAAGAATACCAACAATAATAAATGCTGGTGAGGTTGCAGGGGAAAATGTACACTTGTACATTATTGGTGGGTCTACAGATCAGTATAACCATTCTAGAAAACAGGATGGAGACTCCTCAAGAAACTAGGATGGAACCAGCATATGATCCACCCATCCACTCCTTGGTATTTTTCCAAAAGATCTAAAATTGGCATACTACAGTGACACAGCCATCTCAATGTTGATAGCAGCACAATTCACAATAGCTAAATTATGAAATTAACCCAGATACCCATCAATAGAACGAATGGATTAAGAAATTGTGATAAACATGTATATATACAGATATAGATATATATAAACACAGGCACATTAGAGTTCTATTCAACCATTCGAAAAAAGAATGGAATTATGGCATTTGCTGATAAATGGATGGAAATGGAGAATATCATGCTAAGTGAAATAAGCAAAACCCAGAGGTGGAATGTCTTCTCTCATAAACAGAAGACAGACACATAAAGGAAAAGGGGGTAGGAAGGATAGGAGTAACACAAAGGGAAGATCAATAATATAGACAAAGGAGATTGAGAGGCAGACAGGAGGTATAGGTAAGGAAAGGCAATGCAAAATGAATTCTTACAAAAACCATGTTATGTGCATGTATAATTAAGACAGGGAACTTCAACTTTATGTGTAGGTAGAAAGAACCAATCAAATACAAATTAATATACAAGCAAAAACAAGTGTAGTAGAGGAAAAGAATGGGAAAGAGGAGGGAGGAAGAGGTGTAAAGGGAGAGGAATCATGAACTTAAATCAAACTCCATACATGGATGAGTTTGTTGGGATGAACCCAACTAGTACGTATAACTATAAGGCTCTAATTTAAAAAAAAAATAATATAAAGTGCACAAGTAGTTTATTTATGTGCCAAGCATAAGGCTATGATTTTGATCCCTAGAACCAAAGTAAAAGAAAGAGAGAAGCAAAAATAAAAGTGATTATTTTATAAATGCAAAAAAAAGTAATTGCTAAAATGTAACATGCATTCATGGTTCAAAATAAACACAATCAACAAATTAGAAAAAGAAAGGGACTTATTAATATGATAAAGGTACCTACAATAAACCTTCAGCAAACATCAAAGTTAATAGTGAAATATTAAATGTTTTCCTTTAGAAATCAAGATGGGGACAAAGATGCCCATAATAATCTCTTCCCTTTATAGAGGTTTTAACAAATATATAAGGCAAGAAAAATGAACAGTCGTGTGACCTATAGGGAAATATGTCCTGAGAAAGGACTTATTAGGTAATGTGTGAGCATCACAAAGTGAATTTACACAAACTAAGATGACTATGATGTCATTAGCTAATATAATCTTATGAGCCCACTGTCATAAATGCAGTCTCTTGTTGGCTTGTCAGCCATGTGCTAACATCATTATGTGACACAACGGTATTTAAAACCATAAGAACTTAAAAAGGAAGCAGCAAAACTATTGTTACTTAGCAGATAATGTAATAGTCCACATAGAAAACTAAAAGAATTTATAAAATAGAAGTTATAAGAGTTTCACAAGGTTATTCATTGCAAAATCAATATGCAAAAAATAAATTGCATCTCTATTTTATTAGCAATCATCTCAAACATAAAATTAAAAGAAAAAGATACCTGTTGTATTTGCATCAAGAAGAATACCAAAAGTGATATACAGATTCAATGAGATTCCCATCAAAATACCAATGATATTCTTCACAGAAGTAGAAAAAAAGAGTCTGAAGTTCTTATGGAACAATAAAGGACCCAGATAGTCAAAGCAATACTGAGCAATAAAAGTGAGTCTGGAGACATTACACACCTCACCTCAAATTATACTACAGAGCTAAAGTTGCAAACAGCATGGTATTGGCATTAAAAAGAGACATAAAGACCAATGATACAGAAGACACAAAGACAAGCCCACATATCTACAGTCATCCAATCATTGACAATGGTACCAAAAATATGCATTGGAGGAAAGGCAAACTTTTTAATAAATGGGGCTAGGAAAACCAGATATTCATACATAGAAAAATGAAACTAGATCCCTATCTCTCACTCTACACAAAAATAAACCCAAAGCAGATCATGTGCATGTATGAACTCATCACGATGAATTACAAATTTTATGTATAACTATAATGTACCAATTTTTTAAAAGGAAGAGGAAAAGAATACCAAGTACCTAACAATAAATATAACAAGACTTTTATGCAAGAAAAGTTAATTTTAAAAGAAAAATAAATAAGGAGCAACCTGATATTCATGGATTTAAATGTTCAATGTCATAAAAGTACCAATTCTGCACTAAATTGTTGTGTAGACTAATTAAATTTCCAATTAAGATCTAACAAGTAGGGGCTGGGGCTATGGCTCAGTGGTAGTGCACTTGCCTTGCATGTGTGAGGCACTGGGTTCCATTCTCAGTACCACGTATAAATAAATAAAGATCTATCAACAGCTTATATATATATATATATATATATATATATATATATATATATATATATATATATATATTTTAAACAGATCTAACAAGCAGATGCTAAAATTTTTGTAGAAATGGAAAGGATCAAAACTAGTAAATATACTCCCAAAGAAGGAAGAAGAGAGTGGATTTGCTCTACCCACTGACAAGACTTAAAATAATACTACTTTAATTAAAGTGATTTGTATTGATTTGAGGACAGATAACTAGATTAATAGAAGAGGATACAGTGTTTTTGAAGAGGCTCTGACACATATGGACACTTGGTTTATGACAAAGATAAAACTGAAAGACAAAGGGGAAAGAATCATCTTTACAATATATATGGCTGGAACATATATATGTGAATAGTATCCACATGAAAAATGTGAAATGGGACCCCAACCTCACACCATATGTACAATTGACTCCAGATGGGTTATATGCAAAAATCAAACCAAAAGATGAAAAATAATTTTTTTAGAAGGTATCTTAAAAGACTATGTTCTTAATGCTGAAAAACATAAAAATGTCTTAAATAAGATGTATTTTAAATGCTAAGCATAAAGGAAAAAACTGATAAATTTGACTATTCTTAAAAATAAGCCAGATGTGGTGACACATACCTATAATCCCAGCTACTCAGGAGGCTTAGGCAGGAGGATCACCTGTTTGAGGCCAGCCTGGATAACTTAGAGTGATTCTGTCTCTAAATAAAAAAGGGACTGGAGACGTACAGATCAGTGTTAGAACAGATGCTTAGCAGGTACCAGGCCCTGGGTTCAGTTCCCAGCAGGAGGAAAAGGAGAGTGAGAAGAGGGAGGAGAAAGAAGAGAAAAGAAAGGGAAGGAGGAGAAGGAAGAAAGGTATTATTTTGTTCATCAAAAGACATTAAGAAAAGGCAAGTGATTTAATGGGAGAAAATATGTGGAGCACATAAAACCGACAGACAGCTCTAACTACATAAAGAATGCCTGTAAATCACTAAGTACGGCCAAAACTCTCATAGAAAAATGGGCCCTCCAAAACCGTGAATATGCACTTCACAAAAGGGAATCCAAATAGTCAACAGACATGTGAAAGATTCCCAGCCTATTAGTAATCAAGGAAATACAACTTAATATAATGTTCATGAGCCCAAAACAAGAACAATGCCCATGTCCATGAATGTAGAGTGGATAAATAAATTCAGGTGAAGTCACACAAGGCAATACTACACAAACAGTAAAAATAAGTGGACTATAGCCATAACACAATAATTTGAACGAATTTCAAAATCATCATGTTGAGTGAAAAAAAGAAAAAGAAAGAAAAGAAGAAGAAACTGATGCAAAATAGTATTTACTATCTGGTTTTGAACTTATAGAAAGTTCGAAAACAGGCAAGAGAAAATTATATGATTCATAGTTAGTTAATAAACCCTCAAAATCAAAAATCAAAGCAAAAAAAGATTACAATGAATTGAGACCATCGTCAGCTAGTTGTTGGGGAGTTGGGAGAGATATAGGATCAGTAGATAGAATGAAGGTGTCTTCTAGGGCTGGTGATGATCAATATTTACCTGTGATAATTACACAGTAGTCACACTTTTTTGTAAATGTGTTATAATTTATACTTAAAAACTGTTTTCAATTATAGAATGATGCAGCTATCATTATTTTTTGTGCGTCTCTGCTTACACAATGTGCAAGAATATATTTAGGGCACATCCTGGGAATGGATTTACTGGGCCATAGGATATGCAGTTCATTTTTCCAAGATAGCATGCAATTATTTTCCAAAGTGGTTGCACCAATATGTACTTGCAACAGCAAAATTCAATTACTCTCAGCAAATTACATATTCACCAACACTTTATATCATAATCTTTTATTTTTGTCACTCCAGTGACTGTAAACAGGTGTCTCTTTGTCAACTAAATTGCATTTCACCAATTACAAATGACACAGAGATTTTTTTTAAAAAATCTACTCTATTGAATTTTTTCTCATATGGCTAGCACCATTTTTGTGCTGTGTAACAAAACTTCCCTACCTGAGGTTATACATCCTACCATTTTCGGAAAAAGTATTCACATTTTACTGTGTTCATTTTTTCTAATTTTTCTACAATTAAATTCAAGTAGATTTTGAGATAGAGATCTAACTTTATTTATTTATTTTTTCTGCCTGGATAAACAATCAATTCATCACTGCTTACTGAGTAATCTATACTTTTCCTAGGGATCTGTCCTATGCCAAGTTTTCAAATGTTGGTGGTCTCTTTGTGGACTCTGTTCTGTTCCATTGGTCAATATGCCTGTCTTTGTGCTATCATACTACCGACTATAATTCGGGGACAACTCCCACAGTAGTACTCTTAGGAGTATCTTAACTATTTTCATGTTGTTGTTGTTAATATAAGAATTTTTGTGATTTGTGGGCAGCCCTTGTCAACATATATGTAGATTCTTATAGAAGTGGCTCTGTGTCTTCCAGAAAAATGACTGGCAGCTCACTTCAAGCCTCTGCTCTGTGCTTTGCTTGATTATTCCATTTAATGCTCACGACAGCCCAGTGATTGAGTGATATACCAAGGAGAGGGCCCACTTCTATTAGCAATACCAATACTGATGAAAAGTCATCTGCTTCTTATTATCATCATGTCCAACAATTCTAAAAAAGATCAGATATAAGATACTCTTCACTGGAAAAAAATCTTTCATTTATCAAAGTCCAAAATTACTAAAATTAAAATGTTTTAGTAATTTTATTTTATTTTATTATTTTTTGGTATTGGGGGTTGAACCCAGGGGTATTTTACCACTAAGCCACATCTCCAACACTTGTTTTATTTTGAGACAGGATCTCACTAAGTTGCTGAAGGCTTCACTACTTTGCAGAGGCTGACCTTGAATTTGTGATCTTCCTGCCTCAGCCTCCTGAGTCACTGGGATTACAGGTGTGCATCACTTTGCCAGGCTATCAAGCTAGCATATTTTATTAGATTATCTTTAGTAAACCTTGTATTCTATGTAGCAGTTAATTAATAGAATCCTCAGTTATACTGTCAGTTCTTGACCATGTGGATCCAGGATGTTATGAAAGTGAGTCTCAGTTAGGAATAAAAACATGTGGCATTTCTCTCTCTCTCTCTCTGCCTGTCTTATTTCACTTTACATATTGTCCTCCAGGCCCATGCAAATGATAGGATTTCATCCTTTTATAGCCAAACAGTGTTCCATTATGGATGTGCACCATGTTTTCTCCATCCATTCATCTGTTGATGGCATTTAGGTTGATTCTAGATATTGATTCTTGGCCACTGGGAACAATGAAATCTAAAGAGTTTATCTCAGAGAAAATGCAAGTGGAAGAGTGATTATCTGGAACTGGGAAAGGAAGAGCAAGGGATATAGGGAGAGGTTGGTCAAGGGTCACCCAGGTAATCAGATAGGAAGAATAAGTTCCAGTGATCTATTATGCTGCAGTAATACAGTGAACAACAATGCATCATAAACTTAAAAATTGCTAAAAATGAGGATTTTAAATGTTCTTACCAAAAAGAAATGATAACCATTTAAGATAATAATCAAATTACTTTGATTTGAGCATTACACAATGTATACAGAAATCAAAACCTCACATTGTACCCTATACATGTACAATTATTACATCCATAAAGATAAAAATTAAAGCATGACCAAATTATATTTGTGCACATACAAATATGGCATAATAAATCCCACTATTATATATAATTATAGTGCACCAATAAAAATAATTTTTAAAAAATTAATTAAATTCAACCCCAAAATGAGTTTCTGCAGCTGTTCTGTTTTACTTTACTTCAGGCAAAACCACAAAGTCTCCAACCCCTGGGCCACCACATATTTACACATCAATGGTAGATTTCAAATAAGCAATGATGCCACAGTGCTTATAGAGGCAGAGAAGCAAAACTTGAGTTATTTCAGTTCTTTCATTCTATGTGACCACTTGGGGTTTTTGTTTGTGTTTAAAATTCAAAGCCATGAAATAGAAGGCAAACTGTGAGGTGAATTCTTTTAGTTCAGGAAGTGCAAAATTGAGTGTGAATCTGAAATATTGTACCAAATCTGAATAATGTCTTTAAATCAAAATGTAGTCTTAAGTTTTAACTGTTTGTTTTAGAACTAGAGAAAAAAAGTTAAAATCTGACTACTTATGATGGTCACCTGGTGATCGCCTGTAATTGTGTCCTATGGATTTCACACGATAGAGCAGATCCATTTGAAGGCAGATGGTCCACCAGGGTAAATCCCCTCCCATTTCACCAATGAGGACTGCAGTAGAGAGAGTTTAAGACTTCACGCAGTACAAGCCAGACACATGTCCTTACCCAGGGACCACTCTGCCCCCTTACCCACTCTTAGCACTTCAGGTTCTACAGAAGCCTCTGCACAGGGCAGAGAGCCCCCTACATGGCACTCCTGAATGTCAGTGTCTCCTGCAGGTGCCATCCTAGACCCCATGGGGCAAGGTCTGTGTTTGCTTAAGGGTAGTGTTTTGCTCTGATGAACTCAAGGGGAAGTAACTTATATAAACACTGACCTCGGCTAAAATGCCTCAGTGTGAGAACAGGAGGTCAGAGTCCAACAGATCACATGGTGAAGTGCAGTTGGCTGGAAACCTCGGACAGAGCCTGGAGCTCTGTCTATTTCTGATTCTCAGCCCCTGGAAATATTTCATTAGACCAAAGGCCTTGGAAGATGAAAACCCCATCTTTCTGACACTTGGTCCTGCTCATACATCCTCTGTCCTGAGTCATGAGAGCTGCAGGGTGGGCCAGAAGGGCCAGTGAGCTAAAACCCAAGAAAGTCTTCAACCCACGATGATGGGATTTGGCCATTAAACAATCCAGCTTCCTGCCCCTAGGAAGGAATAACACCAACTTCCACTGACCCCCAGATCTTTCGAGAGAAGATGATTTCTGGTTACTCCAGCGGTGGCCTGTTCCAAAACAGCCTCTGTGACTGTCCCCTTTCCTGTTCAACTCCCCACTCCCTTGCTCATGCTGCCTAGCAGCACCTGCTAACTAAACCACTTGGACTTGAATCCTCATCTCACAACCTTCTTCCGTGTATCCCCAAATAAGGCAGGGGTTTACACATCTTTGTACACTCAGAAACTAGTACCCATACACAGTAATTACTCAATAAATTATTGTGATAAACCCCTCCTTATGGCTATCACCTATCTGTTTGGGATTTAAAGGTGAAAAGTTGGAGCCCTTTCTCATCATACAAATAAGGAAACAGGCTTAGCTTCCATGGCTTCTCCAAGGTAACACAGAACTGGGTTTTCAATCCTGAGTGTCCTGGATCCAAATCCCGTGTTCTTGCCACTACACGAGGGGTACTCAGTGGCACACACAATCATTTTAGCTGGTTTCTAAAAACAGATCTATACTTGCTTTAATATGTATTAGAAAAGCTATAAAGCCACGATCACTTTGACTCAAGTTATCACCCACCAACTCACTTCTTTAACAAATGGCCAGCAGAAACAGTGTCCACACCCTTGTCTGTGTGACTTGACAAGTTTGAAGTCACAGAGGACAAGTTTTAGCTCACTGGCTATTTTAATCCAGAATGCCATCCATTGGAGACAGTTGGGGATACATATTAACATTGACAATGGCCCCTCATCTCCTCCTTTAACCTGATGAAATCAGTTGGGAACGGGGTCCAGGTGGCTTACCAGCTCCCCAGGTAATAAAATTGACCAAGTTTTGTTATGTTCATGTATGAATATGTCACAATGATTTCTGCTATTATGTATAATTATAATATACCAATAAAAATTAGGTGACTCTAATTGAAGTCAAGGTTGCATTCCACTGGTTTACATCAGTAGGGACCCTTTGCAGTAATAAATAGTTTGCAGTGTGGTATTTACTTCACAGTGTGTCTGAATCACCTGCACAGCTGGGCTCTGAATATGCATTTCTAACAAGCTGCTTTGTGATGCTGATGGTGTCAAGATCCTCCTGGAGAACACCCGGAGGTTACCACAGATGTGGATGAACCTGAGGGGACCTCTATGGGTTTTTTCCTTCCCACCATCCATTCATTTCTCCTCAGGTAACATCTCCTAATGCCTTTGGGGAAGCCATCACCTCAACTCTTAGGCCATTAGGTATAAGTAAATCTCACCCAACCAGGAACAGAAAAAAGACCCAAGTCTTCCCCATTAACAGGATCTAAACCCCAGCTCCTCCCGCGATTGGTTTAACAAATGCATATACCACTTGATATAGTCCAGAGAGAGTTAGGGCTGGGACTTTCACTGGAGCCCTTGGGAAGAGGTGAAAATCTAGCAAGATATAAGCCTGGAACTGAGTACCTTACCTTTGCATGGGAAGAACCTGCTAGAAGAGGAAGCAGGCAAAGGAAACAGGAAGCCAGAGTCCAAGTGTAAGGACACCCTTCTATTCCTAGATCCAGCCATGCCTAAATCGAAACCTAAATTTTTCAGTTTCATGAGCCAATAAATTCTCTTTTTAACTTAAACCAGTTTGAGGAGGGCTTTGTTGTGTGCAGCTCAGAGAGCACTGACCAAAAGGAATGTGAGAGAGCCTCCCCACCCAGAGAGAGAGAGAGAGAGAAGAACCCAGCTTTCCTCCCACATGTGGCTTCCATCAGGCCCCCCCCCATCTTCAAAAAGACACCAGAATTGTGCAGCAGAATTTTCATTTAGTCCTGTCCCTTCTGGTTTATATGGGGGAGATGAGGAGGTGGGAGTAACCCAAAGTGGGCAAAGACTTTCCCTGAGTCGTGCACACAGCCAAGCCAACTGGGAGCTCAGCAAATAAATACAGGAATACCAGAGGGTAATGACAGACATCCAGTGGGCTGACCAAGTCTCTGTATCTGCTGCAGGGAGATGGGCTTGCTTCTGCTTGAAAAGGGCATTTTTACCTTTTTCTCAGTTTTTCTAAATGAAATAAAAAGAAAAATTACACCCACTTTTCAAAAAGTCATATCAAAGCCATGATTTCTAGGATACTATTATTCAGGACAGTAGTTATCAAAATGTGACCCTCTCCCTCACCCACCACCACCACCACCACCCCGCCCAATAGCAGCATTGACATGACCTAAGAAATTGAGAGAGATGCAACTAACTTCTCAGCCCCTCTTCAAACCTACTGACCTCAGGGATGGGACCCACCAATCTCTCTTCTAGAAAGACCTCCAGGTGATTCTGATACCCACACAAATTTAAGGACAACTGGTTGAGATTAAATAAATAAAAATTGGGCTTAAAATCAATTTAGTAAAAATGCCAAGTAAATATGAGTGATTTGTAAAGTCGGCAGAAATTTAGAGAGTGGTACAAGAATGAATGAATTCGAAGAAGTGCCATCCTGTAGCACCACACCCTCTAGGAGTTCTGTCCAACCCCAGAGAAATTAGTCCCACCCCCAAACAATTCCAGAGTCCCCCAGTGACTGGGGATACTGACGGGGGATAAATGATAAAACTGTGGGGTGTTTGTTTGTTTGTTTTGCTTAGCGACGGAGTTTGCATGCCTACTCTGACCACTTAGCCCTCATTATTTGGAAATGAAAGGGTCCTCTCTTCCAGGATGGTTCACCCAGATGACTTTGGGACTTTCTCCTTAGAAATAGCTTTTGGCCCCAAGGATTTGAACATTTCTCAGTGAAGGACAGTCATTGCCGCTACACAAACCCAGCTCACTTTGAGCACTGAGACCCTGTGGCTTCCTGGCTGTCACATGACAAGGGTGGGCCTGAAAGGGCCTTCACAATCACAGAGCATCCATAATGACCTTGAACACAGATTCTTAAGAAGGACCAGGGACACACGTGGCTTCCTTAATAATGAGACAGTGGATTTCAGGCGGGGCCCCTCAGAGTGCTTGAACCCCACTCCGCCATGGGCCACAGGCCCTGGTGAATCTGATGCATCTGCTCACAATGACCTTGGCCTACATTGAAAATCATTGTCGCCACCACTGGACCCACCTTCCTATTGAATAGGTGAATGGAGTGCTTTGTTGAGACTCCTTCCTTAGGGGTTCAAATATTTTTCTAACTATGTCTAGGTGGGATTCTCGGATATTCACAAGACAGCAGACTTGCATTTAATAAACAATTACATTTCTCCTGCATATCCCTGGTTCCAAATGCAAAATGTTTCATGGGCATAAAATCTATAAAGTAACTTTAGACACTGGGAAGACAGAATAAAATTCAAAGTGCTGTCTCCAGCCAGGGTTCACATGCCCACAGTAGGGATGGCATACTGATGCTCTTGCATCAAAAAACATTTCCTTTGTGGCATAAAGGAAGTGAAAGCAATGGATATGCAGTGTTCTGTGGCTTTGGGGTCTGTTTCTCTTTGTTGTTGATGTTATTTTGGACTTTTCATAAATGTAGTAAATTTCACTTGGAGCTTAGCCACGCTGCCGTGTTCAGTTAATGGCACTGAGTACACGAACATGGTGCAGCCACTTCCACCACTCAACTCCAGAACTCCTGAACATAGCTGAAATTTTGCATCCATTAAACAACTCCCCATTTCCCTCTCCCCAGCCCCTGACAATCACCACCCTAATTTTTGTGTCCATGGATTCCACCACAGTCTGTTTCCGAGTGTGGATGACATGACTGGATGATTCCAACAACAGTAAAAATGTCTCCTCCAGATCTCTCTGGGATACTCAGGATGACAATAAAGCAGAATTTACACAATGGGGTCACAATGGGGACCTTTTTGTTCCATGCTGTGTTCCATATTTGTTTATTTGAGTGTCTCTGGTGGAGTGGCAAGCATATTAGATATGGATTCGGAAGATTTAGGATTGAAAATCCAGTAATATTGTCCTGGAGAAATCATATAATCTCTCTAAATATCTTAAACTGGTTCCTATTTCAAAAAATCAGAAAATTCCATGTAAAAATTTAAAATTCTGGAGTCTCTTGAAAAATCCAAAATTCAACCCTATAAAGTCCTTGGTTAGCATCTGGGCTGCCATCTTAAGTGACAGCCAGCATTTTCCCACACAAGGATCTTTCTGGAAAAGGCTCACTATTCCCTCATACCAACCCAACACTTTACTGCTTGAATTCTTTCCTGCCCGAGGGCTTATTAGCACTCCCTTATTACCAACCCCACCCTTAACCCTTAAACCCACCCAGGTTAGGACCCACCGGGCTATAATCCCTGAGCTACCCCCATAAAAGTCTCCAACCCCAGGTCTGTATTGCCTCTCTCCATCTATGGAGAGATGTGTCTTTATTATTTATATGTCAGCTCTGACAAATAAACTCTTGTGTGTATCTCTGCCTGGTCTCCGTCTTTCATTTCTCGCTCACCCATCTCCCAGTTCCTCGCTTTCCTTTCAAATACAAACACCAATTTGTAAAAATAGGAAACAGCTTTTAAAAGGCACTTTACTAAAGTACATTACTATGGCTCGGATTAGTGTTCCCCAAAAATTTCATGTGTTGAAGTCTTAGTTGCCAGTTTGTGGTATCATTGGGAGGTGGTAGAACCTTTAAGAGGTGGAGCTTAGTGTAAGGAAGTTAGATCACTGGGGGATGTGCCCTTGAAAGGTATTTGGAGACTTTAGCACCTTCTCTGTTTCACTTCCTGGCCACCATGAGGTGAGCATCTCCCTCCACCACATGGGCCCACATTGATGTTACTACAAGGCCAAAAGCAATGGGCAACTTGACCATAGAATAGTGATGATGATGATGATGATGATGATAAACAATAAAGCTAATAAGTCCTAACAAAGATGCTCCACATCACTAGTGAGAGAAATGCAAATTAAAACCATGACCAGATACCAGTTGGCTACCTTTTGGAATAACTACATCAAAGTTAAAAATGGTGAGTGCTGGCAAGCACACAGATGAATTAGTACTCTCAGACATATGCAACATGGCAGTTCTCTACAAAACTAAACATGAACTTGCTGTAGGTTCTCCTTTCCTTGCTTTGTTCCTTAGAGAAACAAATATTATGCTCACACAAAAACAGACCACACAAACATTTATGGCAGCTTTATTCATAATCACCTGGAAATAACGCAAATATTCTTTAACACATCAATGGAGAAGCCCACTGATCCATGTATACCATGAAAAACTACTATATCCAGGGTTCTTCAGCAAGATAGAACCAACAGGACATACAGACATAAGAGAAAAAAATTCATTAGGGGAATTGGCTCAAGTAATTATGGAGGCTGAGAAGTCTCATAATAACCATCGACAAGACAGAGATGATGGCACATTCACAGCATGGGTCAGGGCAACTGTGAAGGCCTGTGAACCCAGAGAAACTGATAGTGTAACTCTGTCTAAAGCCAAATGCCTTAGGACACCAAAGGACCCTGGTGTAAGCCCTGGAGTCCAAAGGCTGGGGAGTCTGGATTTCATTATTCCAGCTCAGGAGTGTATCTCAGCTCAGCAGATGGTCACACCAGCCTATTCCTCTATTTGATCTCTCTGGCCCTGGGCTGATATGTTGCCTGTCCTCACTGAGGATGGCTCTTCTCCACCTCGTCCACTCAGACCCACAGGCTAATCCTTCTTGGGAACACCCGCACACACAGAAATAATGGACACTCAAAAATAATGCTTTACTAGTTTTCAAGGTTTTTCTTAATCCAGTCAAGCTGACAACTAAAATTAACTGTCCCAATTACTGAGCAGTAAAAAAGACCACTGTCCAGAACAACATGGGTGAACCTCAGATTCCTCAAAACCAAGAAAACAAAGTGTCTGTGACATACTGGAAAAGTCTAAACTGCAGATCAATGCTCACCAAGAGGTTGGGGAGGGAAGGGGTTTACTTGAAATGAAGGTGAGGCAATTTGAGAGTCAGGGGCAGTGACAGAATTGCTCTCTGTATTTTGATTTTGGCGGTGGTTACCTAACCACTGTGTTTGCCAAAAACTCATAGAACTGCACACTAAAAAAAAATGAATTATATTCTACACAAATATGCCTCAATAAATTTGACCTTCTTCTCCCCCGTCCCAGCCCCCACCAAAAAATAACACTGGTCCCCCTGGGAACACTTTTCTACACAGCCACTAATTTAGCTGAGCGGAATAGATCTGAGCCTAGAAGCAAAAGGAGGTCGATAACCTTCCTTAACTTGGGTTCCCCCAAAGCAGCTCCTGAAATCAGGACTTGAAGGCAGGCAGTTTACCTGTTGGCATCCCAAGAAGCCTGAGCAAGAGGATGAGGAGAACGAGTAAGGGGTCTGTTAATAATTCAGTTTATCCAGACCTGGGACTCAGTCCTCAGGCAGGCCCTGAGGAACTCTGTGGAACCAATTTCCCCATTGTCCCTCATAGAACAAGCTGCTTCCCTTACCTGCTCAGGTGACTCTGGTTGAGAGTAGCTCTCCACACCTGGAAGAGCTCCATAGCTACAACCTGCTTCCAAAAGAAAGGCACCGCCACAGTCCAGCAAGGACTGAGTGGAGCAGGACAAGTGTGACTGAAATCAGAAGTGGTCCCTGGGGAACGACACCAGCCAGCACAAAAGCATGCACTCAGCCATTGTCCCATGAGGAGCCCTATTCCTCAGCCCCACTTGTGTCCTCTGGCCAACCCTGGCAGGCATAGAAGTTTTTCACTCCCACTGAATATGATGTGCCAATCATTCAAAAGATTATTTATCAACAACAATCCAAAGGCAGAGGGGAAAGCAAGACTATAAGTTAGGAAACCTGCTTTCTTCTACTTTGGGTTCTTCCAACCACCAGTTCTGAGACCACGAGCAAATCATGACACCAAAATGGGCCTCTGTTTTCTCCTTGGTAAAATGAAGAGAGGGAGAAGTAGGCAAGCTCTCAGCTCCTCCCACCTGCTAGGAAGGCAGCCATTCCATCAACTTTTTCAAGAGTGTCTCTCTGTAAATAGTCACTTTAGTGGCTTAGGACACATGTTTTTGAGAATCTCCGGTGGTGAGGAGCTCCTGAATTTGGAGAATGGATTTGATTCGGGGTTTGGGTATATGGGATTTTGATGTTTGCAATTGTTCTGGAAATAGCTGGGTCTCAAACCAGGTTTAAGTGTTGTTTCCTAAACAAGGGCTGAGGACTCCCTGCATCAGCATCATCTGGGCACTGACACAAAGCAAATGTGCAGACTGACCCAAATTGAGGGCCATTCTACCAACAATTGCCCAGTACTCATCAAAACTGTCAAGGTTGTGAAAGACAAGAAAAGGCTGAGGGACTGACTCAGATGGGAGGGAATACAGAAACAGGACCTCAGTGGAAGGCAGGATCCTGGATTCTATGCCCGAAGAGAAAAATGACTTTAGCAGAAAAGTTGTGAAATCCAAATAAAGCCTGGAGTTTGACAAATAGCACTGCATCCACATGGAGTCTCTGGTTTTGATCATTATACTGTGATTATATAAAATGTTAACATTGGGTAAACTGGATCCAGCATAATCAGAATATCGTGCACTATTCTTGTGACCCCTCTATAAATCTAAAATGACTTCAAGATAAAAGGTTTTTATTTAAAAAATGCTGTAATTTCTGCTAAAATTACTACTAAAAGCTAATGTTCACTGACACCTTACAATCTATCATGGAAAAGAGGAGATGTGAGAGGTCCCACACCCCAATCCTGTTGAATGAAACTGCCCAGACATTTGCTTAGGAACTTCCTTTTTACAATGATCCACATGATTCTAACACAGACTAAAATTTGGGAGTCAAAGCAGTAAAAATTAATAAGAATGGGGTGTGTGTGTGTGTGTGTGTGTGTGTGTGTGTGTGTGTCAGAGAGAGAAAGAAAGAAAGAAAGAAAGAAAGAAAGAAAGAAAGAAAGAAAGAAAGAAAGAAAGAAAGATGGAATTAGAGAAGATAATGCTAAGTTAGCCAATCCCAAAAAACCAAATTTTTTTTTTTTTTTATATAAGAAGGTGATTCATAGTGGGATAGGAGCTGGAGCAGGGAGGAATAGACAAACTCTAGATAGGGCAGAGGGGTTGGAGGGGAAGGGAGGGCCATGGGGTTATTAATGATGGTGGAATGTGATGATGATTATTATCCAAAGTACAGGTATGAAGACACGAATTGATGTGAATATACTATGTATACAACATGAGATATGAAAAACTGTGCTCTATATGTGTAATAAGAATTGTAATACATTCTGCTGTCGTATATAAATAAAAAGAAAGAAAAATAAATAATTAGAGGGAAAATTTTAAAAAGAAAGAGAGATAAATTCCTGAACTTGCTCTGAAAACAATTCATAAAATGCAATTTCCAAAATATTTTTGAGCTGCACAGCCTCCTCTGATGGCTACACGAATAAGCAGAAGTCATGAGATATATATATATATATACTGACACAGCAGGTCTTTTTGCATGGTTGACATCTCCTCTCTCTCTTCCCTACCTCTTACAACTATTCTTTTCTGAACATCTGATCCAATCTGTGACGACTGTCTCAGCATTTTAGTGCCAGCAGAGGAAGGAAGATTTTCCTGGCTTTTGAGTTAAAGTTTGGCCCTCCAGGTCTGGCAATGACAACAGATTGTGGAATGACCCACAAGGATGTGCTATACTACAGACCCTCTGAACAGAGAAATGAGAAGCAGCAGAGACTGAGAAGAGTTTAGACTCCCAGGTGGCCCCCATAAAGGTGCCCTGAGCCCTACCCTGTGAGATGGGAACAACACAACCTCAGAAAGCTTTGGGGATACTGTCACAGAAGAAGGATATGCCCTACTCCCCGGGAGTCCCCAGGAAGCAGTGATACCTCATTGATAAGTAAAGCCAATGAATGCTCTTGAAACAGCCCCAGCAGAGTGTTCCCCACGTCTGTGAGCCATGAGCAGCTGGAAGCAGAGTGAGGTCTGGGATGGCTGCACACAGTAGCTATGACCATGTGCTGAAAGAAGTTGGAAGAATGAGCCTAGCTGTCCTCATAGAGCCTAGAGGGACAGTGGTGAAGCCTTACTCTCTTGGATCAGTGACCCTGCAGGGATTCCAGGCAGGCAGGAGGCAATGCTAACACCAGCATAATACCCCACACCAGCTTCAGTATCCTAGGAGCTTTGATCTTAGGAGTAAATCTTGGAAAAATCTTAGGAGTAAATCTTGGAAAAGCAGGAATTCCTCAAGGCTATAAAATGAAGCTACAGCCAGTGAAATAAGAGACCCAAATACAAACAAATTATTAAAAAAATCTATTTTTACACACTTAGTTTGCAGACTGGGTTCATACCTGCTGTAAGTCTTGTGCACTTGAAAAAACAGTTGACTGTGGATTCCCATTGCATTCCTTCAGTGAGACAATCTGGTGCTTACCAAGAGTGCATCATCCAGAGGCATGATGTAATGCTATCACTCTAGAGTAAAATGGTGACTCAGCTCAACACCTTCAAATGACATGCCCATGATCTTCAGGTCTAAGAGGCACTGGGCACAGATATGAAGATGACATCAAAATGTTTGTGGTATCCTAAGTTCCTAAGAAGAACTTAATACATTGTTGGTTGGCATGTAATTAGTACATCCATTGGGGAAAACAGTACAAATCTCACAAAACTAAAGATAGAACTACCATAGGATCCAGCTTCCCCACTACTGAGTATTTAACAAAAGGAAAGGAAATTAGCATGTTGAAGAGACATCTGCTCTTCCATGTTTATTGCAGTACTATTCACAACAGCCAAGATATGGAATGAACCTAAGGTCCGTCCATAGATGAATGGTTAAAGAAAATGTGGTGAATAAACACACTGAAAACGACTCACCTTTACAAAGAAGGAGATTCTGTCATTTGTAACAAAGATGAGCCTGGAGCATAGTATGTTAAGTTAAAAATGGTAGGCACAGAAAGACAATGCCACCTGTTCTCATTCACATTTGGAAGTTAAAAAAATTGATCTCATAGATGTCAATAGTAGAACAGCACATAGTCTGGGTAGGGTAGGAAGAGGGGGTTCAGAGGGTTGAATATCAAGTACAAAAATAGAAGAAATAAACTAATGTCTTAAAACACTGTAAGGTGTCTATAGTTTCAGTTATTTCAAAACAGCTGGAAGAGAGGATTTTGGATGTTCTCACCAGAAAGAAATGATAAATGATTGATGGACATACTAATTACCCTGATTCACTCACTATTCATTGGGTACATGTTATGTTTTGACAATGGAATGTCCCCCAAGAAAAAACTCATGTGTTAGGCACTGAAGCAACATTCAGAGGTAAACATATTGGTTTATGAGAGCTGTTAACCTAATTGGTGTAGTAATGCATTTGAGGATCAATAATTTGAATTGCAACACTGGTTGGTAACTGGAAGCAAGTGGGCTTGGCTGGAGGAAGTAGGTAGGTTACAGAGGGGTGTGGCCCTGAGGAATTGGTCTTGTCCCAGGTTCCTCCCTCTCTCTCTGCCTCCTGGCTGCCATGACAGGTACGTAGCTTTCCTCCACTACGCTGTTCCATGATAACGCCCCACATCATATCATGGCCCAGAGCAATGGAATAGGCCAACCGTGGACTCAGGTCTCTGAAACAAACAGCCCACAAACTTGTCAGAAAAGTTTATTGGGCTGATTGTTTCAGAGGGGCCTGGGTTAAAGTTGTTAGATATTCTGTTCACAATGACAAAAGCTGACTAATACAACATGTATCCCATTATCATACTGTGTCCTATAAAGATGGACGATCACTATGGATCAATTAAAATTTTTAAAAATAGACCGAGAAGGGGAATAGCTGGGTCAAATGGTGGTTTCAGACACTAGAAAGGCAATATGTCAATCAATGGAAGGGTAACTGATGTGATACAGCAATTTGTATACGGGGTAAAAGCGGGAGTTCATAATCCACTTGAATCAAACCGTGTAATATGATGTATTAAGAACTATGTAATGTTATGAACGACCAATAAAAAAATAAATAAAAAAAAATAGTTGAAATCAAAAAAAAAAAAATTTTTTTAAATAATTTTAAATGATAATAACAACTTTAAAAATGTTGGGGCCATCCTAGAGGGAACATGGAAAGACAAAGGCAGTGCCCAAAAGAGAGAGAGAGAAGGTGGGGGGCAGGGCAGGGGAGGGGGGACCGAAGGAAGACAGGCAGAAAATCCTCATATCTGACTGGGAAAAGGAAGACATGACATTCTGTGGGGCATAAGAAGAGGTGCTGGGAAGGAGGTGGTGACCGACAGGGACTCAGAAGGGTGTAGATGTCACTCAGGTTAAGGCAGCAGGTACCAGGACAAGCCAAGTTCTACAAGAAAGGAAGAACTGGGATGGATTCAACTGGAGGACCTGGGAGGATGGTGAAGGAGAAAACTGAGAAGGGAAACAAGGGCCAGGCCCCTGGGGTCTTGTTGGAATGAGAGACTTACTGTGTTCTGCTTCTCACTGACATTGGGAGAGCCGGGAAGGGCTCTGTGAGGGGAGGAAGAGAAACAAGTAGGGCTTTAGAGAAGCATTTTCCATTTTTTTTTCTGAGTACCTCCTCATGGCCCTGCTTTGACTTCTGTCTTTCCATCATCTCCTACCCCAAATCCAATCTGGTTTTCAAGCCTCTGGGCTTCAATCCTGACTTGCTATATTAGTAAGCTTTCCACCACTGTCACAAAATACTTGAGACAACTAACTTAGAAAGAGAAAAGGTGTATTAAGCTCACAGTTTCAGAGGTTCAAAATCCAAAACAGGCAGGCCTGTTTCTTTTGCCTCTGATGAGCACAGTGGATGGTAGTGTCAGGGAGTACATGTCAGAGTGAGTGGTTCACATCTCAAGCCAGGAAGCAGAGGGAGAAAGTAGGAGTTGCCTAGGGCCCTCTCACAAGGTCCCCCCTCCTGAAGGTCCACAGCCCCTCATAATAATGATACTATGGAGACCAAGCCCTTAACATGTGGAGATTTTGTTATTTGTAACATAGATGAGCCAGGAGCATAGTATGTTAAGTTAAAAATGGTAAGCACAGATGGGGCTGGGGATGTGGCTCAAGCGGTAGCACGCTCACCTGGCATGCGTGCGGCCGGAGTTCAACCTCAGCACCACATACAAACAAAGATGTTGTGTCCACCGAAAAAAAACTAAAAAATAAATATTTTTTTAAAAATGATAAGCACAGAAAGACAATGCTACCTGTTCTCATTCACATTTGGAGGTTAAAAAAAATTGATCTCATAGATGTCGATAGTAAAATAGTGCATAGTCTGGGGAGGGTAGGGGAGACACTACCATATTCCCCTTCCAATCCCCTTACTCCTTTCCTGCACACCCAGGTGTCTGCAATAGTTTCAGAACTGCATCAGCCTCCAGAACTTTCCAGCCTTCAGCGCATCTTGCACACTAAGTGGGAGGCCTGAGAAAAGCGGTGGGGGTCATCTTCACAGGAGGAAAGGAAAGAAGATTAAGGACAATTGGGCATGTTGCCATATTTCACGAATCAAGAGTCAGAAGAATAAGTAAGAAAAGGAAAGGAATATAGCTAAGAAAACAAGGACCGAGAAGTCCAAAAAAACTTCATATTGAACCAAGAAAAAACAGCTTCCTTTTTTGGGTTGAAAACACTATGTTTTTTGGACATCTGTGTATGGGATGAGGTTCTGACTCTTCGAAGCAGATGAATGACCTTTGTGTGGCTTTATGTCCTATGCCTATTGCCAAAAGCCATCTTGATTTGTGCAAACTTTGGGCTCCAAGGGCCAGGGGTGAGTGATCCAGAGACACATATCTACAATCTATAGGATTCTGAATTGTCAGTCATCTCCCAAGAGGGCAAGATAGGAACATGGCCAAGGCTCACAAAAACTCAACTGTTGTCTCCTCTTATTCTATGTCTCCTAAGCCCACTCCTGTAATCCTGGAGAGAGCCAAACATTCCACATTGCCATCCTTTCAGCAAGTTCATTTGCTCCAAAAAAATGTTAGCTCAAGGTCGAAATCACTTCAGAGTCTTGAAGGCCTCATTCCCAAAAGGTTCTTCTTGAAAGAGCAAGAGACCTGGAGGAGACAGAAAAGACCACCCAGCCTCCCCTTGGAGTGCACAATCTGCCTCCTGGACCACCTTCCTCGGTGGCCCAGCATGTCCCCAGGCTCAGGAGAGAGCCTGGACACATGCCTGCCAGAGCTGGACCAACGCCGGAACCGCAGAACAAGTCCTCCTTTGAAAAAAAAAAAAAAAAAAAGGATGCCTAACAGTACATTGAGCACACACACACACCGCTAGGATTCCTGCATCCGCTTCCTGTGCAAATTATTAGGATATTTGCATCAAAATCACAACAGCATTTGACCTGAGAGCCAAGGCAGCAGGAAAAACAAGTGCCATGGGTTCTGGTTTTATTTTACTCTGCATTTCTTGCATTTCAGAAACAGAGTAAGTGGCAAGAGAAAGAGGCAGCTCTTCTACATTCAGCTTAAACTTTCAAGATCATATTATTCAAGAAACAGCCTTATTGGGGCGGAGAAGGAGGGGGGGGAGGAAATCAGGGTAAAACCATGCCAGATGAACTTAATGCGAATGAGACGCTTTTAGAGAATCACCGACATTCTCATTGTTCAGCTTGAATGGCCCATATTTTTGTATTCATCGCAGACAATGAGTTCTTGTGACACCCTGGCATACATTATACTGGGGGAAAAAAAATCCAACCTGCTTTATTTGTTCCGTTTTCTGCTTTTAGACATAATGGAAATGTTAACAAGCTTAACATCCACGGCCTCTCATAGAGCCTCGCTTCACTTTTCGTAGTTATCGTGAGGGGAGACTGTGCATCCAGACAAGAGGCTAGGCGAGCTCCCAGTTGGCCTGTTACCTATCCTTCACCACGCCAACTCCCTCTCTCGTTCTTTTCAAGACTTTCATGGCATATAGTCTCCATTATGATTACAATTATCTCAACTGTCCTTCAGAAAAGAATGTAAGGCTTTTACTATGTGAACCAGTTCAAGGAAAAGCTCCCAGGGGTCCCGGACATGAATGTCACCTTGTTAACCCCTTTTATATGAATTCAATTACACCTGGTTTTAGAGCCTGCTCACTCCCCTTGCTGGATGGGTTTCCTGTACATTAACTGATAACACGATAAGTGTTTAATTTAGAGTTCTCACCTAAGGTGAGAGCCATATAAATAAACTATCTCAGCCTCCCAGGAGAAGGAGGAGGAGGCAAAAATACTTTTATTTCTTTAAACACTGGGCAGGACCAGAATTTGCAACAGAATGGACATTCCATTTGTTACCTACTGTTCCAAACATGCATACGTGATTTTTTTTTTTTAAGGACTCAAACTATTTTTTTTTCCTTTTTCTGTGCTGGGGATGGAACCCAGACTCACATATGTTCTACAACTGAGCTACAACACCAGCTACATATTTTTTCCAAATGGAAACTTTTCACCTGATAATAGATATTTTCCTGTTTGATTACGCTTTTCACCTGTTTTTGCTCTGTCTACATCATTAAAAACCTATCACCCCCCCTCAAAAAAGGGAACACCCATTTTATATAAAAGCCCCGTTATGCAGATACAGGTTTGTCTTCTAATAAAGTTCCAAGGAAGCACGAAAACATTTCTCAGCCTACTGAGCCCTTCAAAGGTCTTCCTGTCTCCCTTGGGGTCACGGGAGGCACAGATGTACAGGACAGGATGACCCACAGAGCCCCATGCTGCTGTAGAAATTGGGCAGCTCAATTCCTTGAATTAGGTTGGTTTCCAAGACAATTTAGGCACCCTGATGAACTTAGAAACCTCATAAAGACCCAAAGGAGACTTTAAAAATGAACGGGAAGCTGGGTACAGTGGCCAGTAAGCCTCTCTGGAGGACAATATGATAACATGCATTAAAAAGCCTATAATCCCACCAACTGGGGAGGTTGAGGCAGAAGGATCACAAGTTCAAGGCTAGGTTCAAATAGAGAGAGAGAGAGAGAGAGAGAGAGAGAGAGAGAGAGAAAGAGAGAGAGAGATACATAGATAGATACATAGGTAGAGAGATGGATAGATAGATAAATGTAGGAACGTAGCTCAGTGGTAAGACATCCCTGGGTTCAATTCTAGGAACGAAGGAAGAAAGGAAGGGAGGGAGGGAGAAAGTAAGAAAAAAAGAAAGAAAGAAAGAAAGAAAGAAAGAAAGAAAGAAAGAAAGAAAGAAAGAAAGAAAGGGAGGGAAGGAGAGATAAAGGAAGGGAGGGAGCAAACCAAAACTTTGGTAGACAATATGATAACGTGCCTTAAAAAGCCTTAAAAATCTTGCTAGTTGCCATCATTCATGCCTGTAATATCAGCTACTCAGGTTGAGGCAGGAAGATGGCAAGTTCAAGGCCAGCCTCAGCAATTTGACAGGATCTGTCTCAAAATTATAAATAAGAAGGACTGGGAGTTTGGCTCCACAGTACAGCATGCCTGGCAGGAAAAAAAAAATCTATAAACACTTTAACCCAATAACTTTATAGGAATTTCTTTTGGGGCAGGGGCAGGGGGTCCTGTGGATTGAACTCAGGGGCACTCAACCACTGAGCCCCATCCCCAGCCCTATTTTGAATTTTATTTAGAGATATGGTCTCACTGAGTTGCCTAGTGCCTTGCTTTTGCTGAGGCTGGCTTTGAATTTATGATCTTCCTCTCAGCCTCCTAAGCCTCTGGAATTACAGGCATGCACCACCATGCCCAGCTACTTTAAGAAATTTATAGTGAGAAAAATGATCAACTTTTTTTTTTTTATCTCTACTACCAGGCACATAGCATCTGGTACATAGTAGATGCTCAATAAATGTTTGCACAATGAATATTATTTACACATAGTATTGTGTGTAAAATCTGAGACTTTCAACAACTAAGTTAGAAGTTTAAAATAGTTGGCAAAGGAGCCACATCTACTATATTACTATTGTAGCAGATATTTTTGATCCAAAGGAAAGCAGATGCATAATTCATTACATCTCCTCCTGTGCCCCTCACAGCAACAAGGTGGATATTACCAGCCCATTTTACATATGGAAAAAGTAAGTCCTCAGAAAGATTAACCTGTGGAAGACATTTTAAATGGCGTGTTCATTCAGACCAAGCTCTGTGTGTTACTCAGCTTTCTAATGCTGTAACAAAATACCTAAAATAATCAATTTATAAAGAGAAAAGGTCTATTTGGGCTCACGATTGCAGAGTTTTCAGCCCATAATCAGTTGGCCCCATTGCTTTGGGGGCTGTGGCAAGGGAGCATATTATGGCAGAAGTGTGTGGTAGAAGGAACCCAGTAACCTCATGACTGGGTGCAAAAGAGAAAGGACCAAGCCAGTGGCCTACAGTCCCCTTCAAGGACACACCCCCAGTGATCTAAGACCTCCCACTAGGTCCCACCTCTTAAAGGTCCCACCTCCTAATAGCGCCATGCTGGAGACCAAGTCTTCACCACATGGATTTTTGAGGGACAGCCAAGATCCAAACTATGCCAGCCCCCCTACTTCCCAACAGGCTGGGCCATGGGATTCCACACCCCTCCCTAAGTCAGTGCCAATAGCAGACACCCGCGTTCCAACATGGTTTCTTCTGACATGCACCTGCTCTTAGTGGAAGTGAGGTAGGGGTTGGGCTCCCTTGAGCACTGTAGCAGTAATGTGCTTCTGTTCCTCCGAATTCCCTTCCTCTCTGCATCACGAATTGCTTGGCCTTACTATCCTCTGTACTTAATTTGAGAATATTTGTTCAATTTGAGTATGTTTTTGACCTGCCAGGTATCTGTGAAACAAAATAACTCCTACTGATAGCTTCTTATCAAGAGTAATTTAAAACATCCATCATCTACTGCAGAATGTCAAAATAAAGGTTGAGAGAAATTCCTGTTTCCCTAAATATGTTTTCTTTTTCACTCTTGTCAGCAACGTTGTCAATCCTGAAATTATAGTGTGCCATGGAAGACCTCAGAAATTGAGGCTTCAGAAATTGTTACAATGAGAACATACAAATCAGCCTGTGGTTCCCAGACGCAAGAAAAAAAAATCACCCCAGCAAAGCAGACTGGGTTCCGCCCATGCTGTGCAGCCCAAGGATTCAAGGGGCTCATTAGGATCCAAGAGCAAAATGAGCATCCTGGAGAGGCAATCGTCCTTCCTTACAATTCTGGTTAGAAGTTTAGCACTAAATTAATCACTCCAGAGCTAGGTGGACATGCCATCGACCCTCCCATCCCCCTGCCAATGAATAAGCAAAATGAGGGAGGAAAGGACAAATGCATGTTAATAACACCTGCTATTTAAACCACTCTGTGATTTTCATCATGGGGAAGTTGAAGGTTGTGGATTTTCTGGTTTTGGAGGTGGGGAGGGTTAGTTCTTTTTGTCACCAAGTCAACTTCCAAGTGTCTCTGGGTGCACCTGCCAAAAGACAGCCAGCAAGAAGTGGAGGCTAAAAGGAGATACACGAGCATAAAATATTCAGCCCAAAAGAGAATTTGTGTGAATGGGATGGCATGTGTTTTCGATATGGAAGAAAAGTCAAGCATTCTTACGCTCCAGCCCCAGAACAGTCTGGAATTATCTTAAGACAAAAGAAAAGTCTGTATTTGTCCACTTTCTCCTCCTATAACAAAATAACAAGGGCTGGGTAACTTTTAAAGAAAGGAGGTTTATTTAACTCACAGTTTTGGAGGTTGAAAGTTTAAGTACCATTGTGCTGATTCTGGTGACGACCGCCTTGGCTGTGTCACATCATGGCAGATGGCATCACAAGAGTGGGAATACATGCAGATGGAGACATCACATGTGTTTTAGTCACCTTTTTTGCTGCTTTGACCAAAATACCTGATAAGAACAATTTTAGAGAAGGAAAAGTTTATCTGGGGCTCATGGTTTCTGAAGTCTCTCCATTGCTCTGGGTCCAAGGTGAGGAAGAATATCATGGTGGAAAAGTGTCGAGGGAGAAAGCAGCCCAGGACATGGTCACCAGCCAGCAGAGAGAGCTCCACTCACAAAGAACAAAATATATACCCCAGCCAGGCACAGTGGCACATGCCTATAATCCCAGGAGCTCGGGAGGTTGAGGCAGAAGGAACACAAGTTCAAAGCCAGCTTCAGCAACTTAGTTGCCATCTGCTATCTCAAAATTAAAAATTAAAGAGAAAGGCCAGGGATGCAGCTCTCTGGTTAAGTGCCCTTGAGTTCACTCCCCGATATATATATATATATATATATATATATATATATATATATATATATATATCTATCTTACCTGCAGTTATCACCCACTTAATCCCTGTTCAGGGATTAATGCAAATAATTTCACCTCTAAACCTTCTTGCATTGCCTGTCACTTGAGTTTTGGGGGGACACCTCATATCTAAACCTCATATCTAAACCATAACAACAGGAAGTCAGAGGGCAAGGAAAGTCCCGTCTTCTTCTTTTATAGCAACTGTCACAAGAGCTTACCAGAGTCCCACAAGAATTCTCAGTTCCATGAGAGGGCAGTACTCCCAATGACATAATCACCTGCGATAGGCTCCACCCACTAAAGGTTCCTCCACCTCCAAACTGCCACAATGGGGACCAAGCTTCCAATACATGAAACTATGAGGAACACTTTCAACCAATCCCACCATAGCAAAATCCAAAGTATTTCTGGAAAATCAACTAATATATAATTAAGCACAAATGAATTGCAAGGTACACTGGGCCTGCAGTTAAACAAAGATATGCAAAATGTCCTACCTTTAAGTGTCTTTTTATCGTAAAGGGAATTGATGGAAGCAGGAAGTGGGTGGGAGGACATAGAATGGCAATTGAGAGCAGCGCCCACAAGTGTTCCTGGCCATGAGGGTGGAAATGGAGCCCTACCCTACCCACTGTCACAGGGAGACAGTGGTGTGTGGAAGGTGAGCTGTGCATTCCTTCCTGTAAGCAGCAGATTTGTTACCTGGCTAAGCCAGTCCATTCTTATTATCCTGCTCTCCTCACAGTCACTTTGCAGCTAGCAGTGGTTGTATGCCAAGGGTCTGCTTTTGACCACTGAGATATCTGCTCAACGGATATCTGCTCAAATAGGAAAGGGCAGGGTGGTTATTGGTTGAAGGAGGTGAGGAAGTGCAACTCCTCGAAAGAACTATAGCTGGTGGTCTGCGGGAGAGTCCACGATATCACCCAGTTCCTCAATGAGCATCCTGGTGGAGAAGAGATTCTGCTAGAACAAGCTGGTACAGATTCATCTGAAAGCTTTGAATATGGAGACAATTTCTCTGATGCCAGAGAAAAGCTAAAGCAATGCTACATCAGTGACATCCATCCGAGTGACCTCAAACCTGAGGAGGTAACAAGGATCCTTCGAAAAATGATACATGCAAAAGGTGCTGGGCATATTGGATTTTCCCCATCATAGGTGCTATTCTCCTAGATTTCCTGTGTGGTTACTACATGGTGGAAAGCAAATCCTCCTGAAGAGACCATGTTGAAGCCTAGGAAACACATCCACTTGGGAGTGATTGGAGACTTGCTTTGAGGGCTACATTGGTGCCTTCTCCTTGAATCCTGCCAGTTGTATTCTGCCCGCTTGGAGCCAAGACATTTGACCAGACATCCAACTCCAATCTGGAACCATGTCCTTCATCTCTGAGAGCCTTACTCCCAAACTACCTCTCACTTTCCAGTGTCTTTGCCAGTGTTTCTTCTCTTCACTCATTTCCACAGGATCCCTACATTTCAAACATTTGTGTTAATGATTGTAATTCATATGTTATAGTGACATTACTTTTGGGAAAAAAAATATTTGCTTTCCAATAATTTGAATGCACATTAGACATTCCTACCAGGGAAGCACTCTACTTTTAAGGTTTTCTTTTTCCATTTTTCTTTCAAGTAAATATTTTTTTTAATTCTGATTTAATTCTATTATCACAAGCAGTTTATTCATGAAGTAAAGGTGCACGTCTATTACAACACACACAAAAAAAATTTATTTCCTGATAAATACACAGATTCATATGGTATATTTCTTTATCATTTGTTCTGTCTCCACTTTTTCCCTATCTGGAAAACAAATGTGGGGCCTGGGAGGCAGCAGCCATTTAGCAACCATGAAGCAATAGAGATGAGCTCATATTCCAAAGCCCTAGGCATGGTGGAATTGAAGCATAGACATACTCTATATACAAAGACATGAAAAATTGTGCCCTATATGTGTAATAAAAAATGTAATGTTTTCCACTGCTGTTGTGTAGTTAAATAAATAAATAAATAAATAAATAAATAGGACAAAATGAAAAATAAATAATAAAAAATTTTAAAAAAGGATGATTTTGCAATTTCACCTCTTTTTAGCTTGCGCTATATTCTCTGTAGCAAAAAATTGTAGACAACAAAAGTGTTCTGTAGATTCTCTCTGATTGCACCAAAGAATGAATAAATGGCTTAACTATTCAATCAAAAAAAGAAAGAAAGAAAGAAAGATCTCAATCCAACTTCCACTACTTACAAGAGACTTCTTGTCATATGAAAGAAAAAAAAAATCCCCATGAGTATCTTCCCCAGTAACCACGTTCTGTTATTTGCAGCTGAATTCATTCCTAAATAGATAGACTAGCGCCCTTAAGTTATGTAAACAATAAACATAAAAGAAGGAAGCCATTGAAAGATAATTCCATTGTCTTAATTTTGAGGTGAACTTGAAAAGGATATTACCTGTCTCTCCAGCTACAGAAACTTCTGACAAAAAGAAGAGGGTTTGCAACTTCCTGGGGGTGGAGAAACAGATGACGTGACCAGCAATGGTGAGATTCTGACTTCATGAATAGCAGGCGGCATTTAGGACCCTGAGCTCAGTTGGTGTCCATAATCACAAGGTGGTTGAAACAAACAGTGTAGAGCAAGTCCTCTGGCCAACATGGAGTGGCTCAGTAATTGAATTGCTCTAACCAGTGTAGACAGGCTGTATTTGGGCTTTCCTAAGATGATCAAATACCTTCTCAAGATATACAAAATTACATAGAAGAGATTGTGAGGGGAAAGGGGGAAAAAAACAAGGGAGAGAATTGAATAACAGCAGATGGGGTAGAGAGGGAAGATGGGAGGGGAGGGGAGGGGGGATAGTAGGGGATAGGAAAGGCAGCAGAATACAACAGTCACTAATATGGCATTATGTAAAAACGTGGATGTGTAACCGATGTGATTCTGCAATTTATATTTGGGGTAAAAATGGGAGTTCATAACCCACTGGTCAAATGTATGAAAGATGATATGTCATGAGCTTTGTAATGTTTTGAACAACCAATAAAAAAATAAAAAATAAATTAAAAAAAAGATATTGTTCTCTCCTCTTTCAAAGGGTCTCTGGATTCCATTCTTAATAAGGAGCAAGTTTCTTCAGGTTAAAGGCACAGAAGTAACCCAGGGATGTGAACTGTACTCTGCAACAAGCACTCTGAATAAGAACACTAAATTTCTTAAGATCTTTTGTTTATTTAATTGTGGCTAAAAAAATCCACAACATAAAATTTACAATCTTACCCATTTTCAGTGTACAATTCACAGCGTTAAGTAGAACTACATTGTTTTGAAATAGATCTCCAAATTGCATTTTAAAGAGCTGTGTACTCATTGAAAAACAACTCCCCAATGAGGCCTAGTGGTACATGCCTGGAATCTCAGTGACTCAGGAGGCTGAGGCAGGAGGATCACAAGTTTGAGGCTAGCCTCAGCAACTTAGAGAGGCCCTGTCTCAAAAAATTGAAAGGACTGGGGATGTAGCTCACTGGGTAAAGCACCCCTGGGTTCAATCCCCAGTACAAAAAAAAAAAAAAAAGAAGAAGAAAGAAGGAAGAAGGAAGGAAGGAAAGAAAGAAAAGAAGAAAGGAAGGGAGCAAAGGAGAGAGGGAGGGAGAAAACAATTCCCCATTTCCTCCTCCCCTCACTGCAACTACCATGCTACCTTGTGGTTTTATGAACTTGACTCCCCTAAGAACCTCATTTAAGTGGGATCACATATATTTTCTCATGACTGGCTTATTTCACTTAGTATAATTTCCTTAAGGTTCATCCATGTTGTAGCATGTGGGAGAATAATAATCCATTGTACATAGACACCCATTTCTTTATCCATAGTCCAGTAATGAACATTTGGGTTGCTTCTTTAACCACGTTTTTATTTCTCTTATATTTCAACCCTCAACCCCTCCTGAAAATATCATTTAGTGTTCCTTCACTTGGATAAAAACTACTGGCTTCTACCTATTATTTCCACTTGAGCATAAGCAATCAAAAGTAAAACACTTGGACATTTGAGTGTGTTGAGTATCATATCTTAGCCATCGCGGGTCAAAAACATGGTATATGCAGCAGCAAGAATACCATGATGGGCAGCTGTGAGCACTCGAAATAAATCATCCCCAGACCACAAGGAAATTAATCCAACATTTCAAGATATTGTTTGAGATTATTAATCCCTAAATGCATGTTTGCTAAAAATGACAGGTTCAAGAACATGCCTGTAATATACACAGCCTGGGGCTCAAGAGGACATATAACTTCCACCCCCGCCCATTGTTGGAACTACTATGAAAGGAATTGCAAGGAACCTCCCAGAGGGTGAGGACCACATGGAGGAGGACACCCCAGCCAAGAGGAAACACCAAATGCAGCCATATGGATGAGGCCACCTGGACCTTCCAGTCAGGCCAAGCAAACCACAACAGGAATCGCCCAGCCAATTCACCGTCATGAGAACTGACAAGTTATTATGGTTTTAAGTCACTGGGTTTTGAGGGTGATTGGTTACACAGGAAGAGTTGTAGGCCCTAAGATATCTCAGTGCCCGTAGTACATTTTAAAGTAAAGTTTATTTTGTTCAGTACAATAATACTTATTATACCAAGAATGAGGAACCAACGTGAACAGTTTGTCATTAATATTTCTTTCTTCTCTACATGATTTATTTTTAGTTTGGTGGAGATATGTAAGCCACACAGGAAAATTGTTTTTCAGAAACTAACATGAATATTTGGTCATTAATATTCCTTTATTCTGTATGTAATCTATTTTTACTTTGGTTGAGATATACAAACCACACAAGAAAATTATTTGTTTTTCGGAAACTATCACGTTTGCTTGGTTCAATTTGTTCAATCAACCAGCATTTATTGGGCATCCGCTAGTTTCAAGAGTGAAGTGTGAAGACTTAGTGTACAGCTCTTGCTTAGCTTGCATGATACCCTGGGGTTGATTCCCAGTCGCACAAAAAATAAAATCAAGTGTGCCGCTTACCAGCTTTGGAAACAGACATGTCTGGATCCATCCATCCATTGCACTTACTAGAGCGTGAGCAACTTGACCTTGAAAGTCTCAGTTTCCTCACTCTGTAAAAAGGGAACGTTATTACGTGATTTTCAGAATAATTAAAATGATAAATCTGATAGTATAGGAAAAGCATGAAACTGGGTACCTGGAACAGAATAAGTACTGAATAACGAGCACCTTCCACAACATGGAGAATCCTTCAGGGGAAAGATCCTAAGCAATTTCTCAAGAGAATCTCAACCAAATGACCTACCAGCCCTGACCTGAATTCCTCCAGCAACCAGGGACTTTCCATCTGCAAGAAGTCTCTGGACAGCTATTTCTGTTCAGTTTTTTTTTTTCCTAATACAAAGCTAAAATCTATCCTACTCAAATTTTCCACCCTTTCTCTTCATTGTTTCAACCCTCTAATCTAAATGAAGCAAAGACATAGTGGAATGTCTTCCACATGGGAGTCTTTCCAGAACATTCCACCAGACCTTCCTGTGCTGATAGAAACATTCCTGTAGCACCTGATATAACAGCCACAAGGCGCATGTGTTCAATATGTGCTATCGAAATGAAGGAGTTGAATACATCATTTTCTTTCATTTTAATTTAAATAGCCCCATGTAGCTAGTGGACTTCATATTGGTCAACAGAGTTTTGACATTATGTAGCAATAACAAGTGTCTCCACTCTTTTCTTCACTGGGTCCAACATCCTCTGTTCTTTTAAATATCATCCATTTGTGATCATCTGAGTCCTTCACACCCCAGTTCTATCCTCTGGGATTCCCTATAATTTTCCAAATTTCCATGAAAGCATAGCAATGGGAACTGAGCTCCTCTGCAGTTACCAAAGCAGAAATACCACATTCTGAGTAATAGAGAAATTGCAGCCTCCCTAGGGCTGGCAGTATGTCATCATTTTCTATTCCTGCTGTCCAACCCAGGAGATGTTCCATTAATAACTGATGAGTGAATGAATACATTTTCTCAGCATGGCAGAATACAGTGGGAATCTCACTTCCTCTGTTCTACATATGAATTTCCATGAACAGAATTTAAGAACATATTCTCTTTTATGCGGGTGTGGGGGCTTCTTAACTTCTATTGACCTTCCTGTCAACTAAAGCCCCTCTTTTCTGCATACGATCTCTATCATCAAAGGATGTGCTGTTGAGTTGTGACTGTCCAGATGCAAGGCTTTACATTGAAACCTGAATAACTGCTTTGGTGTCCCAATTATGAAAACCTTTGGGGATTCCAATTCATACCAGTACTATGTGTCTCCAGGGCCTCTCCACCAATTGGAGTTGGATCCTTCTCTTTGTGGGGTGAGGGGGGCAGGAGGAGATGGCCAGAGTCTCAATGGGGCATCCTTCTGCCCAGAGGAATCCAAGCCACCCTAAATAGCCACCCTAAATCTTAATATCTCAAATAATTAACAAATAATAAAACACAAACACTCAGAAATGTATTTACAAAAGCAAAGCCCCTGAAAGATCTAGACCACATGGGTGCTTGAACTAGACAAAGACAAAATGGCTCCCATGGTTTATTTAAGGAGATCCATCAAAGGCAGGGGTAAGGTTTCAAGGGTGGATGTCTTGCAGTCAGCCGGTTGATTGACATCTTGGCAGAAGACACCCATCTCAGGTGCTGTGTGGGTTCTTAGGTAGAGCTTGAGGGGGAAGTTCACCTTCATCAGGGGGTCAACCCCTGTAAGGAGTACCCCAGGGAGTTCCCAGTGCCAGATTTATCCCCTCAGAAGCCTACAATGCACCACATAGCTCACAGACAGCTCATGACACTTCTCTGTCTGGGCAGCTCATGACTTTTCAGTGGACAGAGATCTGGGAGGATGATTTGGGAAAAACCATACATTGTGGGAGAAAGTTGCCCAACAGGGCTGCCAAGTGAATCCCACATTCGTGAAACAAAAGAGTCCTACTCTGAATGAATGCTGGGGCCTCAGAGAGTTCATCATGGTAATGAGATCAGGAGGTAGATCCCAGCTCCCTATCCAGTGTCTGGTTATTCCAATTCATCTGATATTCCACCCAGTATGACAACCATATCTTCTAAGACAGCACTTTGCAACTATCATGAGGGGAAGACCAGGGTCTTTCAATCAATCTCAGATCAATACTTCCACAATTTTTATTTTTTATCTTCCTGTCATCCCTCCAAGATCCCAGATTAATCAGACAGAAAATGACCTTTTAATGCATAAAATTCAAACAAACATAGTAGGAAAAATAAAATAGTTATAAAAAAAAGAACATACCCTTTTGAAAGTATTTATGGTGATCATATGAAATTGCTATTATCCTCAGAATGTATTTGCAGTCAACAGGGCGGACAGTTAATTTGGGTCACACTCTGTTTGGCACCCCACTCCCTTGTAATTGCACAGGCTTGTGACCACATTGACCAATGCAATGTAGTCAGCTTTCAGGTTTCAAATCTCTAGAGACTAGAATATTCTACTTCCTGTGTCTACAAATATTCTACTTCCTTAGAAACCTAAGCCCCATATACAAACTCCAATTACCTTTTTGGAGCGACTATGAAGAGAGACCCTGAGTCCATCTGGGTGGAGCACCATCTTCCTGTCATCCTTCCAAGATCCCAGGCATGAGTGAAGATTTCTTGAATCAGAGCAGCCTCCAGATGAATAGCACCTAATGATCCATCAATGAAGACAAAGCACCAGCTAAGCCATTCCTGAATTTCAAACACAAAATAATACGAAATATGGTAAAATTGTTATATTGAAGATACCATTTTAGGGGTAGTTTATTCTACAATAACAATATCCAAAATAAACACTAATAAAATATTTACAGTTTTTAATACAACAAAGGTGCATTCTCCTTACTTATTAACATGTGACCCAATTTGGATGAACATTTTTATTCACAGGGCATGATATGTAGTTTGACTGTTTCCAGTCTGAGTGGAATGACACAGTAGAACAACCACTCCGCAAAGGCATACTTTTGGGAATGGAAAAAATAATTTTAAAACAATGAAATACATTCATAATACTTATTTAAATATTAAATTCCTGTTCCAAACGAAACAAGTAAGTCTTCATTTTCAAAATTCATTTTGACCACTCAACAAAAGCCAGTTACAAAACTTTAACCTAAGGAGTTATAAGTTATAGCAAAGAAAATGGGAAGTTACTTTTATGATTAGATTATAAATGATGTGACTTTTGTCTTTGCTAACAAATTCTTTTTCTAGCTTGTTTTGCTGAAGCAATTTGCCATGCTGAAAAGACCTACATGGTAAGGAAGTGGACACAGAAAACCACTTGAAGATTCCCAAGGCTTTGGAGGCACACATCACTCTCTCCTGTAGTTCCCTTGGCTCAGGCAAATTCTGTACTAAGTGTCCCCTTGAATCTATTCCCTCAGCCCCTAGAGAGTCAAAGGTAGATTTAGATGTGTGCTAATCAGCTTTTTGTCACTGTGGTCAAAATACCTAACAAGAATAACTTAGAGGAGGAAAGATTTATTTTGGCTCACAGTTTCAGAGGGTCAGTCCATGACTGGCAGGCTCCAAAGCAGAAACATCTTGGCAGAAGGGTGTGGCAGAGGAAAGTTGCTTAGCACATGGCAGCTGGGGAGCAAAGAAAGGTAGAGGAAGGGACCTGGGAGAAGATAAACCCTTCAGAGTTCTCCCAAATACCTACTTTCTTCAACTAGATTCCATCTCCCAATAGTCCAACCAACTATCAGTAAATTAACCCACTGATGAGGCCGAGCTCTCATGATCTATAATCACTTTCCAAAAGCTTCACCTCTGAGCTCATGAAACATTAAGGAACGTTTCAGAACTAAACCATAACAGATGGATTTTGTGTGCAGTTAATGAAGATTAAACCTTGAGGCCCCTTACTTACACAGAATATTAAATATTATTAAGTACCTTTTGACAACTCAAGATTCTGGTGCAATTTTTCTTCATTGCTTTATTAACAGTATAAACTCCATGAATAGACTTTTGCATCATTCTTCCTAAAACTGGATTTTCCTATAACTCTGAATTTTTAAATTTAAGAAGTAAAATTAATCTACATCACTGTTCATTTTAGTGAACCAATACCTTCATTTATTTTTTTTACCTTCATTTATTTTTTTAATATTTTTTAGTTGTAGATGGACACAATACCTTTATTTGTTTTTTTTTAAACTTACCCATTTTATTGATGCATTGCAATTGCTCTACATTTTATCATTTTATGTTGAAAATACAAGCTACTTTGTAAAATCAAAGACAAACATTGAATCCAAAGATAAACTATGTTTTACACAATAGATCCTTTTCCCATAGTTAGTATTAAATTTTAAATATCTATGTCTTTTGTTAAAATGGTTATTTTACATACTCCCTAAGCACATCTACATCACAAACAGCTATCTGTTTCCAGAGGCTTGTTGTAAAAGGAAGTGCACAACCAGAAAAGGGAGAAATCAAAAAAAGTTTAAATCACACACTAAAACTGGCACATCAAATACATTTAATAAAGTAGGAATTTCATTGTAATATTAAGGATTCAAAGCAGAAATACAAATACTAACATTACATATAATGTACATATAATGTATTGCTACATGTAGGGAGATTATTTTTCAAGCTGAATTGAAACCATAAATTATATAAAGTTTAGCAACAAACAACCATATAGACATGCTGCACTATCCATCAATTTAAAAGAAAAATCAAAATAGGAAGCAGGCTCGGGCCATTCCTTTCACTGAGAGGCACCTTCATTTCCTATCCTAAAACAAACCATCTCAACTAGTACAATACCTTTATTTTATTTGTTCATTTTTATATGGTGCCGAGAATCAAACCCGGTGCCTCATTGCATGCTAGGCAAGTGCTCTACCACTAAGCCACAACCCCGGCCCCCATTTATTTATTTATTTATGTATTAGTTGTAGATGGACACAAAAATACCTTTTGATTTTATTTATGTGGTGCTGAGGATCGAACCCAGGGCCTCACACATTGGAGACAAGTGCTCTACCACTGAGCCACAGCCACAGCCCCCCCCATTTATTTTTAATGTTTTATTTCTGATTTTTTGTTCTCCTTTAATTGTACTTTTATGTTTTATTTAAGAAAAGTTTTATTGACTTGGTTTTTTTAAACTTCTTGAATAAAATTCTAAATTTATTTTTTCATCCTTTCTTGTTTAATGAATAAAGTGTTTGCTTTCTGTGTGTTGGAATCCATTCATGGAGGTTTTCTTTGTGTCTTAAAATGAGGTGGATTTTTTTGTGATACATAGGTGTCTGAATAATAAATAAATATCACAAAGATAAATAAATAATAAATAGCACAGAGGTTTTAAAATAGAAGTCTATGTGGCCTATTATATTCAAAATAGATCTATCTTACTATCGGTAGTTTTATTTTTTAAAAAATCAAAACTGCTGGAAAATCATGAGAATACCGTCAATAAATTCTCATATGCTCTTTACCAGATACTCAAACTTTGCCATTTTGCTTGTGTATGTCTGCATGTGTGTATTGTATGTGTGTCTGTGTGGATGTGTGTGAATATGTGTTTATGTGTGTGCCTGTGTGAACCATTTGAGAGCAAATCACACAGACAATAACCCTTCACCCCCTGATTCTTCATCACAAACCTTCTAAGAACAAGAACCATCTCTGTAAACTACAGAGTAAATGTTTAATTCAGGAATTTGCATATTGATACAATACTGTTATATAATGTTAAGTATATTTAATATTATTAATCATCATATGTCATCATCCCAATACTCTTCTTTAAGTCAATATTTTTCCAATGCAGAATCCAATTCAGGATGTTTATTTTTGTATTCCTTCATCTGTAGGATTGACAGTGATTCGAAAGAGCCGTTCTTTATGGATCTGTTTTGTGCACCTCCCTTTGCCCTGTGTGCACGCCTTGCCCTCTGTACTTGGATGCTACATCAACATGCATGCACTGGAGCACTGTCCTGCAATCACAACTAACCATCAGAGGGCATGTGCCTCTGCCCTAAGGGTTGAGGCCAGTTCCATAGTTGACTTCTCTCAGGGGGCACTTTAGGGTTAGGGTTAGCTGGGGGATCACCACACTACCCTAGAGGATCCATTTGTTGTCAAGGAAATCCCAGGATGTGGAACTCAGTTTCTGTAGCAAAGAGGACTTCTGCAGATAAACTCTTAAGATATTTCCTGCTCTATAAGGATCGAAAGATCATTTTAAAAGGTTTTAAAAGTAAATTAAAACAAGATTAAACTAAACAGAAGCAAATGAACTTAATTGTATTTCAAATGAATAAACCTAACCACACTGGAGAGAAAACTTTTTAAATTAAAATTTTAAAAAACCAAAAACACTAACCCTCAGGAGACTGAGACCGGGGGATGACAAGTTCAAGGCCAGCCTCAGGAACTTAGCATGGCCCTAAGCAATTTAGTGAGATTTTGTCTCAAAATGAAAAATAAAAAGAGCTAGGATATAGCTCATGGTTAGTAAAGGGCCCCTGGGTTCAATGCCACTTAAAAATAAAACTAGGGCTGGGGTTGTGGCTCAGCGATAGAGCGCTCGCCTGGCATGCACAAGGCCCTGGGTTCGATCCTCAGCACCACATAAAAAAAAATAAACAAAATAAAGGTATTGTGTATGACCAAAAAATAAATATTTAAAATAAAAAAATAAAACTAACCGAAGTAACTGAATGCCATATTCTACTCTTAGTCGAAAGCCAAAAAGGGGGGTGTGGGGGTTTGCTCAGTGTAGAGCATGTGCTTAGCATGTTTGATATCCCTAGATCAATTCCTAGCACCAATTTTAAATAAATAAATGAATAAACTCAAAAAGAACTAGATAAATTTTTTTTTCAGAGAGAGAGAATTTTAATATTTATTTTTTAGTTTTCGGTGGACATAACATCTTTATTTGTATGTGGTGCTGAGGATCGAACCCAGGCCACACGCATGCCAGGCAAGTGCACTACCGCTTGAGCCACATCCCCAGCCCCTAGATAAATATTAAGCTCTAATTAGTTTATCTCAGTGGTATGGTTTTGCAACATTGAAGTTTTTCCTACATTATTGAGGTTTGAGGAAATATACAAATAAAGGGAGGCAGGTTTCCCACAGCCAGAGAAGGGAGTTGGAAATTGTGAACTCTGTGATGTCAACCTGATCTAGGAGGTTTCAGGGTGAACTCATGGCTTTTGACATAGGTAGCTGAATGTATAGCAAACTGAAAGGAAGAAGGAAAGAAAGGGAGAAATGGAGGGAAAGAGGGAAGACGTATTACAGCTTGAAAAGGCCTCAAACCCACAAGCCCAGGTTTTGGTGTCTATATACAATCTCTAACTGAGGTTAAAAAAAAATTAAAAACAGAATCTCATATAAAATAGTTATTTCCAGGGGCAATAACAAGATGAGTCTGAATACCTTGTTGGGCCAGAAAACATAAAAGAAGATCTCAAAATATAATGGGAAAGGGAGGCAGAAGAACTCTGGAGCCAGCTGGAAGAGACATCCCCAGAAAAATCTAGTGTCAAAGTGATAACAAAGCAGGATGCACCAGAGCACATCTATAATCCAGCAACTTGGGAGGATGAGGCAGGAGGACAACAAGTTTGGAGTTAGCCTGGGCAATTTAGTTTAGCAAGATCCTGTCTCAAAATAAAAATAAAAAGATAAAAGGGCTGGAGATGTAGCACAGTGGTAGAGAACGCTTGGTTTCAATCCCAGGTACCACAGGAAAATTTTTAAAAAGTGATAATATGGTAGCAGTTTATAATTCTACAAATAAAATAAGAATCGGTGATCTCATATAGATATTAATTAACTACTTATATCTTGGGGAGGTAAAGTCAGTTAACTTAAAATCCCTAGGGTGACAAGAAAGTCTCTAAGAAAAGCCCTTTAGGTAGCAGATCTAAGTCCTAAGAACTGACACACAAATGCTGGATTTTTCTCCTTCCTAAAGGACAGGAATATAGAGCAATGTGCTCAGTTTATGGTCTCCAGGAAGAAGGCCAGGGACACAGGGGCTCAGGCTGGCCTGTCACATCTCTGCAGGGGATAGGAGGGGTTCATTCCCTCAGATACAAAAGTGAAAAGCAAAATCCAGAGCATTCTAGGTATCCTGCCTCTATTCACCATGATACTAGTTTTCCATTGCTGTGTCATCAATTACCACTAAGTTAGCAACTTAAACAAGACAATCTGGATGCAGGTCAGCAGGGTCCTCTGCTTAGGTCTCCTCAGATGAAATCAAAGTGTCAGTCAGTTAGGGTTTTTATCTCCCCTGAGACTCAGGGTCCTCTTCTCGTTTCACTAGTATTGGTAGAATTCATTTCTTTGTGGTTATAGGACCAAGATCTCCAGCCAGTGACCCCTCTGCACTCCTAGAAGATGCTCTCTGTTCCTGGCCATGTGGCCCCCAGGCTGTTCCCCATATAGCTGTATGCTTTTTTTCCTGAGCAGTACCAGAGCCTCTCTTAGAAGATTCACCCTCTGTGATTCCCTTGATCAGACAGACCCACCCAGATAGTCCCCCTGAGATGAACTCAGAGCTGACAACTCAAAGCAACCCAGTCGCAGGAATAGCATTCTATCATGTGCATAGTTCTATCCACAAACACACAGGAGGGATTATATGGACATGTACAGTGGAGGCTGGAACCTTCAGAGGCCACCCTAGAATTCTGCCTACCACTGCAGCTGGTGACAGGAGAAACTCAGTCTCACTGTAAAAAATCTATCATGTAAATCATCAGAGTGGCATATATTATAAAATCTAGGACTTTTGGTTAAAATCTGTGGAAAAAAAATTCAGTGGAAGCATTTGTGGCCATTTATCCCTAAGAATGTGATTGAAAAATATATACTAATATATTTACAAAATAATTGTAATATTTACAAAATAATACTAATGTATGTACAAAATAATCCCTACAACATCAATTACAAAAGTGGAAAACTCAAAATGAACCAAATGCTTGTCAGTAGGAAAGTAATGAAATAAATTAGGGTGAAACTTTTTTAATGCCAGAACTATATTTACTGACATGGGAAAAGACATTGGCTAGAGATTGACATTGGCTAGAGATCTAGCCAAACGGAGAAACAGCTTATGGCACAACAGATATAGAATAACCATGTTTATTTTGTTTATACATATTTACTTAAATCTAAGGCATTTTAAAAATGGAGGGACATATGGGTCAACTGTTAATAGATGAAATTTCTATGGGGTGAGATTATGGAGGTACATCACCTTATACTTTACACTTCATCATTATTTAAATTACTTTCAACAAGCATTTAATTTTCTCCTAATTAGAAGAAAATGCATTAAGCTACTTCTGCTTTGAAAAAAAGAGTAAGGGATCTGGAGGTGTAGCTCAGTGATAGAGCATTTGCCTCTGAGTTCCATCCCTAGCCCTGGGGGGAGTAGGGAATCCTAGGAGTAGATACTACTTTCTCTTTGAGTCACTAAAATTATAACTCAATCCTTTTTTTATCCACCTTCAACTTATCACACGATCTTGAAAGGAAAAAAAATTAAAGAAAACAACTTTTCACTCCACCTTTGAAATCAATACAAAAATTGTCCTTTGGGAAAGGAAAATTTGAGTTTCTTGCTAATGACTGACAAGTCTTAAAACATATAAAATGTGTACAACTACAGGACACATGGAATAATTCAAACACAGAGTTAAAGGTCATAATATGTATTTCTAGAACAATATGGTGATAATCACAAGCTAAACTAAAATCATTTATATACTACAAATGTCTTACTTGCTTATCAGTTTCTGATTCATTTACTTTTAAAATTTGCTTATTCCTTCTGTTAAAACATTGCTAAAACCATCAACCAGTTCATCTTTAAGAAAATGCACACTGGCTCTCGTGTCATATTGATTTCTCAATGTGTCATTACGGTTAAGTTATTCTACACCAAACAATGGTAATACTCTGAAATAATAATAGATTTCAGCCTTGCTAGAGTATTAGCTTCCAACATGTGGCTGTCTTTGCATGTTAAGAATTAATACAACCTGCCAGGAGCCCCTCGTTAGCTTGCCTCCCAAGTTCTCACACGCAGGCTTATGGTCTTGTCAATCACACATATTTCATCCAAATAATTTTACAGTGTAGTCGTATTTTGGAAATGTCAAATAAAAAAGTATGTGGTCTTCATATGTGTAGATGGCAGCTCTCACTTCTGTAAGCAACAGAGTGTCAAAAATCTAGACGAGCAGTAGCTATCCTCCAGAAATCTCCTAACAGGAAGCTCAAACAGCTTCAGATGATGCCCTGGAAATCATTCATTAAGGGTCATGGCGTAAATTGCTTTTTCTGGAAAAATCTCTGCTGTTCTCACTTCCTCTATGAAGAGGAACTACACTTAGCTTCATCAAGTGGATCAAGATGGTGAAGCCCTCGGTTTTGCTGTGGTTGTTTGGTTTTTGGATTGGGGGTTTTATTTTGGTTTTGTGTTTTTTGTTTTGTTTTGTTTTGTTTTGTTTCAGGGGGGATGCCGTCCCCCACTTAACTGAAATGTTCTACACACTGTCCTTGACTATTCCATCTGCCATTCAGCCAGACTGTAAAATAACAATAGCACTGGGCACCATCTGTGCTGCCCAGGTGTGTGTGTTCTGTGACTCCTCAGCTCACTGAATTAGATGGGGGAGGGGAGGGTAGTGTCTCCCAGCTTCTATTTGGTTTCCATCTAAAGTGGCTCATGAGTAGCTGGAGAGTATGGTTTTGTGCCTGGTACTCTTGCATCATTACGATCCATTTTGGAATAAGGCAAGTCACTCCACGTTTGTATCTGAAACAAACATAGCATTTTCACTTGAAACAACGTAGTCCAGGTGAGTTCAGACCTGGCAAGTGCTGCATGTGCTCCTGGAGAAAGGGCCTCCAATGCTCAAGAAGTCAGAAGTCCGTCATGGTACATCTGTCCTTCGGGTTTGGTACTCTTTGCAGATAGCCACCTCTTAGCAGGAATGAGAGTGAATACCTGGCCAACTTTAGAAAGCATTTGAGCTGGGTGCAGGGGCATGTGCCTGAAATCCAAGTGACTCTGGAAGCTGAGGCAAGAGGATCCCAGGTTCCACATAAGCCCCAGCAACTTAGTGAGACCCTGTCTCAAAAATTTAAAAAAAAAAACAAAAAAACTGTGGATATAGCTCTGTGGTAAAGCCCCATTGGATTTAATCCCTGGCACCTCAAAAAAAGGAAAGAAGGGGAAGGGAAGAGAAAAGAAAAGAAGCCACTTGAAAGCCAGCAGGTCCCCAGCTCTGATCCAGCACTTATTAACCATGGTGGACAGGATATATTTGCAGGAAAAGGAAGACAGTTGCTTCCACATTCTATACCTCTTGGCACTGGCCCGGTTACAGATAATCCTACCATACTTTTACACTAAGCTTTTATTGGCCTTACAAAGTTAATTCTTTTGAATTTTCCAAAAAATACAGGATCTTGGATGGGGTGTTAGTGGTGGGCAGATATATCTCCAGGCTTAAGTTCAGGTCAGGAAAGAATTCTCTAGTGGTAGGGACCCTCTGACAGTGGGATATGGAAGAGGGACGGGGAAATGGAGCAAGAGTGGGGTTGGAGCTCATACAGGAGGAGCCTGAAAAGGAAGCACTTGGCTTCATATGATTCAGGAAACAGTAACAAACCCAAACAAGAGTGTGTTTATTTGAAAGCAGGGAGCCTGAAAAATGATATTGAAGAAGTAGCTGGGCACAGTGGTGCATGCCTGTAATCCCAGTCACTTGGGAGGCTGAGACAGGAGGATCCCAAGTTGAAAACTAGCCTCAGCAATGGTGAGGCGCTAAGCAACTCCGTGAGACCCTCTCTAAATAAAATATAAAATAGGGCTGGGGATTTGGCTCAGTGGTCCAGTGACCCTGAGTTCAATCCCTAGTACCCCCCCCCCAAAAAAAAAGAAATTGAAGAAATAAGCAGGCTGGATAGGAGGCACCAGAAGACAATGCCAAGAGGCAAAGAAGGTGACAATATCAAGGGACAGGATGATGGCAATCCCATAATTAGGTGTGATCTAAGATCAATACAGTCTGGTTATGGGAAGGAGAAGGGAGGGTTCTTTTCAAATGCCGTGAAGAGATGTCTATAACACTGCAATATTTAATTATTCATCCCATTGAGGATCCAATTTCTTCAAGAACTACATATGGACCAACATATTCATGCACAGGGAAATGCCCTAGATTAGCAGTCTATATAAAAGTGCTAGAGAAAGCCATTTAACCCAGAAATTCTTCTTCTAGAAAATTATTCTAAATGAATATTCTCCTACGGATTCAAATACAAAACATTCAAGGATTTTTATTGGTGATGGTGGTGGCAGTGGCTATGATAGTGGTACAGTATTTATCAGGGTGAAAATTTGGAAACAACTTAATGTCGGTATTAGGAGTTAAGGAAATTGTGATATGTTGAGCTTCTGAATATCATGCAGCCATTAAGAAGAACAAAGATAAGATGGGCAAAGATTTCCAAGACATATTGGCAAGTGAAAAAAGACAGAAGCTGGGGATATAGGTCAGTAGTACAGCACTTGTTCAGCATGCATGCATGCAGCTCCGGGTTCGATCCCCAGCATGCGCGCGCGCACACACACACAAAGCAATGCATGATGTATGATTTTATTATCTACATATAATACAATTCACATATGTTATATATATAATGTGTATGAACACATGTACATTATATATGTATCAATGTATACTCAGTCCTATCTATATGGGGTTTAATGCAAATTTAAAAAGGCATCCTCCTTCAAATTGCTTTATTTTCATTTGTTGGGGAGAAAAATGTCACAAATAAACAAATCTTTTTAAAAAATCTAAACAAAAAAGTGCATTTTCCTCCTACAACCCATTTCTTCTCCTACTAATCTCAAAAGCTGAGATCAGGAGCCACATTCACTTCCTGCTGATGCTCTTTTATACAGTACTTGAAAACTGTTAGTAAATTCCCCTTCCTTCCCCCAGGAAAGAACTGCCTTCTAGAGAAAAGGGAAGGTAAATACATTTTAAGTTTTCTGGGCATCTTCCAAAGTGCCCTTCATTTGGAAAGGGATATTCTAAGTTATCCTTTTGGCTCCAACAGAACTCTAACTGACTGGCAGAGAACTAATCAGAACCCCCTGTTCCACCTGTTGGAGGTGATGAAGGGCCTTCAACAGGCTAGACTTGCCTCCATCAGGGACAGAACCTCTGCCTCCCGGCTCTCTGAACAAAAACTCCATGTTCCACCCTAGCACTGGAATTGCCACACTCCTACTTCCAAAGCTGTGAAATAATTCCAGAAATTGCAAGATCCCAGACTGCTTCGTCTTTAAAATGCTCAATTATCTCTAGTGTGCTATAATCACTTGGTAAGAATGTGGACAGATACATTCTAGAACTACTTCCAACAACACAGTGAAACAAAATAATTACATTAACTCTAAATTAAATTTTAAGCATTATCACATAAAAAACTCATTCCTCAAGCGTTTATTATAATTTAAGGTTTTGACTTTTAAAATGGTGTTGACTAGAATGATCCCAAATCCCACTAATGACTTATAGTTTCAATTGGAAAAAAAAAACAAAAACATTTTTTAGCAGTGCTGAATGTTTCCAAATGTAGTTGGTGTTGATGAACTTCACGAGGCTTCCCTTAGGAAGAACAGCAAGTGGGTTTTAAAGATTCATCGTTCACACACCATCAGGCAGGGTGCAGTTCTACCCCTCGATATCCTACATTTACGACAGCTGTGAAGCTTCAGACATTTTTTTCCAACTCAGGGGACACTTTTGAACATTTATCATCCTTCACTGTTGGAACACCTTGTTGCTCCATGCCCTTCAAGCTATCCCCAAATGAGTTTCCTCTCCTACGAATCTCAAAAGCTGAGATCAGGAGCCACATTCACTTCCTGCTGATGCTCTTTTATACAATACTTGAAAACTGTTAGTAAGTTCCACTTCCTTCCCCCAGAAAGAACTGCCTTCTAGAGAAAATGGAAGGTGAATACATTTTAAATTTTCTGGGCATCTTCCAAAGTGCAAGATGGAAAGAGCAATCTGCCATCAGCCTTCATAACGCAAGTAAAAACAACTGTCATATCTGGCTTGAATGCATAGGATGTTTGCCTGGACAAATGGTCCCTGCAAATCCCAAGAGATAGTCTGCATATGTATCCTTTGGAGTCTATCAATATGGATGCCGTGTTTATGAAGTAAGTCACCCTCCACCAAAGTCCTTCTTTTCTCCCCTCCAGTCTGCCATATGTAAACACTTCAGTGATTCTAAGTGTGAGGTTTCCAGAAAGCAACACTGTGTATCTAATTGTCTCCTCATATATAGAAATCATCTGTGCCTGCTACAAGGGCCTGTGGGAAGTCAAAGACAGTCATGGTCATTTTTCCATGTGAAAAGATTGGCCTTGCACCTAAATGACCTTCCAGTTCTGCAGACTTGAGCCAAGAGAAAAGGTGTGTTCAACATCTGGCTACAAACAACCCTGTGGCTCTAACAATGAAGTGGTATTTCCCCCAGGATGGAAACACGTGCTCAGGAGAATAAACAAACCTCTGAATGCTATCTGTTACAGCTCCATCTGCTGGTTCCCAGATAATGTTACAGATCTGACAGGTGGCCATCGATCATATTGATCCAATAATAAACAGTGCATTATAATGGAAGTTTTGTCATTTTTCTTCTCAATTCATCCAGAACTCCTCCTACCTCAGACATCAGCCAGCATACACAAACATCAACTGGGGATGCTAAAATAAAGAATAAGGATTGCTTTGGGAGACAATCTAGCTAAATAGAGAACTCCCCAAAATAAAGGATATGATAAAGGGACAGTGTGGCCCCTTCTGTTCCTCTTTGTGGCATTAGACAATAAACCTTCCTATTCTGTTCCTTAGGTTTTTCCTTCCCCAAGGTGGAAATAGTGATACTTTTAACTCAGGCCCAAGTGATGTTAAGAGGATTATAGTAATGAAACCATGCTTGGTATGCTGTGATCTCCCAAAAGTCATGAGTCCTATAAAGACAGAAGCATTATAATTACATCTTAATATTCACTGGAAGTTATTAGTAAGCCTTAAAATCTCCCATTAATGCAGTGAGAATTAGATGTCTATCAGAGACATACAGTTAGATGTTACTATATTAAAAAAAAGTGGGTTTGATGAAAAAAAAGATGTTGAAATAGCAGTAGTAGGCAGAGCTTAAATAGCAAAGTTTATAGTTGCTTCAACAGCAGGAAAAACAGTTCTAGGTAACTCTCTTGTCTTGCCCAATTTAGTTAAATATACTTATGTTCATTCTCCTGATGGGATTTGTAATAGTTAGCTTTCTGTCACTGTAACAAATAACTGAGATAATCAACTTAAAAAGAAAAAAAAGTTTATTTTGGCTCATGATTTTAGGAGTCTCCAGCCCATGGTGAAGCTTTTAGGCCCCTGGTGGGGATGAAGGATAGCAATAGCAGGGAGCACAGAGAGGAGCAAAACCACCTCATGGCTAAAAAGTGAAAGAGAAAGGAGTACATCTCCAGTGACCTGAAGACCTCTTTTTAGGCCCCAACTAAGGTTCCCACCACTATCCAATAGCACCACTTCTTCAATCTATGGGACTTTGAGGGTCGTTTAGATCCAAACTATAGCCAGATTACTATTACAAATTCTTTTCCTTAAATGCATACAGCTATCACATAGTACATCCAAACCCCAGGCCTTTACACTCAGAGGCAGGCACTAAAATTGGACTAAATCTGACGTCTTCAGGGCATGGTTCAGGGGCTTTGGACTTTCTGTGATCTTCAGTGCCCCCATCTTAAGCACATCTGAATTGTGGTAGGTTGAACTGTGTACCTCAGAAAGAGATTTGTTGGTTAGAGGCCTAACCCCTAGTACCTCAAAATGTGATCTTTTGGGCTGGGGTTGTGGCTCAGTGGAAGAGCACTTGCCTAGCATGTGTAAGGTACTGGGTTTGATCCTCAGCACCACATAAAAAAAAAAATAAAGGTATTTTTAAAAAATGTGATCTTATTTGGAGGTCTTCACAGAGCTATTCAAATTAAAAAATCATTAGGTTTGTACCTAATCTAGTGTGACTAGTATTTTTATTCAAAGAAGGGGAAGGGCTGAGGGTATAGCTCAGTGATAAAGCATTTGCCTAGCATGAGTAATGCACTGGGTTCAATCCCCAGCACCACACACACACACAAAAAAAAAAAAAAAAAGAAAAAAAATTAAAGTTCATTTGCAAGCAACTTTAAATCTTAAACCCAACAACACTTACAAATTCTCTGATGATCTCTAAATTGACAAGAGGGGTGGGGGTAAGGAAGCCTTTTCTTCATTGCCAAGTTCTTTATCAAATTCAACTTCCATGATGCTTCCCATTGAAATTGAAAACTGTCAAAGAATCGCTGAGATTTATGATGAGGTTTCTTTCCCCAACAGCAACATCAGCGCCAGTTAAAATTTGACAACCATAATCTAGATGACAATTTTGTGATTGGGTCCAAATGTAATTTTTTTTCTTCCTGTGCTACTGTAATTGCCAGACCTTATCATTTACTTTATTGTGATATCAGCCATGATACCTTTTCCCCAAAAGATCCCTCAGAGAGCTAAACCCACCAGTGTCAGATAAACATTAACTTCTCGAAGAAACCCCTAGAGGACTCAAATACTAACTTGCAATTCAGCCAATGGATTACCCTTCACCTGTGGAAAACTCTCAGAATGGTGAAAGTATAATCAGGTCTAATTTCCTATATTCAATCTCCTATTCCTACCTTATTGAGAGAGTCAGTGACTATGAATCCATAATAATTAGAGAAAATGGCAATCTACTTACTCTCCAACTAAGTGTTTCACTTCCAATAGGGCAAGTGTGGCCAGATGCTAAGAAACCTAGACTAGTTGTTTCTTTCTCTGTTTTACAAGTGCCCAAACAATATGCCTCCTCAGTGGATGTGATAAGACATAACAAAGGTTGAAGCCCAAGTGGAAGGTATGCAAGAATTTAGTTAACTGTTCTTTCAACTTTGTGCTTTAAAATTCTCAGAATAGGGGCTGGGCTTATAGCTTAGTTGGTGAAGTGCTTGCCTTGAAAATGTTTGGATGCCCAGCACCACCAAAAACAAAAACAAAAAAAAAAAAAGAAAAGTTTTCAGAATAAAGACTAGAAAGATGGAGAACTACTGTCAAGATAACTTGGCTTTCTTCCTCTCCTCCATCTTTCTTTTTCTTTCTTTCTTTCTATTTTTTTTCTTTTTTTTTTTTTTTTTTTTACTTAAAAGTGAATTCAGGGATACTTAAACACTGAGGCACATCCCCAGTCCTTTTTTTTTTTTTTTTTAGAGATAGGGTCTCACTGAGTTATTTAGGGCCTTGCTAAGTTACTGAGTCTGGCTTTGGACTCATGATCCTCCTGCCTCAGCCTCCCCTCTGGAGCCACTGGGATTATAGGCATGCCCCACCATTCCTTTTTGTGTTTGTTTTTGTTTTGTTTTTCTGAGACAGGGTCTCACTAAGTTGTTAAGGCTGACCTTAACTTGCCATGCTCCTGCCTCATCCGCCCAAGTCACTGGAATTACAGGTATGTGCCACAGTGTTCAAATAGCCTTTTAAGCATTTTTATTGATGTACAATTCATGTATCATACAACTCACCCATTTAATATGTACAGAACAATGGATTGTAGTGTATTTAAGAGTTATGCAACCATCACCAAAATACATTTTAGGGCTTTTTTTTTTTTTTTTTTGTACTGGGCTTGAACCCAGGGGTGCCTTACTATTAAGCTACCTCTTCAGACATGATCTCAGTAAGTTTCATAGGTTCTTGCTAAATTGCTGAGGTTTATTGTGATCCCTGAATTGTGATCCTCCTGCCTTAGCCTCCCCAGTTGCTGGGATTACAGGTAAGCACTCTCATGCCCCACCCCTCACTAATTTTGGACATTTTCATTTTCACTACCCCAAAAGAAACTTCCTAACTCCTACCCTCCGATCCTTAGCCTCCCATCCCCCCTATTCTAGGCCACCATTAATCTAGTTTCTGTCTCTCGGTGTATTTGAATTTTACTTCTTGAAGATGTGATACATATTGCCAAATTGTGCAGCTGTTGTCAACTCTTGAACAAAACAATGTGTGTCCCGCTGTGTTTTCTCACTCTGATTCTCTGTAGGAGATAAGAAGGAGCTGCTATCATTTTTGGCCTCTGGAACCCAGGAACTTCGTAAGACAATGACTTTTGCCTTCTGCTTTCTAGTTGTGCTAAGGGATACACTGAAGGAAAGAAGCAAGTGTGCTTTCAAATAAAGCAGATGAGGAGTCTATGTCAGATGAGTACAACCTACCCTTTCACGTAAGGATTCAGGAAGGGCCATCGTCATCTTCAGCACCTCTTGGTGTATCCCATGATATTTACAGAGCTCCTTTGACAGCCTCCTCTTTTTCCTCCTCCTCCTCCTCATTATCATCACCATCATCATCATCATGGGTGGAAAGTACCAACTTTTCTCAGAGTTCATCTCAGGTGTCACCCAAATTGGAGCCTCTCTGGAGCCCAAATATATTGCCCAGGTAGGACTAAGTAAAACATGTTGCTTCCTCAATTGAATGGACTGTGCAGCAGTTTAAATAACTATAAGAAGCAAACACTTCTATGAGAGAACCACTGTATATTTGTTTTCAAGCCAATTCAATTATATTCTAGCTCAGTTCAAGACATCTTAGAATACTCATTTCAATTGATGGTTTACTTGTAAGTTCTGAAAACTGCTTATTCCCACAGAGGTTGTTATAAGCCCCTGTAGTTGATACTTATGGGGAACCTGGTGGGAGGTTTAACCAGTGTGAAAAGTCCATAAATTTTGAGTCCATGGGTAGGATAGGAATGTTTCTGAAATAATAGTAGTATAAAACATAGTAGTATAAAAAGTATAAAAGTAGTATAAATTATGGGATTGATCCTTGGGCTCATACTTGCCATGCAAGTGTTCTGCCACTGAGCTACATCCCCAGACCCTCCATATACTGACTTTCTAAGTTCCTTGTATGTATCTCAATCTATTGCCTACCAGGTATTAGTGATACAGGCAGGGAAAAAACACAAGCTTATTTTCACAGACCACTTGTTAGACAAAGATACCCATTCCCACAAGGACAACAAATGGTGTCTAACTTTGGGAATGCAGCAATATTTTCACCCAAAGAAGCAATTCATCAGTGATCCCAGAGTTTACACTAGGAGATGATGTAAACCCCAAATAGACTCGATATTTGTTTTGTTTTGGTTTGGTTTTTAGCCATAAATAATGACTTTGAAGTCCAAGAAAATGGGTAGGGTAGGTATAGCTCAGTGGTAGAGCATTTGCCAGCTAGCAAAATGTCCTGGGTTCAATCTGCAGCACTGCAGAGAAAGAGAAAGAAATGTAGTAGTAATTTTCCAAGATCAACCAATCCTGCAGGCCTTACAGTAGCCCCAGATTTTCCTACATCAACAAGATGTCTGGGAGCTCACCTTGGAGCTCATGCTGAGGTCCAGGAGTGCAAACTCCGAGAGATACTGTTTGTACTTAGCACTTAAAGGTTAAGAGGTTGGTTTTATACCTCTTTTTTTGCACTTGTTGAATAGGTCCCTCCTCCCCATCCCAGCCCACACTTATTCTCCCCTTCTTTCCCACCCACTTTCAATAGCATCATTTTCCCACCCTTAACAGCCACCTAAGGACAGTTATCCAGTGAACACAGACCTGGGGTAACTTGTAATAGTAAAGTCAAATGCTTATGTTTTTCCCTGCAGTAGGGTAACATTTTTTCATCTCTTATTTTTCTTGGCCAGAAGGAAGATGCCATTCAGGGAACCCCAGGTGTTTTGAAGATGAAAAGGAAGGTAGGGGGCCTGGCTCAGTGCTTATTAACTACAGAGAGAATTGGGTTCACTTCAAGAAAGAGTAAAATAATGGCAAGGAGAGACAATGATTCTTAATGAATTCACATGAGGAAAGTGTGAGGTGACCAGTTTGGGGACATGCAGTCCTCCAGACCGCCTTCTAAGGAGAAAAACAAAACAATTGTTTCCTATTATGACATAATATTTACTTGCCTTCCCTGAAGCACACAGAGCTGGCTGGATGTCATATCCAATGCCAGCATCATCTCTCTCTGAGTACCTTGGATGCCATTTAACTTAAATCAGATGACACGTGACATATGCGTCCACAGGTCAGGTTTGAGGCAGGGATATTCTCAGGGGCTCCCTCAGCCAGGGGAGCTACTCCACTTCTTACCCTGCCCCCTCTCAAAAAAAAAAAAAAATCTTCCTTTCGGGTCAAGAATTCCCGGCCCTCAAACTCTACCCATCCGGCAGGGTCCAGCAAATCCAGCGTTTTAAATACCATCTTTCCTACGTCAGACCTAAGCCTCATGGAACAACTAGAAAATAAAACAGACTTCCAGACCCGGGGTGGGGGTGGGGAAGAAGAGCAAAGAAACAAGAAAGCTAGAGGGAGGACCGGGGACAGAGGCTGCCTCTAATTCTGAACAGGTGGCACCTTGGCACCAGTGCACTGAACCCACTTCCTTCCTAGGCTGCAGAGAGCAGAATCCCTTTCCCAGGAAGACTGACACCCCTCAATCTGGACCTGGGACTGCACTAGAGGGAGGAGCCTGGAGGCGAGGGCCAGAGGTCTGTGACCTCCCGCGAAGCCGTGCTATCTGCCTTGGACCCGCGTATCTAGTGTAAACGCGGTTTCACACATAAATAACGTGCCACATCTGGCCCTTTGGTTTTATGGCGTCTTAGCGACCAAGCAATTTATAGATGGCGACCTTGTTAACCAGCAGCCTGGGCTTGTCTCAGCTACCGGGTCTGAGACACTGGTGAAGACGGAGGGACGTGGGAGAGAAGAACCCTAGAGTCCCCGATTTTCAGCTCAGAGGGGCGCTCAGGGGCGAACTTACCCCGCGTTTGGGGAGAAGGGGCCTAGGCGGGCTAGGACCCCCCTTCCTCCCAAGCCGGCCATGTGGCAGCTGAAAGAGCCATCGAAGCCCAAGTGTGTTTGCGCTCATACCCAATTTATTGCCGCTGAACATATGGCCAATATTTTGACTCACGTCAGTCCAGCAAGGAAAACAAACAGAGCGCGCGCGGCGCAGGGAGCGGCCCCCTCCGCTGGGGCTGCGCTGCGACCGCTGTGCCCGAGGCAGGAGGGTGGGGCCACTGGGCCGGGAGCCTTGAGCCAGGAGCCCAGAGCCAGGAGGGGAGGGCTCTCGGGCCGCACAGCCGGAGCGCCCGCCGTTCGGCAGCCGCCGGCGGCTGGAGATAAAGAGCGGCCGAAAACCTGCGCGCTGGCCGAGGCGGGGCTCCCGCGGCGCAGCCGCGCTCCAGGTGAGCCCCCGGCTCGCGCGCGTTTCCGTTGTGTGTGTTCCCCGGGCGCCTGGAACCTCGGTGAAGCCGTGTGGAGGAGATGGGGGAAACCCGGCGCCACCTCTCGCTGCCAGGCACCGACTGTCTGATCCCCCCTGCCCCAGCCCCGGCACGGGTATCGACAGCCGCCGGGGACAGGAATGCTCTCCGCGCACGGTCCACGAGGCGGACCATCGGAGAGGAACCTCGTGGCACCGCCATCCCCGCCAGCTCTGTCAGGCTTCGGGGTCCTCTGTGCGCCCCGCTGGCCTGACCGTTTATCTGGCAGCTCCTGACTCGGCTCGGTCCCCAAGCTACGGAGTCGGGAAGCAGCAGGTGGGCAGATTCGAGACGTCTCAGTCCTCCCTCGACTTCGCCGGTCACTGGGGGAGGGGCCTCTCCTAGAGAGAAATTCGCCCCCACCCCAGTCACACCTGCAGTCGAGAAAAGTTTTACTTGTCACCGAGACCAGGCTTTCCTGCTGCAGAGCACCTAGCAGCCCGGCTGGGGAAAGCCAGACTGCCCCGGGGGGTTGGGCAGGTGCGGAGATCACGGAGGCCGAGGAGGAGGGAAGCGAGCGGCGCCCATAGCCACCCCGCCCTCCCGGAGCCCAGCGGACCCTCAAGCCCCGCCCGAGGGGGCACGCAGTGGGGGGAAGGGCGCAGTAGGAGGGGGGTCCGGGTAGGTGGAGGACTAGATAAAGACGCGCCTTGAAATGCGGCGGGGCTGTAGCTGCATCGCCGGGGAGTGGGAGGCAGAGTGGACTCATTGCGCGCCTCAGCAGTCTCCTCCCCACTGCCCGGTGCCGGCTGCTCTTCGGCTGCCAGGGCTGCTGTAAAGAAGGACCAGCCTTCCACTTCTACCTGGTAAGTCCCCCTGTGCGCCGTGTAAGGCTTGGGATTGGGGGTTAAAGCAGAGGCAAAGTCCTAGGATAATTTGGAGATGGCGCCTAGTGGAAAAAGGGGGTTCTCCTTAGGGGAAACTGAGACAGGAGCCAGGGTTGGGGGCTGTGAGGAGCTGGAAGACAAGTGGTGGGAGTCGCAGGCCAGAAGGACCAGTGAGGGCTGAGGGCTGGAGCTGTAGGCGACGGTTGGTGCAAAGGAGACCTAAGCCTGGAGTTTGAGGAGTGTCGCCCCGGCCGCGCCCGGTCCTGGACAGTTCTTGTTTGCGACAGTAGAGATCGCCAGAGGATCAAAAATGAACCTCTGTGGGGTCTGCTGAAGTCTGGTCTCGGAGGGGCGCCCTCTTGGTTCCAGAACATCCTCCCCGGACGCGGACACACACACACACACACACACACACACACACACACACACTCTACAAGGAGGCCCTTCCATGCGCCTCTCCTCCACTTCGGTGGCACTCAGGGTTGGAAAGGGGTGTGTTTAGAGACCGGTTATAGACGTTTGGTACGAAGATTGAAGAAATCAGATACAGATTCCCCAGGCACCTCTCCGTGTCCTAAGGACCTCGTGGTGCGTTCCTAGTCCTTGCCAACCCCAGCCCTTATCCCAGGCAGAGAGCGTGGCTTCCCTGCGCCTCCCTTGAATACATAGCATATCAGCCCGTCTGGCCCAGCTTTAAGTGCGGAATGCTAAGCGGTTAGGAGAGGCCGCTTGTTTTCCAAAGTCTTGTGGTAATGATTTTGTCACGTGTTAAGAAGTAAATTCAGATAAGAAAGTGCTTTCAGCGCTGTGTTTCCCAGAGAAACCCAAATCTCCTGCATTGAAATCGCCTTTATCAGGGGGAAGGTCGGGCTTGGCTGGAAGAACGTTCCTGAAGGCAACACTGACGATTCGTAATCTCATTGTAACATATTTAATCATTAGAGCCGCGCGAACGAATAAAGCAAAGGGGTTAGCCCCAGGGGACATGACGTTTGGTTCCCCAATAAACTAGTGATAATGGATTGCCTGGAACAGGCTCCTTTGGCCCGAGGGGGGCTTAAAGCTACGTTTTTAAAGAAAATATTGTAGGGAGGCTGGTTCCATTTTGTAGAACCCCTAGAGCCGCATTTCGTGTTCAATTTAACATCCATGAAAGTTAAACGGCTTTTCTTGCCACTTATTTTATTGGATGAATTTTCAAAGATCTCATTAAAGTGCATTTATCAAAGTCCTAACATATGCCCACAGGGTCTTATGCCCACACAATGAGGCTGGTGAATAGAATGAGAAATACTAATTTCTATTACAATTTCCGTCCTCAGGAGATATTTTCCTTTGGGGGTGGGGTGGAGGCAGATAATTGGGAAAGTGTTAGATATTTCACTTTGAAAAAGAATATGGAGGAGGCACCTACTTAGATGTCTTCCTCCTGCACCCACAAGTAAATTGCTTCAGGACTCCAGGCTGTAGAGTCCCAAGATCATTTCTTCTCTCCATGGCTTCAGGGGATGCCTGCCACTGTGGAATAAGTGGAGGCATGAGCTTTTCCTGACACACATAATCAGAACCCAATCTCTGAGCTTGAAAAACTTATTTAACCAACACCTTCTTGGTGACTTGGGATACTCTGTCTAAGAGGCATTCATTCTTCCCCTCCTGGTATTTAAAAGTTAATACCACAATGTGGACCAAAGATGGAGCAGGGACTTATTCTGGGCTTGAATTCAGAGTAAACTGAGATTTTCTTTCCCTTCAGACTAACTTCCTAGCCCATCTGACCTATGGCTAATGAAGAAATGGGGTATTCTCCTGCCAAAGATCTGGTCTGGCCTCTCCAAAGTTGCCATCCACACAGCTTTAGGCCTCCCCAACCCAGTCACCCCACAGGAGGCAGGGTTTCCAGTGACCTCAGTATCCTTCTACCATAGACAGAAGGAAAGACAAAAATTGGAGTTGGGCTGGCCAGGGACAAGACTGATTTTCAGTTTTCTGAGTCAGGAAATATCTCTGTGTGGGGTGTTTATTCCTAGGTCACATGCTTTGATTTCTTTCACTCAGTATGCCAGAGCTGACACAGCCCCACATGAAACCAAAGCCACTTCTTACCATTTTGTCAATTGGCATCTTTAAGGTGATCATCTTTATCATGATGCTCAGGGACCAGAATGGGAGACATTTTCCTCCCCTGTTGATATCAAGTGCATGTCACATTCCCAGCGAGCAACCAACGGTAAAATAAATCTTCCCCCTCCAACAAAACCTTTGTGTCCTCACAGTTAATCCTCACTGAAGTAGGAAGGTGCAACAAGCTTTGTTTCAGGAGTGAATGAAGACTCCACCTTGGCACTAACCAGAAAATAAACTAATCCACTTGAAGATTGTTGTATGAGATGGGATGTGCAGGGGGCCGAGAGCTCATCTACATACTATACTAGGAAAGTAGTTTCTTTTCAGTCCTTTAAATTGAAAAGAAAAAGAACTGAAATGAAGTCAAACAAATTAGTGCTTCCACATAAAAGAAAAAGACCTACTAGTGTTTTTAATGACTGGAAGTGCTTTGCGGGTGGGAAGAGTGAGGGGTGCCACCTTGGGCTGCTAAAGCTTTGAACTCCTCAAGGTCAACTCCTCTGGGTCCCCAAGATCATCCCCCTCCCCCAGTACTTCTTCTGCTCTTAATTCCCCTGGAGGATGCACCTACCCAGCAAGTTTTCATCAGCCTGAAAGAAGAAGATGTGAGCCCAGTGTCCCAAGAGGCCCTTAAAGCCCAAAACAGAGACTGGGAGAGAGGGTCAGAAACCATCCAGAGGATGCCCATTTCAACCACAGGAACACTAAGAGCATCTCCAATTCCTGTGCAGAGGCCTCTTCCCAGTTCCTAAAGTGTCTTTCTTGCCTTGTTTGTTCCTGTTTAGGGTTTAACTCCCCACCCCCACCCCACCAAACAGGGGGCATTATTATAGCCAGGGGTGTGGGGAAGTGAAAAGCCCACCAGTATCAGTACTGGCCCCATGTTCGGAGCCCAGAAAAGGCAGTCGTGTTTGAGCTACCTGGGAAAGTAAACAGGTAAACACTGGGCGACTTAGAGGGCCACTTGTCATGAAGTGGGGCCACTTAGCCTGTGTACATTCACCTCCCTTCCTGGGCCCCCTGCAATTGTTCAGCTCTTCTTTGCCTGCTCCAGCCTCCTGAGCTGAGGCTTTAGTCTTCCCCAAACCCAGAGCAGCAGAAGTGGACCAAGGGCTCCAAGGAGCCTCCAAAGAAGATTCTCTCTAGCTTCCAGGGAAGAGTTTCTCTTTCTCCTCACCAGTCTGTGTCTCACATTGCACCCATCATAAACTTAGCAAAAGTGAACGGAGAGATTTGTGCTGAATCTGGGGCCCCCATGCAAAAAATTAAGACCAGGGATGGGTAGGGCTACAGCAGTTGGAGTCACCCCAGCAGAAGAGCATGTAGTTCTGGACACTAAGGAGATGCCAAGAGGATCTCTCTGAAGCTCAGGGTATGCTGGGTTCAGAACATGTGATATCTACCTCAACCTGCTGGAGTCTATGGCAGAGAAAGCCCACTGCAGAGCTCAGGAGCTTCCCCGGAAAATTACGGCTGACCCCTAACCCAAACCTGATTGAACCCAGGAAATTGTTTTCTCCTGGGTTCCAGATAGAACCTGGAAAGAGTTTACTAAAGAATTCCGAAAGGGGGGACTAGTTCACATCCTCTTATAATTGAAACTGGTACCAGCGGACGCTAATATATTCAGGTGGAGCGTTAATAAAGAATTTTCTCCCTAGGAGGGGCGCGGGACTATCGCCTCTCAAACTGCTGGGTATGAGGGATCCTGTGAAAAAAGGAGATCCTGGGCTCCAAAAGGCCCGGATATGGTGGTGCTTCGGAGGGACGCCTCTTGGGGAGTCTTCAGGACGCAATCACCTGTTTAATTTGGGCAGAAGAGATGCGTTTAGCACCTGACCCCTCTGCTCTTCTGGCTGCACCTCGGCCTACCAAATGCAGGAGACCTTGGAGTAAACTCTGGGCTTGGGACTTGCCCCCGGCCGCCAGCTGGGCCCGAGCTGGCGTCCCAGGCTGCTCCTGGGGGACTTGAATTTTATGATCTTCTTCTAACAAGCCCAGTTTCTCCCCTTCAATTATGGGCCTCCCAGTGGTCTCCCTGGGCCTTTTCAATTGCAAATGTTAACGCTTTGGAAACGGACGCGGGAACCACACCAGAGGGATGGGGAAATGGACTCTGCAATGTCCCTGGAGAGATACCCTGAGCCTGGTCAGGGAGCTTCTCCTGCTCTCTCGCCTCCCGGATGCCCTAAGATCAGGAGAAGGAAAAATGGGTGTACCAGTTGGGGTGAGGGTGGAGGGGAGATACCAGGTGATTGCCTGCGCCTGAAGGGAAAGTTTAGACTCGCAGGTGCTCCGGAATGGGGACCTTGGGAGCTAAGATGCTGAAGGGTTTTGGCTAGTTCCAAAGGGCAGGCCCTGTTGCAAACCAGACCTTTGTGAACTGTCCTGGGGACTTCCGTCTCACTACTCTCCGATGATTAATTCCCAGAAGCCTGGATTCCCGTAGGAAAACAGTTGTTTCTCAGGTGCTCTGTGCACCTTGCAAGCTCCCAGGGGCGAGGGGAGGGGACCTGATCAACAGCTACACTGGTTATATCCAAAAGAAAGGCCCACCATGCTGGGAGAAGAGAGGAAGAAGTTGGAAACTACAGGGAACTAAGTAGTTCCAAGTCCAGGAAACGATCAGGCTCTGGAAGGCATCTCAGGAGCAACCCCACCACCACCATCACCAACATGGTTCTGGGCTCTAGAGATTGTGTTTGTGTGTGTGTGTGTGTGAGAGAGAGAGAGAGAGAGAGAGAGAAAGAGAGAGAGAGAGAGAGAGAGAGAATTTTGTTTTAAAGACCACTTCTTACCAAAGGACTGCCTTCCTACTCAACCCAAGAATTGGTCTGGCCCTACTAGGCTTCATTCTGCCCCCAGACCCCAATCCTGGAGGCTAACCTAGTGCCCAAGAGGGCTCTCCTTTCTTAGGACAGAGGAATAAGAGGAGGGACAAAAGGAGGGTCTTTTCTGCAGTGCCTGGGTTGAGGAACTTTTTCTTGCCAGTTATTTATTTTAGCAGCCACATAACAATGGCCCCAGGCAGGCCCACCCCCTCCCCTATGTCCAAACTCGGTGGTGCTTCCCCGACTCCAGGAAAACCGACTTCCCTCCTCCAGCCGGACAGAGCAGTGAGCTCCCACGTGAAAGGGGGAAGGGAGAGGCAACAGGCAGGGAGGCTGAGAAAGACAGAGAGTGGAAAGGGGGGGCCCAAAAAGTAACGGGTTTGAGGAACACGATTCAAACCAGTTTTTAATTCTTGCGGGAGGAAAAAGGGGGAGAAAGGAGAAAAGAAAAAGTAAGAGGAGAAAGAGAGGAATCGAGGAGCGTCGACATGAAGGGGTTTCCTTAATATTGTGGACGGATTCAGAAATGAATGAAGAGATAGTCCATTGAAAAGGGTTGAATACCATGACAACTAGGAACAACCTTAGATTTATTCCAAACAGTTAGGACACATTGAAAGAGAGCGTCAATCATGTATTATTTCGCCACTGAAATAAATGCAAAAACCGAGCCGGGACAAAGGCTTCCAACGGGAGCGGGACATTTGTCTACATTTCGCTCATTGTCCGCAGCTTAGCAATCGGTTTGTATTTGTGTTTGCCCGGGTCCGACCACCCAGGACGCGCCGACGAGGGGCTCGCTCCAACCTGGGCCATTGTCACCCACGTCACATACTGGGGGCGAGGCAGCGAGGGCTGCAGAAAGCTGCGGAACGGCTCGGAGAGAGGCGCCCTCACCCGGCGCTGGCAACCCCGGGGGTGGCGGGGGGCGCCGCGGCGGCCGAAGCAGCTGCGCGGAAAAAGGACCTGGCGTCCGCACACTCTGCTTCGCCCGCTAGCTGAGGCTGCCCAGGCTCCCAGCAGTGGGGAAGAAGAGACCGGACAGCCTCACCCCTCCTCGCCCCTAGGCCCAGTTCGTTCCAGACGTTCCTGCGGGGCGGACAAGCTTGTTGTGGCAAACCTCCTCCTCTCGCCCCTCCCCAAATTTAAACTGGACCCGGGGCTAGTAAGAGCGGAGTGACCTTTTCCACCCCGGCGCGCAGGAGTAGGACTGTCCTGGGAAAGTTTAGTCTTCAGGTTGGAAAGTTAACAAACACTAACCTAATGCAAACTGGGAACCCAGAGCGCGTCCTCAGAATGCACCCCCCGGGATGTCCAGAAGAAGAAATTAAAGGACTTCCGTGGGAATAGAAAACTCCGAAGAAAACGCAGCATCATCCGCTCACCCTGGGACCCCTCCCCTGTGACTTTCTGAGTCCTCACACAGGTTGAAGCACAAGCTTCTCCGGCCCCCGCCACGGTCTCGCCCGCACCCCTCCTGCAGCTTCACCTTTAGCTTAAGGCTGGAGAGGGAGGGGTTCCGAGAGACCAGGATAATAGAGAGCTGGAAAGGAGCGGGGTCGTCTGCCCTTCCCTCTCCACTCAGAATAAGCTGCCTGCGGGTGCCCAAAGCGGTAGGGCCTGAGTCCGAATCCGGCCGGAGTCAAAGCTCCTTGCTCCCACCCCGCCCTTCTCTAGACCGCCCGCAAAGCAGAAAGTGAACTGCGTGTCCTCCGCTGCCGCAAAGAAATGGGGGGGGGGGTGGCGGAGTGAAGGAAATAAATGAGTCTTTAGCAAATAAAGGGCGACTGGGAGGGGGGTGCTTGGTGGTGGCTTTGGCCGGCCCGGAGCCTAGCCCTCTGCTGGGTTTCGAGCTCTTTCGCGTTTAACTAGAATCAATTACTTGCCTTGTCATTTCTAGTACTCATCCTTAAGCCTCAACCAAAATATTGACCTAGGAGGCTTACAGAAGTTGGGTTCTTGCCATTTGAACCGGATCTTGTTTAGGGAACCACCAGCAAGGGGAAAGAGAGATTTCCGCGACTCTGTCTACGCCCCCTCCCCCTTTTCCAAAGGCGCCACAACTCGCCAATTTTCTGGCTGGGGGTGTTGCGGGGGGCGGGGAGGTAGGAACTGGGAAATGCTAAAGAGGCTTTTTCCCTCCCCTTCCTGGCTTCTGTTTTGGTCCTCCCCCCCACCCACACACACACCTTTTTTTTAAGAAGCAATTTGTTAAAACGGCCTTTCAAGTGTGTGGACTCGCTAGCGACGCGGTGGTCCTTTGTATGTAAATACTGAAGGGGAAAAAAAAAAGGCTCTCCCGATCTTTGCAATTAATTGACGCGTTACACCTCTCATCTTGCTCTAGAGGGCCGTTGGCTGGGAGCGCGGAGCTCCCCAAAACCCACAATTTCACATCTGCAAATACTGTCTTCATCCACTTGACTCCCAAGACCCGCCCACACGTGGCCAACCTTTGCGTTTTTAATGTCTCTTCCCCTTTTTCCACCCTTCTCTTGCTCCCTCTCTTACTCCCCCTCCCTCTCTCTCTCTTTTTCCCTCCCTCCCTCCCTCTTTCTCCCCCTCCCCCCCTCCCCAGGTTCGTGAGTGGAGCCCAGCCTTATATGGACTGATCGCTCGGGCAATGGCCCATTTTTTCCTCGCCACCAGCCGCCACCGCGCGCCGAGCGGCCGCCGGAGCCCAAGCTGACGCCGCCTTGGCACCTCTCCTGGAGTTACAAACTAAGGCCGGGCCGGCGCTAGGCGCTCAGGCAGCCCAGCTCCCTGCGTCCATTTCCGCGTGCTTCCAGAGAAGACAGAGGCTCAGAGTTGGGCTTTATTCCGCCCCCCACTTTCCCCACTGGTTCTTTCTCTTATTTAAAAAAATAATAATTACTTCAATAATTAAAGCCCATCCCCCCTTCCCTCCCCCAACCCCTCCCCCCAACCCCCTCCCCCGCCCTCCAGGGCTGGGGAGCGCTACGAATTGACCAAGTGAAGCTACAACTTTGCGGCATAAATTGCGGGGTCCTGAACCATGTCGCTGACCAACACAAAGACGGGGTTTTCGGTCAAGGACATCTTGGACCTGCCGGATACCAACGATGAGGAGGGCTCGGTGGCCGAGGGGCCGGAGGAGGAGAGCGAGGGGTCTGAGCCGGCCAAGAGGGCCGGGCCCCTGGGGCAGGGCGCCCTGGACGCGGTGCAGAGCCTGCCCCTGAAGAGCCCTTTCTACGACAGCAGCGACAACCCGTATACACGCTGGCTGGCCAGCACGGAGGGCCTCCAATACTCCCGTAAGTAGTGAAACTTGGCTGCTGCAGCCCTGACAGCCTCCATTCCTGCGGCTGTAGCCCGGACTGGACGCTGGGAGTTAAGGGGGAAAGAAGCCAAAGTCCAGATACTTCACCCTGGGTTCCTAGATTTTTTTTTTTTAACATTTGTTTGGGATGCAATCTTTTCTCATGGTCAAGCCCCCTTAGTCTCTGCAAAAGACTTGGTCTCAGCTTTTTTTTTTTTTTCAACATGAGAAATTAAGGAGGCAGAGAAGAAAGGAAATGCCTCCTAAGGGCTGGTTGCAGATGTCAACCGACACTGATAGCTTGGGCCCTAGACCCCAGACTCCAACCGCCGGGAGGGACTGGCCTGACACACTGGAACTAGCCAGCGAGCCTGGTCCAGGCTGCGGGTAGAGGGTGAGGGAGGCTTGGGGTGGCCTGGGTATAAGTAGCTCACCCTGCCCCCTGTGTGATCATAGAGGACGCTTTGTGCAGTGCAGGGGATGTTGAGAAAGACCGAAAGAAAAAAGGAAAAAAAAAAAAGAAAGCCCCCAAAACCTGCCTTAAATGGCCGAGACGATCAATGCCGGGATTGTGGGGAATTTCTCTTAAAAATCTGCCCACGTCTCTACAGAGAGGAATCAGCTTAAGGGGGCCGGAGCCCTTAACCCGCAATGATCTCCCAAGCACCCCCATCAATTCGCACCCACACTGTGCGAATCCCTAGAACCGTGAGTCCTAAGCCCCCACTCCTACTGATTTTCCCCTTTACCCTGGAAGACCCCGACGGCTTTCTCAGGCGTGGCGCAGGGTAGGGATCATCGCAGAGGCAGCCGCGCTGGGCTGCAGAGAGCTGAGGGCCAGAGGCCCACGGAAGAACGAGGTGCTCTAGCTCTGGCCCAGGCGGCGCGCGGCCTCCAGGCGCCTGACGCGCTTCTTTCCCCTCCAGTGCACGGGCTGGCGGCGGGCGCTCCCCCCCAAGACTCAAGCTCCAAGTCCCCCGAGCCCTCGGCTGACGAGTCACCGGACAATGACAAGGAGACCCCAGGCGGCGGGGGGGACGCAGGCAAGAAGCGGAAGCGGCGGGTGCTCTTCTCCAAGGCACAAACCTACGAGTTGGAGCGACGCTTCCGGCAGCAGCGGTACCTGTCGGCGCCAGAGCGCGAGCACCTGGCCAGTCTCATCCGCCTCACGCCTACGCAGGTAAAGATCTGGTTCCAGAACCACCGCTACAAGATGAAGCGCGCCCGGGCGGAGAAAGGTATGGAGGTGACACCCCTGCCCTCACCGCGTCGGGTGGCCGTGCCTGTCTTGGTCAGAGATGGCAAACCGTGCCACGCGCTCAAAGCCCAGGACCTGGCAGCTGCCACCTTCCAGGCAGGCATCCCCTTTTCGGCTTACAGTGCTCAGTCACTGCAACACATGCAGTACAACGCCCAGTACAGCTCGGCCAGCACCCCCCAGTACCCGACAGCACACCCCCTGGTCCAGGCCCAGCAGTGGACTTGGTGAGCACCGCCCCTCCGAGACTCGCGGCCCCAGGCCCAGGCCCCACCCCGGCGACTGCGGCGGCGGCGGCGGCAGCGAGGAGGACTCGGTCCATACGGTGGTTATTATTATTATTATAATTATTATTATAGAGTCGAGTTGACTCTGGGCTCCGTTGGGGAGGCGCCGGGAGGTTGCCTACGCCTCCTTGAAGTGGCAGATTCCATCCACCCGACTCTGTCCCCATCTCTCTCTCCTTTGAACCTTGGAGAGGGTTGAACTATAAGCCGTGTTTACAGAATGTTTGCGCAGCTTCGCTCCTTTGCCTCTCCCTGGGGGGTACCAGACCATCCCAGCGTAAAAGTCGTCACTTGAAAATGAGAAAAAGAGCGAACCCCCACCCCGCTTTCGTGAATTTTGTAAAATATGTTTGTGTGAGTAGCGATATTGTCAGCCGTCTTCTAAAGCAAGTGGAGAACACTTTAAAAAATATAGAGAATTTTTCTTTTTTTATAAGAAAATGCTACATATTTATGGCCATGTAAACGTCCTGACAACTGGTGGCAGATTTCGCTTTTCGTTGTAAATATCGGTGGTGATTGTTGCCAAAATGACCTTCAGGATGGGCCTGTGAACCCTGCAGGCCCAACTCCTTTCTTGGTGGTTTGTTTTGGTTTGGTTATGTTTGGGTTACCCCTGTTTTCTTTTTTGCTTTTAAAAAACATTTTGTTCAGTGCAAACATTTTTCAAATATGAAAAAGAAAAAAAATGTGTAGGCGACAAGCCGCCTGCCCCATTTTCCGGGTCCTGAGCCCCGGAACTTGGAGCTCAGCGGTTCCGGGCGGTTCCCCAAGAGCGCCGGGCGCTGAAAACTTTCGATTTTTTAAGTAATTTTAATAAAAATCCTGTGTTAAAAAACAAACAAACAAGCCCAGACTTCCCGTTTGTCTGACTCTGTAGCCCTGCACCGGGCCAGAGGCCTTGGGCAAGTAACCAGGTCCGGCCGCACCCAGCGCTCGTTTGCACCCGCTTTCCGTCTCCCCAGGGTAGGAGGCCGGGGTACCGGGGCGCTGATGGAGCTCCCAGGACAGGCCTCATCCGGACTGCCGGACAGGGCTCTTAGGACCCGGGGCCGGAGTGGGAGCGCTCAGCCTCCAGCCTGCAAACGGTTGGCCCAAAGTCCGGGGTGGCCCTGCCTCTCTCGGGCCTCTTTCCTAGCTCTGTGCCTGTGTGAACTCCTGCATCCCGGCCTCCGGAGGAAAAGTGACTTTGAGAAACGCAAAGGCAAGGAGAGCATGCCCCCCTCGCTTGCCCAAATCTACGAGTGGCTCCTTCAGCCTGAGGAGCTGTTGAAGCCACTACACTCGATGACTTTCACTTTGTTGCGTTTGATTTACTTCGCGCTAAGAAGGGAGGGGGCTCTGAGGTTGAGACTGGTCGGCTTTCTTTCTACTCCCCACCCCCTTTTCGAAATCTGCGGACGAGTGGAGGCGTCGGAGCCGGCTCTAAGGCCTGGACGCAGAAAGAGTTTTGTGGGGGGTTTTGTTTGTTTTTGTTTTCCCGGGGGTGGGGTGTCGATTCCAAGCGCTCAAGGCTTTGACTATTAGTAGGGACACTCTGGGTTCTGGGAGCAGGAGAGGGAGGGGTGGTTGCATCCTCCTCAAAGCTTTATGCCCCCGCCCCAGCCTGGGAGGGCGAGTCACTGGCGATTCCAGCAAACTGAGCTTTCTTCCTTCTTGCCGCCCCCGTCCTTTTTGGATTCCCAGCCTCTTTCTCCAAGACTGGATCCCTGGCTGGTCCCCTCCCAGCCCTGGGCAGTCCGCACGGTCTCCCCAGGCTAGTCCATAGGCATGGAGTTGGGTGAATTGTTCGAAAGTAGAGACTGGAGGTGGGTGGGGCACTCTGGCCGCCAGGGCTAGAGTAGGGGCAGAGGAAAGTGGGCAAACAGCCCCCTGCTAGCCCCCGGGAGTTTGCAATCCGTCCTTCCCCAGCAGAGAACTGACTCCATCCCACCCTCGTTTCTGGACCCGATCTCCTTGGCGGATGCTGGCGCACACTTGGCCACGCGGGGGAGCGTCTCAGGGGGGCTAGGCGGACGCGGGAGTGGGAGGCGCGGTGCACCTTTCTCCTCTATCTCCCGGATTTCCGAAATTACCCGCAGCTCTGTGGCTCAGAGCCCAGCGGGCGCTCTGAGATGCCTGGAGATTGAAAGTCAGCTTATTTGGAAATAGTATCTCTTGTTTTCTCCGGAGCTCCCACCGTAAAGACTGGGGAGGGGGAGGTGAGAAGGCCAGGCAAAGGGAGCGGTCCCAGCTGACTTTCTCCCTCCCTTCAGTTGATGATCAGATTTAATTCAATATCTAAAGCAAACATGATTATCCGTGTGACCAAATCTGCGCGTCAATAGCACTCAGCGCAACACGCCCAGGGACGTGATTACACTTTATTCTCGTGTTGCGTACCGGCCCCTGGATAATTGAGGGCGCGGGAGTCTTTCTAATATCCCTGGAAAGGTTCTATCGCATCTCCAGGTTCATCCGCGGGGAAAGGAGCAGTTTCCCTAAATAGTGAAAAGTCTCCCTTTGTTCTCCTCACAAGCTTGGAAATGTTTGGGGTTTTGTCTTGCTATTAGAAAAGGCCAGAAATTTCCCTTCAAATTGTTTGTTGTGCAATGTTCAACCTGCCCTGGTAACAACCACTCAACAATCTTCTAGCAACTTCCCCTAACCCGGGATCCTTGGGGGAGGGAAGGAAGTGGGTGTTCAGGGTCGGCTGAAGAGGGGTTGTCAAAAGGCCTCGGGCGCAGCCTGGAAGACTCAAGTTGGTTTGTTTGTACCAGATCCTAGGCCTACCAAGGGCCAAGAATAATCACCAGAACCTTCCAGGCCTGCAGGGAAGAAGGGAGAAGCAAAGAAGGTCCAAACTTTTGCAGATTTTCACCGAGTATGGGTTGAAGACACATTTGGGTTGGTGGACAGGCCCCCAGACCTGCAGTCCGGGTGTGTTGCTGATTCTGCCAAGAGCCTGGAGGTGGGCCCGGCGCCCGCCTCTCTGTCCTCGGGTCCCCGTGGAGTCAATAAAAGCTCCCGCGGAGCCCTGTGTGGCCCTAACCCCAGCGCCCTGGGAGCGCACCCGGCGCGGGGTCCGCTTTGGCAGTCTATCTTCGCCCAATCTACAGCGGGCCCTACAAAACGGCACAATGGGAAAGCTGGGAGCCGGAGATGTTAGAGGCGTGCATATTAAAAAGGGACAGAGAAAGGATCGCAGGGGACAGAGAGAGGGGAAGAGGGAGAAGGGGCTCACCCTCCCCCCCCCCCGCCCCACCCCGCACCATTCAGCGCGCTTATCGCGGGCAGTGAATCCCGGAGTCAGGCAGAAGTCTCCTTGGGGTTTTGTTGGGCCTGTCACTGGGTCCCTTTGTCATCCTCGGACTCCATGCTGGATTCCATATGGCCAGCTGGGCCGAGGGAGCGCGAGGAGGGACCCGCACAAAACCCAAATTGTGTCCGGCTTTCAAACCCTGTATTGTTGTCTGTGAAAGGAAGACGCATTAAAAATTCGTGCTATATCTATTGGGGAGGAGGATGGAGGAGGGGAAAAAAGCCACCCCTGTCTTTGATGGCTTCAGAGGGCGCTTGCCCGGCCTAGGCCCCGTGACACACTGAGAAGAAAATCTCTCTCTCTCTCTCTCTCTCTCTCTCTCTCTCTCTCTCTCTCTCTCTCTCTCTCTCTCTCCTTCCCTCCCTGTCTCTCTCTCTCCCTCCTTCCCTCCCTATCCTTGTCTCTCTCCCTCTCTTCGCCCCCACTCCGCCCCACTACCCAACTTAGGACCTAACGCTCTGGTCGTGGTCTGTGAGCCATGTGCCTTTGCGACGCTCCTGTGTGTTGGCGCTGACAGCCAGGCTTCTCCCGCTTGGGCGCCCATCGTCGAAGCCATCGGATGGTTCCGGGGCTCCAGAGGCAATCGTCAAGGCCTGGTTGATGCTCCGGTCCCGTTTGGGTTTCACGGCTGTAGGGACTTTTCAGTTCCTTCAAAAAAGGTTCTGAGAGGCTGAGGGCCCGACCGCGTGCCCTGCCCGGCTCAGTTTCGGCCATAGGGATCCCAAGAGCACTTGATATTAGCGGAGCCGCTCCATGACCAAACCAGCTAAGGGAGCGCCTTCGTTTGAATTTCGCGTGGTGATCTTCCTTACATCTTCGTGCCACTGGGAAACCAGTTCAGAAACTTCTTCCAACAGCTTTCCCTTCTCCCAGATTGGAGGTGGGAGAGCCTTTCTCTTTAATTTTGTGTCTCCTGCCTTTTTTTGGTTTGCAAAATTCAGTAACAGGAGGACACAGCCGGGTTTCCAAGGAATTTGCCCATTTTTGCCTCCCCCGAAGCCAGCTGAGTTAACGCAGGGTAATGGGAGATAATTTGGGCCGTGCTGTCTCCACCTTAAGAGCCAGGTCAAAACTCCCAGCTCCCCACATAAACAATATGTGCTAAACAGAAGAGTTCAACGCTGAGGGCTGTGAAAATAACAATTAGAACTCAAATAAGCACTACTGAGTTGGTGGAAATTTCAGCCAATCCAGAACTTGGGTATCCTCCTCCCCCCCCCCTTTTAGTGCCATCGTAGAATCGGATAAATTGACACGAATGGGAAACCCCCTTCTCGACACTCCCCACGCCAGCCAGGGAAATAACTTATTTTCCTTACCTATTGACTGTTGGGCTTAGTGGAGACCTGGTGTGGATTTCTCGAGCCTTTTCAAGAGCCTGGTCATTGAAAAGCTAATCCAATATTTACCGAGCATAAGGACAGTTCTCAGACGTATTTATTAAGACCCATCGCTAAGTGATTACTTGGGCGGAAGACAAAGGCCAGGGAGGGAGCGTGGAGGCGCACCAGCCCCTGCTCTTGCACCCAGAAGTTGGAAGCCAGTCGCCAACTGGTGAGGCGCTGAGGTTCCCCTCCCGGTACTTAAGTGGCGCATGGATTAGATATTGTGTTGGGTGGTATTTCAGGAAATATGTACTTGTGGCTTCCTGAGAGGCCAGGCGCAGTGACACTCTAAACCGTGTCGATATATCATCTTTTATCCAGGATCTGCAAATAAACCCCTGATCCCCTCGGCGCATTATAGCCGCCGCTATCTCGCCAAGGAAGCGATCTGAGTTTTATTGCTTTCGCCAACGCCCCAACACACACACACACACACACACACACACACACACACACACACACACACTCCCCTCTCCCACCCAATCTGGTTTTTAAAGGCTCTATATTTTTCCCCTTCTGGGGCACCGTTATTAATAAAGCGAATAGGCCTCAGCGCCGCCACCCGAGCAAGTGGAGAAACGCGGGCCTCCAGCGCGCGGATCCCGAGTCTCCTCCTTGCGTTTGCCTCCGGGGAGAGAAACTAGCACGTTCCGCGCGGCGGCGCCACGAGGAGGCGCCGGAGCTCCGCTCTCCGCTGCGCGCGGGGCCTAATCCCGGGAGAGCGTCTGGAAGGCCGTTCCCCGGGTTCCTGGCTGTTCTCCTCCAATGCTCGGCCTCGGGTCGGAGCCCGGTGGGAGGACGGAGGAGGAGTCGGTGGCTCCAAACCAGAGTTAGATCTGAGAGTCAGACCACCCAGCCCGTTCCACCCACAGCTTGCTGGGGCACTTGCGGACCTTCCTTTCCCACTATTGTAATCCCCTCCCTGTCTTTCCACCCACGTGCTACCTGCGGTCCCCACCTCAACTTCCATCACATTTCGGCCTAAACCTCAGCAAACTGTTCCTATGGGCCACTAGGTATGGGGTGGGGTGTTCCTTGGAGCACGAGGCAGCGCTCTCCGTGATCCTGAGCGGCATCGGCCCATGTAGGTGAACGCGAGGTGGGCAGCTCCATGTGATGTGTCCAGGCTGTTAGCGAAATGCTGAAGTTAATGCAGGTCTTTTGCTGAGGGTGGAGACACCCTCGATGCTCCCGTGAACTCCTGTTCTATTTGGCAAATGTACCACTAACAACCGAGAAAAGCCTTTATAGAGAAGCCCTCCTGCACCTCATTCCTTCTCAGGGCCAGGGAGAGCGGAGCAGTGGCGCTGACTGGCCACCAGGGGGAGACACCGCGCCGACGCCGGACTTTGAGGTCTAGGGGAGGAAGGCAATAAAGCCCCTCACTCCAGCTGAGCTCACCCCAGGTAACCCCGATTCTGTTAAAGCCTCTACTGGGGTGCAGAGGATTCAGGGATTCAAAGAACACAAGAATGGGGATGCTTTCTACCTCCTCCATCCATGCCTGAGTGCCTTTCTGCTAGGTGTGGGGCTTCGCCCGTGAGGGTTACATTCCTCAACGTCTGCTCCCCTTCCCCCCAAAAACCAGGGCCTGCAATCACAGCTTGTTTCACTGATTGTTCGTTGATTGCCTCCCATCAAAGCCTTTCGTGGTTTCCCGCCTCAAAAACAGTCGACGGACTCCAGGTTAGGGAGTCTGCAGTGCCAGTGCTGTCCGCCGGGTGGCGCGATTGGATAAGAAAAGACTTCCCGGCCAGGCACTGCCCCTGAGCCACCGAAAGCAATTCCCACGCCTGCAGGCTTGAGAGGTCTCCATAGGGTCCCTTTACACCGCGGCCGCAATCCCCTAAGAATTAAAATTTTATGCATTTGTACTTGACGCCTGGAGTGTGATGAAGAGGTTAAATTATCTAAACCAGGCCAACCTCTTTCTTCCATCCCTCCTTAGGCTGCTGCTGTGGGATACCCTGCATTACAGCCACGACATCAGCCACCACCCCGGCATGTCCTCTTCCCCCACGATAATATGTTTTATTCTAATAAACTAATAGCTTAATATCGATTGAAAAACGTAGATGAAAATCTCATCTCTTTCCTCGTTGCTTGTTGACCATCATAAAGTGGAAAAAAAGCAAGAGGCAGGTCTCTAATGCCAGCCTGAACACAATGACAACCACCGTCATTTATTATTTTCTCAGGCACTTGCTGGACACTTATCCCACATCATCTTTTATTATTACACCCTGGTCTGACCTCCAGATAAGACTGAGTTTCAGAGAAGTTAATTTCCCTGCTCAGGTGAACAAGGCAGGGTCCTTACAAACAAAAAGTCCAGGGGAGGGGAGGGTTGGAGGATGCATCTACCAGGGTGTCTGTCCTATTTCAGGTGAAGGTAGGCAGGAATGGAAGATGACCAATACTCCCTTTACTCTGGAGAAGGCAGCTGGGTGGTGTCTTCCAGTTCAGTGTTAGCCCACACTCAGGTCCCAGCCCAAAGGTCAGGGCTGTGTCAGCTCAGGACATCACCTAAGAATCTGCATACTGGTCTCTATGCGGCCATCCTGGGCCAGCAAGTGTCCTATGATGATGGAAGGGGAGGTGGGATAGGGGAATATTAGTTCAGTGGTGGAGCACTTTCCTAGCATGTGAAAGCCCTGAGTTCAAGTGTTGGCATCTCAAAAACAGAAAGAAAGAGAGGGAGAAAAAAAAAAACAGAGGAGGAGGGGGCCGAGGGGTCCACCTGAGCCCACACCCCGGCCCCCTGTTCTTCTTTGCTTTTGAATGACATAAGCAGCTCCTTTACCCCACCTCAGAATGATAAAGCATACAAGAAAAAAGTAGTTTTTCAATGACAGGTAGATTCTCTCTCTTTAATTAAGTGATTGACTTTTATCTAATGGGAGAAAGAAAATAACGTGTTCTTTTGGGTATAGGGCTATCCTATCTAATCTGAGAAATTTACAAGAATATTAAAAGGAATTTTACCTCGGTATTTCCTTCCAGACCTCTCCACTTTTCTGTAACTCTGCTCATTCTAAAGTAAAAGAATTGCCTCATCTATGTTCTATAGGAAAAACTGAACATTGTAGAGTGGATATAAAAAGGATGGAAGTTAGATTTATAATGTAGATTGTTTTGTGTGTCTGTGGTGGAGAAAGAGCCTGACAACCTAAGGCACCTTTCAGAAATTGCCGATCCTTCTCAACCAGTGAATGCATCACCTCTTCTAAGCATGAAGAGAGGTGGCCTAAATTCCTGTTGCTGTGGCCTTCTGTGTAGGAGCAAGTGCTCACCACCAGCTGCAGCCCTCTGCCTACAGCCTCTTCCACCTGTCCTAATGGCTTCCTGTTCCCAGCACCTACAGGTGTCTGCCTGAAGGAGGAGCAGAGGAGGCTAAATCCTGGGACAGGTGTCAAGTACTTGGAAGTTCATGATCTTCAGCCGATTCCATATGGAGGGTGCTGGGTAAATAGCCCAGCTTCCTTACACCAGGTGTAACAACTGTAGAGCATGTTCTGCCCCATGTCTCAGAGGTTCCTAGTGGGACTGAGCCCTCAGAGTCCATCTGCTCAGACCCTATGTGTACTGGCTTTTCCCCTTTCCCTTTCTCACTTCCCTACTCTGGTGCTTTCTGGAATCTTCTCTTTGATTGACTTACTTACATGTGAATCCTTGTCTCAGTGTCTGTACCTAGGAGAGTCCAGATGGAGACCCAGATGCCTGAAGTCTCCCTTTTGCCTTCATTCTGGATCTGGCATTAGTTTCTCAGAGGTCACCCATGACTTGACTGGCCCAGCTCTACAAGTGTTCCTTGGGAATATCCAAATTATTGATCCATCTTTTTTGTAGTGATTAACTTGGGATGGCAAGGAGGCAGGAAGCCCAGGAAAGCCTGGCAAGGGACATGGAGAGTAACCAGTAGCTGGGTAGTTACTCTTGCTCCTCATGCTCATACCTGGGACATCCAGTTACCCTCATATAGATCTGGGAGCATGGCTCCTGTCCACTCAGGACCCATCCTCAAGGCCAGTGACTTGTCTTTTCCCATCATAAAGCAGCTCTCAGCTTCTCTGAGAGCAGCTCACATTCCTACCTCCCAAGAAGGAGTGGATTGGGTCAGGGAAACATCCTCTAATTTGCAGAACCTCTGTGATTCGGGTTCTAGATCCAAAATACCTGGTGACCAGATGGCTTCTCTAAAGTCCAGCTTACATGGTTATTTTTGACTTATACAAAAATAACACAGGAACACATGGCACAAGGTGACAACCATATACAGAAAGAGCTACTCCCATTGCTCAGAGAAGAAACTACGGAGATGAAGTGTCATGAGCTGCTTTCTGTGTTCCAAAGCTTTAATCCTTATCTTAGAATTTGACTATACTTGGAGATAGGGCCTTTTAGGAGGTGATTAGTTAAAATGAGGTCATTAGACTGGTCCTCATCCAATACCACAGACATGTGGAGGGGAAGACCTTTCAAGGACACAGGAAGAAGACAGCCATCTGCAAGCCTAGGAGAGAGGCCCCTGGAGAAACCAACCCTTCCAACACCACCATCTTGGACTTTCTGCCTCCAGAACCTGGAGAAATAAATTTCTGTTGTTAAAACCATTCAGTCTATGGTACTTTATTCTGGAAGCCCTAGCTGACTAATGCATGATGGCACTTAAAGATCTACCTTGAACCTTTCTCTGCCTTAGTTGTTTTTTTTTTTTTTTTTTTTTTTTGTCTCTCTTAGTCTATGGCATTTATTGAAAACAGCAGGGAAGGTAGAGCACAGACCCCTAGGGACAACATGGGCCAAGACAAGCAGGGCAAGCCTGCTTCCTGCACACCATATTCTGTCATGCCCTGAGGCCATCTTGTCTCTGATGGGCATCTTGAAGAAGAAGTCAGGCTGTAGACAGACAGCTCTTTTCTCCAAAGCACCAACAAACATAGCATGTGAATGTTGGGAGTTGCCCCAGCTCCAAAGACTAACTTCCCCATCCTCCAAGAAGAGCCGTCCAATGGTGAGCCCTGCTGGCTCCCATGATCCTTACCCACCAATCAGACTAGCCCTGCTGGCTCACATGATCCTTACCCACCGATCAGAAAGCACCCCATGCCAACTGTCAAACCCTTCAACCATTAAACTGTCATAACTGTCAAACCACCCCCGGCTCTATAAATATGCAGAGCTGTTCCTCAATAAACAGGCATTTTCTCTGACAGCAAGCCTTGATCATTCTTTCAGTGAACCCTACAGATCTGGGAACTCATCCAGGTTCGTGAGCTGACATGCAGTTCTGAGCTCAGACATCACAGGTGAGAAATTCCACAAGGTGAGATTTTCCTTTAAAGATCATGAGAACTTCCCCAGGACTAAATAGGATCATCTCAGTTACCCACACAGCTGTTCCAAGCCTGTTTTTCATGGTCAATTATCAGGAGGAAATCCTTATTCAGTTCTCCATAATGTCCACTGGAATCTGTTCTTTATTGGTCTCACCACCAATGAAGTAGTGTTCTGGTGAGCAAAGTGGCAATGAATGGCATTGTTCTGGGGTGATTTTGTTCTGTCTATCCAAGAGGTAAGGCGGATTGGGAAGATCCAGTTCCAGGTTGAAGCTCATTTCCTGCCACTGTGGTCAGTTCCCCTCATAGACTCAGAAAACGCCAGGAGCAGGCAGCCAGCATGCATTGCCCATAAACAGCCTAGTTATCCAGAACTGTAATCCACTCAGAAAATGTGATGCTTCTGAGTTCAAGCAGTTATTTCCCAAGTTCCAATCTGAAGTCCTGATCTTTCTTCCCTTGTGTTAAGAGACAGTATGTTTCTCCATGCCTCCTCTGGACTCTGGGGGTGTTGAGCTGGCTCTCCCTTGAGCCATTCAGGGTCTCAGGGCCATGTTGCTTAGGTGTATCCCATAGTACTACTATTCTAATCCCTTCTTTTAAAAGTACTGCAGGACCACAAGGTGTGCATAAAAAGGCCGTTCTGGGTCAGAAAACTTCTGAGTATTAGGGAAATGGAAGAGTTTGTATGAGCAGATGATGAGTCCCTAAATAAGTGGACTCCAGAGCCAAATGTGCTCTCCACAAATTCTCTCACATTTTTGAGACAGAAAAAAAGAGAGAATAGGATTCTGACATGGAGGGAGCTCAGATTCCAACTGGAAATTCCTTGGGGGAGAGACTGTATCCCAGGGGGGCTTGGAGGGTTTGGAGTAATGGACAACTTATCTGCATCTGCTACATTACCCTCCAGCCATTTATACACAGGTGAGTTGCTTTTGTTCTTGTTTCCCCAGGGCTTAGATCATAGTTTCCCAAGTGTTGGGGTACAGTTGAATCACCTGGGATTTTATTAAATGCAGATTCTGATTCAGTAGCCCTGAAGTTCTGCATTTCTAACCAGTTTCTCAGGGATGCAGATATTGTTGCTGGGGTGAGACCAGGGCCTAGGTGCAACTCCAAGTGCCTTATTAGAAGTGACCTAATATCAAATTATCGGTAGGAAGCCTACTGGAATGATTAATTCACCCCCCCAAACACGGGTGGGGAACCTTTAAAATGATCATTTGGGAAATTAATAAAAAGTAATCCAGAAAAATGTATCAACTGTTAGAACTGGAAAAAAGAAATCATAGCATCATTTTGTAATGACTCCATCACCCCAATTTTCCAGATGAGGAAACTGAGACTTGAAAGGGAAATAGTCTGTCCCAGGCCACACAACCAAGTGGCCTGTGGCAGAAAAGGGACACTAGCAGCTAGTGCTCCCAGCTCTCACCTCAGTGTACTTCTCATAATGACACGCTGTTAGTGAGATATAGCAAATGTTAGACTTATTTTTAAAATTAAGAGTAGAGGAGGAGACCATCCCAAATAGTTTTAAGGCACAAACAATTAGAAAAAGCCCATACAGGGGCTGGGGGTTGGGGCTCAGTGGCAGAGTGCTTGCCTCACGCGTGTGAGGCCCTGAATTCCATCCTCAGCACCACATAAAAATAAACAAAATAAAGACTTTTAAAAAGAAAAAGAAAAAGCCCATACAAGAAATCCAAAAAATGGCTGGTGTCCATGTGCAACCTTGGACAAGTTAGTTGCTTATACTTTCTGAGCCTGTTACCCCACTGGTTAAAACTAGAACAACAACAACAAAAAAAAAAAAAAAAAAAAAAAAACATCCAAACCAGAAGAAGATAACACCTGCCCTTCCTAATTAAAAGGGCATCACAAGGAGGTAATGAGTTGAACTGCAAATGGTGGAGTTGAATCCAGTGGGAATACCATCACACACACCTTTCCACAGCAGGGACATGGGGTGGGGTGCAGGAGGTGGGGAGTCACACACCTGACATGAATAAGGGTGGGAGAGGAAGGAGAGGGCAGGGGAAGGAGGAAGCCAGAGGGACATGCCCAGACTGAATTCTGAAGAGAATGGTAAACAAGATAAACACCGTGGATATTTCCATGCTGATGGCAATGTTTTCTACCTGCACTGTCCAGTATGATAGCCATTTCTAGGGCACTGGAAATGTGGCTACTGTGGTTGAGGAACTGATTTTTAAATATTTAATTTAATTATTATTCATTTAAATTTAAATAACCACAAGTAGTCAGGGGCTTCCATACCAGATGTCAAAGGTCTAGATAATACCCAACATTTGGAGCTACAAAAAGAATAAATATGTCACTCCTTCTCGCCTCCCTAATAAGTAAAATGCTAATTAGTGGAACTTGGGAGGCTTACAAGTTTGAGACTAGTTTCAGCAATTTAGCAAGACCCTGTCTCAAATTTTTTTTAAAAAAAGTTAAATAAAAAGGGCTGGAGATGCAACTAAGCAGTAGAACACCCCTGGGTTCAATCCCCAGTACCTCCAAAAAATAAAAATAAAAAAAAAGTCAATTAACATCACAGCAATTAACCACCATTATCAACTCTTCTGAAATCTTTGGCTCACTCTGAAATAAAAAGCCACAGTGGCAAAGGTTGGGGAATGGGATGGGAATGGCCATGTTTGTTTATTCCTTCATACACTGTTTATGCCTTCAATCACAAATGTCTCAGGCTGGGCAAATTAATAAAGAAATGTTTTAAAAAAACATACTATGAGACTTGGTTGATTTCTTACTGTTTGTCTGGCTGGGGTTGGGCTGGGGAGGGGAGCAATCAGAAATACTGATTACAACTCAGCTGGTGGGAGGACTGGAGCCACCTCCCAAAGACTCTTAACCTCTCTTATATCAGGGACCACTTTGTCAGGCAAAGAATTCTATAGAAGCCTTCACAGAAGAAAGACTTTAGGATGTAAAGAAAATTAGGCTGAAATATAAGGTGCTGCTGATTAAGAACCCCCTTTACTACAATGACAGGTTCCATTTCTGAGGCTTTCCTGCCCCTCCCCCACAAGCTGCTCCCCTCCCAGAAGAATTTGGGGAAGCTACAGGACTTTCCTTCTTCCCGGATGGTGTGCCATTGGAGTAGATAGAATATGTAGAGGTCACCATGGATTGTGACATGGTAAAACAGTAGGACAATATTGCCCCAAAACAGAATCATGACCTTAGTGGACATATAGTTCAAGCTAGGGGCTAAAAAGAGGGGCTGCAGCATTTGCTCTTAAGTTAACTCTTCCCCATTCCTGTTCCACTTCCTTCTGTGGGCATGATGACATTTTGTAAAATTAGGCATGATATCAGCAACAGGAGAAAATAATTTAACAAGGCAAATTGAAATACAGCTCTTGATGCAAACATGCTTTTAAAGTTTACCACCCTGATCCTATGCAATTAGACAAAGCAATTAGAAACACCATCATCAAGCGCCCTCCCCAGCCCCTCTGGTGCAATGAAAGGCTCTAATGGAGACTTGGTCCCTCAGGCTGGAGAGGCTGCATGTGCAGGGGGATGCTGCAACAATTATCACAGCTGGGTTAATTAATCAAATGAGGAAACAGGATAAAAATCCATCTTGCCCAGAGAGTTTAAATGCAGAGGGTGTAAAATAAACAAGCCAATCCATACTTGTCTGAATTCTCACTTTCAATGACTATCACTCGGACCATGCTCTGAGTGAGTTCAACTAGGTGATTGAAAAGTGAGAGAAGACAGTGCTAACGAATGCTTTAATAATGATCCCAGAAAAATAAACCAGCAATGTTACACCCAAGGGGAGTTCATTTCAGACTCCCCCTCCCCCACATTTTGTTCCAACATTTATCATACATACATTTATGCCACAATACAATCTTTGTGGGTTTTGAGAAAACTGATCTTAAAGCAAATTTATCTCCTTAAACAAACACCATATAAATTCCAGATTTTACAGGACATGGAAATCATTCCAATAGAATTGACATGAATAATTTAGTGTATTGTAGTAATAGAATGAAGATGTTCATAGTTGTGTCATGTACTAAAAATATACTTTTACATCGAATGTTGATATTTTAGAGTCTCTGCTTAAAATGTCAATAGTCTGTTTCGAAAAGTATGACAGCCCATTTCTTCCTACTAGAATTAACACAAAATTAACATTTTGTACACAATTCAAACTTTAAATGTTAAAAATATGTGTCCTTCCTGAAGTAAATAATTTATATGGAATGTGAACAACCATCAGAATTAAAACAGGCTCCTGGGGAGCAGGACTAGGTGATTTTAACTGTTCCTGTTGTGGTTTCTACACTAAATGTATATTTCCACATGTGTAATGACTTCAGCAATAACAACAGGAATAGATAAAGGTCCTCCCCCCAAAATATATAGTTAAGCAAAAATAAATAAGTAAAGGCAGTAAAATTCTCAAACCATTCCAGATGATTTTAGTATGTGAAAGAAAATTCCCTTTTTATATCAGACTTCAGAAAATTAAAAACATTGCTACCTGAAACCTACGGCTCTTTTAAAAATTGGACTCTTTATTCTTAATAATTCGACCTCTCTAAAGACCAACTTATTAATTGATTATACCCTTGAAAAAATTATAGTTAATACCATTTAGTTAAAATTTAAGAGATTCATCTTTTTTCTTCTTTTAATAAGTACCGTTTTTTTCTTGTCCACTCCTGTATCGGCTTTTTGTCGCTGTGACCTAGACACCTGACAAGACGACTTAAAAAGTTTAGTTGGGGCTCACAGTTTCAGAGGTTGGCCAGTTCCATTGCTCTGGGCCTGAGTGAGGCAGAGCATCATGGGAAAAAGGATGTGACAGAGGAAAGCTGCTTAGTTAATGGAAGCAGAAAGCCAGGAACGGTCCAGAGACAAGATATAGTCCCTAATCATACCCCTAGTGACCTACTGCCTCCAACCACACCCTACCTGCCTACACTTACCACCTGGTAATCCATTTAGCTATCAATGGATTAATCCAGGATATGGATTAATCCACTAATGAGGTCAGAGCCCTAATCACTGCCTAAAAGCCCTGAACCTTGCTGCATTGGGAGCATGCTTTTAACACATGTGAGTTTTGGGGGGCATTCCAGATCCAAACCATACAATCCCAAGGTCAGGGAGTGGTCCTCAGCTTATTTAAAGCAAATCAATGTCCCTCCTCCCTCCCCACCAGCTGCACCCTGGGTCTTCCCTGACAATTAGCAACACAGCCTTCTCTTCAGGCTCACCAGCTGCTCCTTTCTTCCCAAGGACTTCCACATTTAGAGCACTGACTCCCTTCTTCCCACCCCACTCCCGCCACAGGTCCTGGAACTTACCATCAGAATCTGTATTCTTGTAGATAAGAAGTCCCATCTGACAACCCCACTCCCAGAACCAAATATAGACAAAGTACCTAGACTCCTACCTATGTCATGAATATTTAATATGAGGCCATCTCCCTCTACACTATTCCTACTAATACTATTAAAATTATTTGAATTTGGAATAGTGGCTAAACATCCTGCTCTCCAATCAACTAACCCAAGTGGGTCAAATTTACCCTGTGATGATTACTGCAAATCTTTAAATCTTCCTGCCTGTAAAGGGGGAGAATAGTAACCTAATGCCTGGAAATACCAGGTGGTTTGAATTTGATTATCATGAAAAGTCTTTAGCACAGGCTCTGGATAGGTATGTTCTCAATGAATTTCAGTTCATTTCATTAGCAAGAGATACCAGTAGGTCTTTCTCCCCATCCTGGCTGATTCTGCATATTCTTTCAAATAAAACTTCCTAAATTCAATTCTGTAATCTTGCTTTAAAAACTGTGAACAGCTCCCCCAGCTAGATCCCTACCCACTTCCCACCCATTCCTCTCCTTGCTGACCTCAGCCTTAGCCCAAAGTCTCTTCATCTACTCTAAAATTCAACACCTCTTTCCCACCAATTTCTGGGTTTCCATTTGGTTGCCCGTGGAGTTTAGTCCTTTGCATTCATCCCACCCTCCAGCTAGCCTAGCAGGGACTCAGGGCAGGATCTCAAGGTTCCTATCCTGGTAGGCACTTAATCAATTCCCTGATGCTGCTGAAATAAAACAGGAAAATACTATAAAATCCATAAAGCAAGGTAGAAATTGAAGGTGATAATTAAAATGTCACTTTTCGTGATTATTAATCATCAGCACGAGATGAAAAGAACTCTGAAGTGCACAGCAATGATGAGTCCAGGATCCCTCCAGGTGATCCGTCTTTCTTCTTGGAGTTTGTCACCTAATGAATCTTATGTGTTTAGCCCTTAAGCGCTCAAGTTCAATATGGATCCAAGGAATAGTCTATCTCAGCTTACTAAAAAGTATTACTAGAGGAGGGGAAAGTGCTCTTGTTAGAAGGCTCTAGACCAATTTTGTAAAAGCAAAGGAATTTCTCAAATAATAAAAATGCACATATTTTTTAGTCCCATCAATGTCCGATCTGTGAATCTTCAAACCTCTTCAGCAGGTCATACGAATTTTTGTTTATTTATTTTTTTCTTGGGATTTAAAACAGCTTGAACCATATCTCTTGGCTTCCTATAATGCTTTGAAAAGTCAGAATTTGGGGTGTTCTGTGGCCAGATGTCAGTTGGACAAATATAGAGTTTCATATTTCTACACAATTATAATTACATTTTGCAATATACCAGTGTATGTTTACTTTCACTGAATCAATGATATATTTTGCATTTAGGGTGTTTTCCTTTTGGTATTTCAGCAGTCCCTTAAGTGGGAAGAATCTACTTCAAATATTCAAATAGTTTTATACTACAATTATCAATTTATTATTTTATTATTATTATCAGTAGTAGTAATATGAGGGATTGAACCCAGGGCACTTAACCACTGAGCCACATTCCCAGCCCTTTTTATATTGAGACAGGGTCTCACTAAGTTGCTTAGGTCCTTGCTAAATGGCCAAGGCTGGCTTTTGAATTCGCCAATCTCTTGCCTCAGCCTCCCAAGCTGCTGGGCTTACAGGTGTGTGCCACCGTGCCCAGATCAATTATTTATTTTTTAAAGCAATTTTCTGCCTTTACATCTGCCAGCCAGTGAAACCTGCCAAAGCAACTCTCTTTCTTTATACACTTTCTATTGAAAAGGATACTTCAAATTCCTTTCTTCTTTAACTTTGTATTTTGAAATTATTTTAGACTTAAGTTACAGAAGTATTTCAGAGAGTTTCCTTCTACCCCTTCACGCAGAGCCCCTGTTGTGGTTTGGATCTAAAATGCCCCCAAGTCGTGCGTTGAAGGCTGGGTCTGGCCCCCCATTGATTGTGCTCTTAGGTGGTGATGAAAATTATAGGAGGAGACACCTCATTTGAGGAAGTAGCTCACTTAGGGCATGTCCTTGAAGGGTATATCCTTTCCCTAGATTCTTCTTTCTTTCTCTCTTTCTTTCTTTCTTTCTTTCTTTCTTTCTTTCTTTCCTTCCTTCCTTCCTTCCTTCCTTCCTTCCTTCCTTCCTTCCTTCCTTCCTTCCTTCCTTCCTTCCTTCTTTCTTTCTTTCTTTCTTTCTTTCTTTCTTTCTTTCTTTCTTCCTCCCCTCCCTTCTCCCTTTCCTGGCTGCCATGAGCTGAAAAGTTTTGTTCAGCTACACTCTTCCACCAGGATATTCTACTTCACCTCCCCTGAAAAAAAAAATGAGCCAAGCAACCATGGACTGAAATTCTGAGCCAAAATAAATCTTTTCTCATGCAAGTTGATTTTCTCAGGTATTTTGGCAATGAAAACCTGACTAACACAGTCCGCTTTATATTAAAGGGGACTGTGTTATTCAGGTTTTCATTATTTCATACATATAATCATAGTTCGATAATCAAAAGCAGGAAATTAGCATTGGCTACAATACTCCTATATAGACTTCATATTTTGCCAGTATGCCCACTTATGTCCTTTTTCTGATCCAGGAATTTCTCTGGGATCCCACTTCCACTTTCTATTTAGTTTTGTCTTCTTAGTCTTTCTTTCAATCTGAGACACTTTTCCAGTCTTTTCTGACTAGCTACCTTGTAAATGGTTTGGATTTGTTCAGTGTTTTCTTATAACCAAGAGTGGATTGCGCATGTTTGGCAAAAATACCACAGAACTGATATTGGGTTCTCTGTATATGATATCAGGGTTACCTAATGTTGTGTGGTATCACTGATGATGCTAACCTTGGTGTCTCATATAAGGTATTATCTGCTTGGTTTCTCCACTTTCTCTTCTTCGTAATGTAAAGGTAAAATTTCTAAGCTGATTCTAAGCTGCAAAAGTCTGAGTTAAAGTGTAAAAGACTGGGCATTGTAAAGCTTCTAAATTACAAGGCCTGGGCTAAAAAATAAAAGACAAGGTATTGTTACAATTCCTCTGCTATCCCCGGAACCTGTAATCTCTGTAGTGGTTAGGACAATGCGGGAACTGCCCAGTAAATATCTCCATTGATTCCCTGGTTGTTTAATAGCTAAGGGCTCCAAGTAGCTTGGCACGTAAGCATCTAGGCTCCAAAACCAATCAGTTTAAATGTGTACCCCGCTTAGGAGTGACCAATCACCCCCGCCCGCCCTGTTCCCGCCAATGAATGTACCAATCCTGTCTCAGAGTTGTTGTTCAATTTTCCCGCGCCTCATGATGATTTGTTCTGATGTATGCAAAGCCCACCGCCTTCTCCAGAAAGTGTACTTAAGCTCTGCTTGACCTCTGCTCTGGGCTCTGGGCTGCTCTCCCTTCTTGAGTGAGCACGGAGCCCCAGCGCGCTGGAATGGATCCCCAATAAATCCCCTTTTGCCGATTGCATGGAGCCAGTCTCTTGGGTGGTCTCTTTCTCCGACGATCCGCCAGACCCTTACAGTAATTAACAAATATCTTGACAAGGGTACTTAGACTTTGCAGATTTCCTGTTTCGTTTCAAACTTTTATCCTCCATTGATGGATCTTTTGAACTGATCTGCTGGTATTTCAAAACAGAGTTCATGCCCTCAAAGAGTTCTTCCTAATAAAAACTCTCAAAGATCTTAAAAACTATCTCCAGTGTAACCTCTGAGGATCTATTTCCCCTTTTTTACCCCTCTAAGTTTGTTCTAATCAAATGAGTACCATGTACATGCTGTATAGATACATAATGGTGGGATTTTCCATCCCAGAGAGACATCAGCTCTGTGCAAGGACCCAGACCTAGGCTGGAGCTTATTCCCCTGGCTGTTACTGTTTTTTGAGGAAAGCTCCTTTCCTTCATTTACTGAATTAACTCACATTTCATCACACTGTCTCTCATGCACATAAGGACACCAGTAATTTGTGAGTGTGGAGTTGAAGGGGTGGTAATAGGCCAACATTGAGTGCCAGTACAATGACATTTTTATTATAGGTGACCAATTTCTAATTCATTTGTTCTGGTACACAGCTGTGTAACAAATCACCCCAGAACATAGTAGCATAAAATACCATTTGACCTGTGGACAAGGAATCTGGTCAGGGCTCAGGAGAGACGGCTCATAATTGCTCCTCAATGTCTGGGGCCTCAGGTGGTCTAAGTTGGAGTCCAAAGTTACTAGTGCTGAAGCTAGGATCCCCTTCCAAGAGGCGTATTCACTCTCATGTGTGGTGATGGGTTGGTGGCATGGTGGTGTCAGAGCTTGTATTCCCCAAGACAAAGCCTGGAACTCTATGACTTTTTATGACTTGGCTTCAGAGGTTACATGGCATCATTTCTGCCAAGCTCTGTTGGTCAAGATAGTCAGAGTTCACCCAAACTCAAAAAATAGCTCCCACCGTGCTATGGTCTGAATATGTCCTCCAAAGTTCATATGTTGGAACCTAACACCGAATTTGACAGTATTGAGAGGTGGAGCCTTAAAGAGTTGATTGAGTCATGAAGGCTGTATGCTCATGGGATAGGGTTAGACACTTATATAAGGGCTTCCTGGAGTGGATTAATTCTCTTCTATTCTTCTGCTTTTCACCTCATGAGGACTTGGCATTTGTACCCTCCAGAGGATACAGCAGTAAGGTGCCATTTTGTAAGCAATGCCAAGGCCCTTGCCGAACACCAAACCTGCCAATGCCTTCCTCTTCTTCACAGCTTCCAGAACTGTGAAAAACAAATTTCCGTTCATTACAAATACCCATTTTTATAATTTTGTTGTAGCAGCACAAGCAGACTAAAGACACATCTTTTATGGAAAGAGAAGTAAAGGATTTGTTTTTGTATCTTAAAGCTGCTGTGATGGGGTGCTTGTTGAAACCAAAGACTGCTTTTGTCATACATTTATTACTCATGGAAATTTTCTAGGTAGCCTTGTAGACTGTTGCTCTGAGCATGTTCAAGCAGTTCTTAAACAGTAGGGTGTCTAAGAATCACAGGCCCAAGCTTTTCCCCGGAATTTCTCTCACAGGCCAATGCAAATTAAATAAAAAACAGAGTAAAAATTCTTTTTTATTATCAGTTCATTTTTCTTTTTGTATTATTCTTGCTTTTTAACTTATTTAGAAGTACAACTTATTTCCATTCTTTTAGTGGAAACCTTGAAATTTTATACTGCACATATACTTTTATGAAGTCTAATGCTAATATATAACATTTAAATCTGATCACCCACATCTTGACTGAAACCCTACTGTTGTTTAATATTTAATATTAATAATTAATTTTATAATTAATATTAGTGCTGTATAATTTGATTCCAGTCTTGCCTGCCACAGACACTGTTGAGTGCCTTACTATATCTCCCCCATCAGACAGAGTCACCTGCAGCTTCCGGGAGCAGATCTTCCTTCCACTCATTGATGGCTTCCTGTCTCTTCCTGGCACTGCACATTTCTTCTAAGGATTTTCATTGGTTGCAGGAACATTCTCTACCTGCAACGGACCAGAAGAGTCGACACTGACGAGTAGTCCTCAGCCAGTGAGAAATGCAATGCTGGGGCTGGGGATGTGGCTCAAGCGGTAGCAAGCTCTCCTGGCATATGCTGGGGTGCTGGGTTCGATCCTCAGCACCACATTTTAAAAAAATAAAATAAAGATGTTGTGTCCACCGAAACTAAAAAATAAATATTAAAAAATTCAAAAATTCTCTCTCTCTCTTAAAAAAATTTATTATGGAATGCCCCCAATTCATCATGTCTTGTAAGAAAATTCTGAGGTGTTCTACACTCAACTTTCAGAGGGCCCTACCAGGATCGAGCCTCTGTATCAACAGCAGTTATCTGTTCATATATGCACCTTTCTTTTACTTTTTTAATATATTTTTTTTCAGTTGTAGATGGACATAATACCTTTATCTTATTTGTTTTATTTTTATTTGGTACTGGAGATTCAAACCCAGTGCCTCACACATGCTAAGCAAGTGCTGTACCACTGAGCCACAGCCCCAGTCTGCTCACATATGCACCTTTCTTTGGTTTCCTTCCTGTTGTGAACTGAATGTTGGTGTTTCTCCAAAATTCGTATGTTAAAATCCTAACTTCCAATGTGATGGTGTTAGGAAGTGGGGCCATTGGGAGGTGATTACAATGACTAGTAGTAGTGTCTGGTTTATATATATTTTTAAAAAGCACAATAGCAACTTTCTCTCCCTCTTTCTTCTCTCTGCCATATGAGAATACAAGCAGAAGTGGAACCTCACTGGAACTCAGCCATGCTGGTACTCTCATCTCAGACTTCCAGCTTCCAGAAATGTGAGAAATAAAATCCCTGTTGTTTATAAACTACCCAATCTATGATTCTTTGTTATAAAATCCCCAAAACTAGGACTTCCGTTCCCTGTCTCACTTCTTCACTCACCTAGAAATACTTCCTGTCATCACCTCCTAAATCAGTGACTTATACCCAAATATCTGTCTGATGGTCTGCTTAGGAGGAAACCTAAACTAAGAAAGATCCCCCAGATTAGGAATTTTGTTAATTTTTGCAGAACAAACTTCTGATATATCATTCTCACTAGTATTTCTTCTACCTCTGAGCCTTCTTCTGAGACCATTTTCTTTTTTAATTTTTTATTTGTTCTTTTTAGTTACACATTACAGTAGAATGTATTCTGACATTAAACATACATGGAGTATAACTTCTGATTCTTGTGGTTGTACATGATGAACAGTCACACTGGTCGTGTATTCATATATGACCATAGTTAAGTTAATGTCTGAATCATTCTCCTGTCTTTCCTATTCCCTCCCTGCTCCCTTCCCTTCATTTCCGTTTGTAAAATCCAATGAATTTCTCTTCTCCCTATTCTCCCCACCCTTATTGTGTGTTAGCATACACATATCAGAGAGAACTTTCAGCTTTTGGTTTTTTGAGGATTGGCTTATTTCACTTATTTCACAATATTCTCCAGTTCCATCCATTTACTGGTAAATACCATAATTTCATTCTTCTTTATGGCTGAGTAATATTCCATTGTGTATATATACCACACTTTCTTTATCCATTTATCTGTTGAAAGGCACCTAAGTTGGTTCCATAGTTTAGCTATTGAGTTGCTATAAACATTGATATGGTTGCATCCCCAGCCCTGAGCCAAAGCAGCTCCGGGAGCCAAAGCCCGGCTGCTCCAAGCTCTCCGAGCTCGGTGACACTCTGCTGGGAGCAGGCTCAAAGACGCAGTCCCCACGGGTTCCCCAGCCCTGGGCCAAAACTGTTCTGGGAGTCAGAACCCAGCCGCTTCGAGCTCCGTGCATGCTCCACTAGGAGCTGGCTTCAATACGCAGTCTCCACGGGTTCCCCAGCCCTGGGCCAAAGCAGCTCCGGGAGCCAGAACCCGGCCTCTCAGAGCTCGGTGCACGCTTTGCTAGGAACAAGCCCCAAGGAGTATTCTCCACAGGTTCTCTAGCCCTGAGCCTGAGCGATCTGTCTGCGAGACGCAGGCAAATACCAGCCTGAAATCACCTGTTCCGTAGCTGAATGAGCTGAGATCAGTAGAAAACAGGGATGATTACATCAGCTCTCCAAGATGGCGGCCACTGTCCTCCTCCGTGCTCCGACTGGTGTCAAGAACCCAACTGGACTGCTTCCCTCCTCCGTCTCAAAGCCAGAACTCAGCACTAAGCACGGCCATTGCACCGCTGGCAGGAGCCCCCAGAATCCGCATCACTGTACCCCCGCTCCGGCACCTCGCCGCTTCCCAGCGCGTGCCACAGACTCTGATTGCTTCTTTTTAAAAATTTTTTTTTATTTATTGATGGACCTTTAATTAATTAATTTGTTTATTTATTTGTTTATTTTTATGTGATACTGGGAATCGAACCCCGTGCCTAACACAAGCCAGGCAAGTGCTCCACCACTGAGCGACAACCCCAGCCCTTTCTTTCTAAACTTTTTTAAAAAAAGCTTAATATCTATATCAAGAGGACATAAATAATAAGTATGTGGCTTGATGGACTTTTGCACCTACATGTAGATTAACAAAGAGAATATTCCCAACACCTTCAGAAGCCCTCCTTTCTTATTCCCTCTCTCAGTTACTACCCACCCAATGTTAAGCATTATCCTGACTTCCATCCCCACAGCTTAGTGTTTGGGGGTTTTGTACTTTATATAAGTAGAGCTATACAATATGAATTTCTTGTGTCTACCTTCTTTTATGCAAAATTTACAACTGTAAGATTCACCTGTATTGTTCTTATTGTTATCTCCATAATATGAATATAGCACAATTTACTTTTTACTTATCCATTGTACTATATAGATGGACATTTGGATAGACTCCCGTTTGGAACTTCCAGCTTGTTTTTACTCACAACACTTCCAACATCAAATGCACATGTATACTCTTTCTGTACCACCAACCAACTCTTCAGCACTCTCTGGGTGTCCTACAATTCAATTCTGATAGTAACTGCCCCGGGTCATAGTGTCAGACCGCACAGGTTTATAGGTTCAGTCCTGCAGGGCTGTCATTACTTTAGGTGACAGTCACAAGTATCATGTGCTCAGGGTATCCACACTCCTGTTTTACTTGGCTATGAAGTTGGCGGTGCCCACACTTTTTATTCCCTTTAGGTTCAATAATTTGCTAGAATAACTTGCAGGAATGAGAAAATAATTTTACCTACTACAACCAGTTTAGTATAAAGGATGCAACAAAGGGAGAGTCAAATGGAAGCGAGGTATAAGAGAAGAGAGTGCAGGAAGATTGCATGCCCTTTCCAGACACATCACCCTCCCAGCACTTCAGTTTTTCACCAACCTGAAAGCTCCCTAAATCCACTGTCTACAGGGGTTTATAGGGAGGGTTTATTATGTGATTGAGTAAGTCTTTGGCCCTTGGTGATTGAACTCAATCTCCAGCCCAACTCCCCTCCCTAGAAGTCTGGAGGTGAGGCTTAAAGTTTCAATCCTCTGATCACATAATTGGTTCCTCTGACAACAGGCTCCATCCTGATGCTATCTAGGGACCCACCAGAAGTCACTTTATTAACAAAATCTCAGGTGTGGTTGAAAGAGTTTTATTATGAATAACAAAAGATGTTCTTAGCACCTTTGTCACTTAGGAAATTTTAAGGTTTTTAGAAGTGCTATGTCACAAACCAGGGAGAAACACCCACTTTATATTTCTTATTGTATCACAGGTCTACTATGAACAGAGGGTTTTCTGTTTTGTTTTGTTTTGTTTGTGTGGTACTGGGGATTGAACCTGGGAGCGCTTAACCGCTGAGCCACATCGGCAGACCTTTTTTATATTTTATTTACAGACAGGGTCTCACTGAGTTGCTTAGGATCTCACTAAGTCACTGAGGCTGAGTTTGAACTCACAATTCTCCTGCCTCAGGCTCCCGAGCCACTGGAATTAGAGCTCCGGGCATGAACAGTGTTTTTAATGAACATTTTAGTTTTTGTATTTTGTCTGACAGATGTATACATTTCAGTTTGATTTATACCCAGAGGTAGAACTGCTAAAATTTTAAAAATATTTTTATACCTATTCCCAAAGGAATCTGTGATGATTAAATAACACAGACATACAATAAAATTCAAAATATTTGAAAAATGAAAGGTCTTAAAGAAGCATATGTATTTTTAGACATGCCAATGAAAAATTAACTCTTACCCCAGATAGGTTTCACCATTTTTATCAAAGAACTAAAATTCTATCTCTACATGATAGATTAAAATTTATTTCCAGATTGCCAGTCTACTTTATGTACAATTTTTATTTCTAATTACTTCAGGAGCTTGGGAGAAATCTAGTAGAGGGTATGTTTTATGGCCCAAAATATGATCTATCTTAAAAAATGTTCCCTGTGAGTCTGAGAGGAATGTTGAATTAAGTGCTCTGTAGGAATCTTGGATTAAGTCCTCATTGTGTCTAGTTGACTTGATGGTGTTTTGAGTTCAACTCTGCCCTTATTGATTCTCTGTTCATTGGATTGTCTAATAAGTAAGTATTGAAGTCTCTACCAGTGAATTTCTCTGTATATCCTTGAATTCTATCAGTTTTTGTTTCACGTATTTTGACACTTGTTAGGGTTTGGATCTGAAATGTACCCCAAAAGATTCATGTGCTGAAGGCTGGGTCCCCAACACAGTTGTGTTCAGAGGTTTGGCCTTCAGAAGCTAATTGGATCATGTGGGTGCTAACCTCATCTGTGGATGCATCCATTGGTGAATAAGTTAATGGGCCATTGGAAGGTGGTAGAATCTTAGGAGGTGGGGCTGGTTGTAAGAAGTAGGTTCTTGAAGGCTGGGTCTTGTCCCCAGCTCCTTTCTCTTTCTCTTTTCCCCTCCCTCTCCCCTTCTGCCCGCACCTCTCTCTCCTTCCCCAGTGCCATGAGGTGAGCAGTTGTGCTCTGCCACGTGCTCTTCACCATGATGTTCTGCCTTACCACAGGCCAGGAAACAGTATAGCTTAGTGATCCTGGACTGAAACCTCTGGAAATATGAGCCAAAATATATTTTTCTTCCTTTAAATTGATTTCTTTTGGGTATTTTGACAAACTGACACAAAGCTGAATAACACAACACTCTGCAATTAGGCACATCTGTAAGGTTTGTCTTATTGGGGAATTGACTCCTTTATTCCATAATGGTCCTCTTTATAGCTGATAACATTTCCTTTTCTGAAGTCTCACTGACTGAAATTAGTATAGATACTCTACCACTTTCTTTTGATTATTGTTAGCATAGTATATCTTTCTTCCTTCAATTACCTTTAATCTATATGTCTTTATATTTAAGATAGATTTCTTGTAGGTAACACATAGTTGGGTCTTTTTTTAAATCCACTCTGACAATCTCTTTGGAATTGGTGCATTTGAACCATTGACATTCAGAGTTTATTGGTATAATTGGATTAATATCTACTGTATTTGTTACTGTTTTGTGTGCTGTCTGTGTAAAATTCACTGGGTTAAGGGATATCCAGATAGCTGGTAAGGCATTATTTCTAGATGTGTCTGTTAAGATATTTCCAGAAAAGATTGACACTTCACTCAGTAGACTAAGCAGAGTCTACCCCCAGTAATGTAGGTGGGTACCTTCTAATCTGCTGAGGGCTCAGATCAAACAAAAAGCAGAAGAAAGGTGAATTTGCTCTCTTATGGAACCAGAACACCCATCTTATTCTGCCGTTGGACATCAAAACCCTGAGTTCCCTGGCTTTCAGACTCCAGGACTACATCAGTAGTCTCTATGTTTTCAGGCTTTTGGTGGTCTCAAGTCTTGAGGCTCAGACTACACTATACTACCAGCTCCCCTAGTTCTTGCAGATGGAATATTATAGACTTTCTCTACTTCTATAATCATGAAGCCAATTACCATAATAAATTTTGTCTTTCTGATTACCTGCCTATCTATCTTGTATTGTTTCTGTTTCTCTGGAGAACCCTGACTAATACCTTATTCTTGTACTCTGTTCCTATTCTTGTCTTTCCATCTTTTTATACTTTTTGGTTTTTAATTGAGCATTTTATATGATTTGATTTCTCCTGTTTTATCATAACAGTTGTACTTTATTCTTTACTTTTGTTCGTGGTTGGTCTAGAGTTTGTAACATACATTTACAACTAATTCAAGTCCACTTTCAAATAACACTAGACTGCTTCACAGGTAATGTGAATACCTTATAAAAACAAAAAGATCCTAATTCTTCCTTCCTGTCCCTTTTATCACTGATGTTATTGATTTCACGTACACACAAGAATACATAAGTGCATACATACATGAATAGTCAGACATAATTGGATACACTATTACTACTATTATTATGAACGAACTTACCTGTTTATCACAATAAGAAAAATAAGTCGTTATTTTACCTTCACTTCCTCATCTCTGATGCTCTTTCTTTCAGTTGACCTGCTTTTCTGATTCATATCATTTTCTTTCTCTCTAAAGAACTTTTTTTTTAATATTTCTTGCAACGCATGACTAACTGGCAACAAATCCCCTCAATATTTGTCTGTCTGATCTTTATTTTTCTTTTACTTTTGAAGAATAATTTAACAGGGTACAGAATTTCAGTTTGGTGTGTTTTTTCCCCTCAATACTTTAAATATGACACTCTATTCTCTTCTTGCTTGCATGGAGAAGTTCTATGTAATTGCACCTTTGTTCCTCTGTAGATAAGGTGTTTTATACCTCTGGCCTCTGCCAGGGTTTTTTTTTATTTTTTATTGTCTGCAATTTGAAAATACCTATAGTTTTTCCAGGATTTATTGGGCTTGGTGATCTCTGAGCTTCCTGAATCTGTGATTTGGTGTCTGACATTAATTTGAGGGAAATTCTCAGTATTTGATGTTTATAAAATATTTCTTCTCTCTCTTTCCTGTCTCTCTTTTCCTTCTGGTATCTCCATCATATGTATGTTATACCTTTTGGAGTTTCCCACCATTCTTGGATATTCAGTTCTGGATTTTCCTCATCATTTTTTCCCTCTTTGCTTTTAGTTTTGGAGGTTTCTATTTAGATATCTGCAGACTCAGACTTTCTTTCCTCAACCATTTTCAGTTTACTAATTGACCTATCAAAATCTTTTTTATTTTTATTTAAAAAAAATTTCTCAGTGCTGAGGGTTGGAACCCCAGGGTGCTCTTCCACTGAGCTACATGCCCAACCCTTTTTAGTTTTTGAGACAGAGTCTTGCTTATTTCCCCAGGTTATCCTCAAAACTTGCAATCCTCTTGCCTCAGCCTCCCGAGATGCGGGGATTACAGGCTTATACCAACATGCTTGGCCTCTCAAAGGCATTCTTGATTTCTGTTATGGTGGAGGATTTTTGTTACTTTTTAAAATATCTAGCATTTATTTTGTTTTGTTTTTTCTTAGAATTTCCATCTGTGTATGTGTATGTGTATGTGTGTGCACATGTGCATGCGAGTGTTTAGAAATGGTTTCTCTATGTTACCTGGGCTGTGCTTGAACTCATGGTCCTCCAGCTTTGTCCTCCCAAGCAGCTGGGATTGCAGGTGTTTGCCACCACACCAGATTTGTGCTTTCATTCTATCTATTTTATCCATTAGAACCCTTAGCATATTAATCTTAGTTGTTTTAAACTCCTCGTCTGATAATTCCAAAATCCTTACCATATCTGAGTCTGTTTTTGATGTTTCCTCTGTCTCTTCAGACTGTGTTTTGCTTTTTAGATTGCCTTGAAATTTTTCTTAACAGCTGGACATGTACTAGATGAAAGCAACTGCTATAAGCAAACCTTTAGTCATGTGGTGATAAGGTGAGGAGGTATGCAGTCTGTAATCCTATGAGTAGGTCTCAGTCTTTGAGTTTGTACCTCTGGACTGTGAACTTCACCTGTGCATCTCAGGTTTAAATATATCTTTTCTTTTCCTCTTGTCTTCTCTCTACACACTTAGGTAGGATAGATTAGCTAGAGAGGGGGTGGAGTTGGGCATTTCCCTTCCCCAATATCATTTAGGCTCTGAAAAAATCCAACAGGTTAGGCTGTACTTAAAGTTTCTCCAGAGGGCAGACCTTGTTAAGAACAATATTCTGGCAAATTCCAAAATGTCTTTTTTTCCTTCCTCTGCTGAAAGCACAAGGGAGCTTTTCTTTGATATTCACTGGGAATCTGATAAGTTCCAGGAGGTAGAACTCATAAAAGGGTCCCTCCCACGCCCCCTGAGTAGTTGCACCCGGAGTTTTGGACTTAGACGGTTTCACACTGAGGATCCAGCAATTTGTGGGTTATAGCTCAGGTGTTCTCCATCCTGGCACTGATTCCCATGGAGATGACTCTCATAAGTTTCTGCTCTGACAAGTTGTAATTCTTGCTACTCACCTGTCAGTCCCTCCAATTTGGGGGGCAGCAGTGTGCCTCTGACCCAACTTCTCTTACAAATCTAAGAATTTTTTCAATGGTCCAGACTCTTGCTTGTTCTTGCAATAGAATGGGAACTGTCACACTTTTTACATGTAGGCCAAAAAGAGAAGTCTAGGAATGGTCCTCTTTATTCTATAGTGACTATATGGTGGTTTGTATTTATGCCAAATAAATGACCACACAGTAAACAATCAACTTCAATCATATTTTATTATCAAGTAATACAGTAACAATATTACTTAATTACAATCTTTAATAGTATTGTCCCAAGGCCAATTTCCTGGTTTCAACAGTGTGCTGAGATGATATAAGATGTGATCATTAGGGGAAGCGTGGTAAAGCCTACTCTTTGCATAATTTTTGCAACTTCTTTTGAGTCTTAGATTATTTAAAAATAAACAGTATAAATTAAAATGTGATAATAAATTTTAAAATTACCCATAACTCTTTACCCTAATAAAACTTCTTTCTGCCTTTGTTCCTATGAAGGAAGTGAGATTTTGTAATCTACTCTTTCCATCACCTAAGTGCTTGAAAATATTCACCCCACGTTTTCACTAGTCTTTTCTAATGGCCACATCAACCTGACCTCTGGATGTTTAAGTTGCCTCCAACTTTCAGACCAACATAAACTAGAGCAATACTTCAGTGACACAGGCATCACTAAAGGGAAGACGCAAGACAAGATGAGTCTGAGGTCTCCTGTGCATCTCTGCAAGATTCACCTCATCTTTATTAGCTTCACTCTGAGAGAAGGAGCATTGGCTGAAATACCTGTCCTTTAAAATAACTCTCAGGTTCATGCCAGTCAAGTCCATTACACATCTTAATGCAACTTTTTTTTAAAAAAAAAAAAACTTGTGTTTTGAAAACTATTATGTGTGCAATAAGCTCCCTTGTCTACTAAAGACAGAGAACCTAATATTTCACATTGGTAATACCTATTAAATCGCTAAAGTCTATGTCCTCTGACCCAGTAAGTCCCTAAATTTTAGATATTCATCTGGCAAATATTGCCACTCTTCCTCCCCTTCCAACATGGGGTCCTACTATGTCACCCAGGCTGGTCTTGAACTCCTGGATTCAAGTGATCCTCTCTCAGCCTCCCAAGTAGCTGGGTCTATAGGTGTGTGCCACTATGCCTGGCTTGATCAATCCTCTTCTAAACGTGACACAAGTGTGAGGTTATTCTGAGCAGCAGTGTTGGTAAGAGCAGCCAGAGTGCTCATCAAGGTATTAATTAGCTGAATGATGACAAGTTTCTTAAAATGAAATATTGTACTGCTTTTGAGAGTAACTACAGAGAAAAACAGGTGAATAGTCAATAATAAAAAAAATAAAATTGGGAAAAATATTTTAGAATACTTCAAAGTTGTAAAAATGGTACAATTATGTACACTTTACCCCCAAGGTCTCCTCCTGGCAACATCTGACATTGTTATGATATGCTTCTCATAACTAACAAGCCAATATTCATATGTTATTATTAACTACAGGATATACGTTATTCATATTTCTCTCTGTTTTTCCTAATTTCTCTTTCTTTTTAGTTCCAGAATCTCATGAAGTCTACCATGTCTGTTTAGTTTTCTGTAGACTGTGACAGTTTCCCAGACTACCCTGGGTTTGACGACCTGACAGTTTTGAGAAATATTAGTTAAATCTTTTGAAGACTGCCTTTCTATTTGAGTTTGTGTGATGATTGTCTCAGGGTTCTACAGAATTTATGAACTGGGGGGAGGAAGATAACAGAAGAAAAGTACCATTTTCCTCAGATGTCCAAAGGGACATGGTATCAGCAAGTTTCTATATAGCACTTCTTGGAAAGAAATCATTTGTGAAGTCCTCACTTAAGGGGTGGAGAGTTATATTTTACTTTTTAAAAAACTGCATAAATTATTTTGAACTCTTCTCCATCTTTAAAAAAAAAAGTAAAAAATAAAGAACAAGAAGATTCCATTTGAACCAACGTGGGAAAATCTCCAAGATACGTGATGAAGTATAAACATGCAAGTTGAATCCTCCAGCATGACATCATATAAAGTGTATACAATTATATTTGTTTGCATTTACATAAACATCCACATAAAACACTAATAATAGGCATTGCATGTGGGGAGGAGAATGTGGAAGGGGTAGATGGGGAAAGTGGTCACTGAATATCTCCTTTGGTAAATTATTTCCTTTGATTTATGGGGTAGGTGATATTTTCTGTTAAAAAAAAATAAAGTTCCAAAATTTTCAGTGAGGTTACACTTTACACCAATCACTACTGCTACTTGTGTAACTCTTGTGCAATTTCTACATGTGTATTTGCCATATTCACAACATGGAGTAATGGGAGAGAAGAGGAGTGACATTGTCACCCCCTCACCAAAACATGTTAGAAGAGAAAGTTACAAACATATTTGCAAGTGCACATGAACACACAAATCTTTCCCTATCCCCACCACTTTGAGAAATTTAAAATGTTATTAATTACCAGGACCCTTCACTCTGGATTTATAGAAATGGTGGCATCCTGGTCACCACATATTCACCAGTACATTCATAAAATCATTGACAAATGAAAAAAATTCTTGGACCAAATATATTTGTCATCAAACATTTAAAAAACATGAGGGAAAGGAGGATGAAAACATCTATAGTGCAAGCTTGGATCCACAGAGATCTGGGATGCTGGTTGTTTAGATAGACACAGTGATGAAATGAATGGTATATTCTTTGCTGCTATAACAGAGTACCTGAGACTAAGTACCATAATTTAGGAACAACATAAATTTATTTTCTCACAGCTCCGGAAGGTGGAAATTCCAAGATCAAGGTGCCAGAATTTGGTGTCTGATGAGCACCTTCTTGATGAATCTTTACATGGCAGAATGCAGGAAGGTAAGAGAGCAAGCTATCGGATGCAGAACAATGTCACATTTATAACAGACTTAATCCCATTAATAGGGAAAGAAACTTCAAGATATAAAAACCTCCTGAAGGCCCCACCTCTTCATACTATCACATTGGAAGCACCTGAATTTTGGAGGAGACAAATTTGAACCATAGCAGTATAGCTCCTCAAGGATTGTTCGAATAGGAAGGAAAAAAGGGAAGCTATTGGGAAAGGTCATTTTGAGGTTACAAGAAATAGGTGACTCATCTACACTTTTCAATCCCATGCATACACACACTGGAGGCCACAGGTACAGGGCCAACACCAATAAAGCAATAATGACTACAATGCAACTACAGGTTCAGGGTGAGGATGAAGTACTTTCCTTCCTCAAGTATTCAACACTTTCCTTACACATCAATCCATTGTGATGGTGGAACTGGCCAGGATTCAATCCAGTGCCTCTGGATAAGAACATTCAGAGAAGGCCTAAACATAACTCTTTATAATTGTGCAGATGTGAGGGTTGTTTTAGGACTGACATAAAAACAGGAATCCTCCAGTAGAATGTCTGGTTGTCAACTTCCATTTGTAATTCTATCAGTTTTAGCTTTCTGTATTTCAAAGCCATGTTATTAGGAAATATGATTTCTGATTTTTATATTTTTAGTGTAGATTGTTACTTTTATCATCATTACCATTAGTTTTTCACCTAAAATTATTTTTTTAAAATTTTTCATTATAGGTGTACATAATACCTTTATTTATTTTTATGTGGTGCTGAGAATCAAACCCAGTGCCTCACACATGCTAGGCAAGTACTCTGCCACTGAACCATGACTCCAGCCCTTAAACTTACTTTTTACATTATTGCTACATCAGCTTTTTTCTGATCAGTGTTTGCATGAGAGGTCTTTTTCCTTTTTCTTTCTATAGTATGACTACTAAAATACTTGGATGGTCATCCCACTTTATATTTTATTGCTATATCCTTTTTCTTTGCTTCCTTTGTTATCTTCTATCTTGTGTTGATAACATTCTATACCTCTATTGACCTGCTGCTTCATTTGGAAAACTTATTCTTTTAATGTTGGCCCTTCAAATATAACCATGCCCAATTATCTGTACATTTGTCTCAATGGTTATTCAATATGTCACTTCCTATAAACCACAATTACCTTAGCTTACTATTTTATAGTATCCAACACTTTCCTTACACATCAAAAAAGGATTTCTTCTTTTAGTTTTATAATCACTGAATGATTAATTTTACTAATGTGTTTTATCAATTGACTGTAAATCCTCTTGTTTTTAGTAGCCCATGATCTCTGGTGGTATCAATTTAATTTTTTTTTACTTAGTCAAGTATATCTTTTAAAATGTTATTTTATAAGAGAATCTGAAAATAAAATTTTATGATTAAACATATTTTTTGCTGTCTTCATTATCGAAAGGTACATAAGTAGTTGCTTTCCTCTCAGCACCTTGAAGATTTTGTTTGCTTATCTTTGACCTCTACAGTAGCTATGAGGATTCCACTGTCAGTCTAGCTGCAGTTCTGAATGGTAACAGAGAATTCTTTCAACCTTGCCCTCAGTACCTTTTTAAAAACAAGATAAAGTATACAGTGAAATACAAAGATCTTAAATATACAATTGATTAAATTTTGATAACTTTATATTTGTGTAACCTCTCCCTAATGAAGATCTAAAACATCTTTATCATCCTGGCATCCAGAACCACTGTACATTTTTAAAATAGTAGAGTCATCCTTGTTTTTCTTTCCTTCCTCAAGGATGAGACTTCCTTCCTCATAGTGAGATTTCTTTTCCCATTCTCACTATGGTAGATCTAGATGTTGATTTATTTTTATTTTTCCTCTTTGGACCTGAAACTTCCCTTTTGACTTGAGTGCATGTGGCTTTTCTCAATATTAGAATATTTTAAGCTATTGTCCCTCCAAATGCTGTTTCTCTGCCCTGACCCTATTCTTCTATGTTTCCTATTAGGTGACTGTTGGAGTCATTCAATCCATTACACACACACACACACATATATATATATATATATATATATATATATATATATATATATATATTTTTTTTTTTGTATCATGGATTAAACCCATTGAGCCACATCTCCAGTCCTTTTATATTTTATTTACAGACAGGGTCTCACTTAGTTGTTTAGGGTCTCACTAAGTTGATGAGACTAGCTCTGAACTCATGATCTTCCGGCCTCAGCCTCCCCAGTTGCTGGGATTACAGGCGTGCACCACAGGGCCCAGCCATCATCTATATTTTAGAGAACTTTTCATATATATGTATTTCTCACAAATGGAATCATGTTAAAGTCTTTCTACCTCTGTTTTACATCTAGGTGAATTTCTTGTTTTTAGCTTCCAGTTAGCCAATTTTTCCTTCCCTTTATTGAATTTTTATTAGGATTATATTTTTTTTCAAGATTCCCAATTAATTCTGTATCATATTCACCAACTGTTGCTTTATGTATGATGCTTCATTATTGCTTATGTTTTAAGGATGTGACTCTTTCATCTTTTATTACTGAGAATTTTCACACTCATAGATAGTTGAATAATAGGATGAGTATTCATGATCTACTTCTTAGACCCAACAACTGTTAACTTTAGCCATAACTGATTTCTCTCTTTCACTTTGTATATGTATTTTTGCTGAAAAATTTGGGTCTGGCTGTGTTGTCTTGTATTTCTCGGTAGGCAGGGGTGCTGGAGCAGGATGCTGGAGATGGAACCCAGCATCTTGCCTAGGCTGGACATACACCCTATCATTAAGCTATGCCCCCAACCCTTGGCTATGTCATTCTGTGGTTTCCACTTGTAATAGTTAACTGTTGCTGATATATGTTTAGAATGGGAGATCAGAACATGAATGAACTTCACATATCAACTATGACTCTCCAACCTGTTCTGTAGAGAGAGAGGACTCTAGGCTAAAATGGTGAGTATTAGTTGAATCTGGGAAGAAAAGAACAATGTTGGGCTGGGGTTGTGGCTTGGTAGTAGAGCACTTGCCTAGCATGTTTAAGGCACTGAATTAATATTCAGTGCCACATAAAAATAAATAAATAAAATTAAGAGATTTTATCCACCTACAACTAAAAAATGTACATGAACAATGTGGTGTTGTTAAACTACTAGAAGTGTCTCAGCTGGTAACTACCAAAAATACTTGTTATATATTTTGTGTAACCACTTGAAATTAAAATGTATGAAATTTCTCTGCATTCTATACCATACTAATGTCTATGTGGTCTTTATGTGTCTTACATGTGTATATATTTTTGTGTATAAACCAGTGCTCAGGGAGAGAGATGGAAAGGCCAAGAACTGGACTGTATTTCAAAACAAGAGTCCAGGATGGGAGGATGTAGAACACCTAGACTTTCATATCCAGCTAGCAGGAGTATTGAATTGGTAAACCCACTTTGGAAAACTGTTTACCAGTGTTCATTAAAGCTATTACACCATCTGCTTTCTTAAGTCTCCAGTTTACAAGCAGCAAATTGTGGAACTTCTTAGCCTCCATAACCAAGTAAGCCAATTCCTATAATGCCTGTCTGTCTGTCTCTCTCTCTTTCTATACATATATATATGTATAAATATGCCCATATATATATTACATATAATATATACACACATATACACATATGTGTGTGTGTTTTATCAGAGAGAGAGAGAGAGAGAGCGAGCAAATGTGTATGTGTGCACATGTGCACATGATCATGCTATTGGTTCTGTTTTTTTCTGGAGAACTCTAATACATTTACATAAGACAGAAGTTTGTTTTATGACTTACAAAATAAATCTGGATGTGGAGAGTCCAGGACTGGCAGTGCCACTCTGGAAAGTATCCAGGAACCTGGCTCTATGAAGTTCTCTTTCCAGCCTTAGCACAACTTTTGTCCTCATGATCCAAGCCATCACATTCACAACCAAGACTACCTGGAGAAATAGGGAACAGAGAAAGATATGCCTCTGCTCTGAATGAAATATCATATCATATTTCTACTTTCAATCTATTAGCCAAAAACTAGTCACACATCCACATCTGGCTAGGAAGTTGGGAAATGTCCCTTTCTAGTGGATCATATTTTTGTCCTAAGTAAAATCAAGTTTCTATTATAAAGGAGGAAATAAAGAAGCTATTGTGATAGCAGTCTTCTGCAGAAGTCAACATACAGGAAAAATTTACAATCATTTTCTCCACAGTACATGTTTTTGTCTATTAATAGAGAGTTGGATTATATTTTTAAATATTGTTTTTAGTTGTAGATGGACACAATATCTTTATTTATTTATTTTTATGTGGTGCTAAGGATCGAACACAGTGCTTCATACATGCAAGGCAAGCACACTACTACAGAGCTACAGCCCCAGCCAGAGTTGGATATTTTTTAAAAATTCTTTTGTACCTGTCTATATTTGAAAAGGATGCTCATTACTTTTTGCACTTAATCTGAGTCTGTAGAATTGAAGCTAGGTAAACAATTGAGGCAATTATTTTGTTAACAAGTATGAGAACATAATTTCTGGTTCTTTATTTTGTTAACATTCATGAATCTTAAAAACCAACTAATGCAGAGAATTATTCAATTTTTCAATGAATTTTGGAACATTTATATCACAAAAGACAAGATTGCTCACTTGCCTCAGGTGAATGGAGGGATTAAGGATAAAGGGCATATAAGAAAGATTTAATTTTCATTATTTTCCTATCATGTGAAAGCAATTTCACCATCAACTTATATCACCTCTAAAAAAACATTTTTAAAGAAAAATAAGTGAGCTAATTAAGAATGAAGGCTACCTCATTTTTATTCATCAGAGGAAGAAGAAGGATTGGGGAGATTTAGTGACAGTGAACCTTAAAATCAGCAAAATAATTGTATCCCCCATCTTTTAAAGGTTCATCCAGGGTAAATGTAAATTTGAGATGATGGTAATACTGTTTTGACTATGATGATGATGATGATGATGATGATGATGATGATGATGATGATTTTGTGGCGCTGGGGATTGAACATGCCTATCATTTTAAGTAGAACCCATTTGTTCTCCTCATGACTCATATTATACTTCAATAAATGCCTAAATAAGGAGACTCTTCTCTTCCCTCTTTCCTCAAGTAAACAGAATTTGATTAGCAAAAAGCTAGATTTGGTTGTAGTTTGCATTTTAGTAGTGGTTATTTATGATTATTCTGTTATGCCTATTCTAAACCCTACTATTGTTTAAGCAAATTTACTTTCAATTCTCCACTGAGTTCACCAAAGACAAGTAATCCTCCTGCAACTGGCAGGGCTGAAGACTAAGCTGCCCTGGGCAATTAAGTGCACCCCTAAGGTTCAGCTGTTCTACTGTAGTTTACATTCATTACAGCCATTTAGCAAGGTTCCACAGCTTACTCCCCTGCTCTGAATGAGGATTTGTGCCCTTCATTAGCTTTCCTGTATCCAGCTAGGATGATGTGGCATATACCACCGTCAGGCTGAGTCACAGCATTATGTGATTAGGCCTGCAAATTTCACCCTTCTGCCACCAGTGGAACCCTTTAGGACTTGGGCTCTGGGAGCAGCTGTGACAGTCTTTGAAGGAAAAAACTGGAGTGGGTACCAGTAAGGAAGTGTAAACAATCAGGTTGATTAACATGGTTATAAAATTTGAAATTAGGGATTCAGCTCTGAATCCCTACAAATTAACATAACTTTCAGGACCTCAAATTTGGTCTCAGCAAGTATGGCAGCAATATGGTGTATCAGTTGACTACTGCTGCATAAATATCCTCAAAAAAATCTCACCAGCATACAACAATAAGTACTTCTTTAGCTCACATATCTTTGGATAAGCTGGGCAGTACTCTGGTATGATTTCAGAGGGTGCACTTAACGTGTCTGGGCTTCAACCAATCCAGCCTGGCATACCTTGGGTGATTCAGCTCTGCTCCACATGACTCTCATTCCTCTTCCTGGGACTGACTGGTTAGCCTAGGCATGTTCTTCTCATGGTGATGATAGAAGTGAAATAGCAAGATTTTACATGTGGTATCCAAGCTTCTGCTTATTTCTTATCTGCTGATATCCCATTCCCCAAAACAAATCAAGGTGTGAGGAAGTACCCACCACACTGTGAAGTTACACAGCAAATGACATAAATACAGAAAGGAATGAAGAGAGGACAATCTCTACCAGATGAGACAAAGAGACTTGAAAATACATCCCTGATAAATGATGGAGAAAGGAATGAGCTAACAAATAATTCTTTCATTTAAAAATTACTATTAGAAGACTGTCACCTTTATTTAGGATTTAGAAGATATTGGAATATTACAACTGGAACTGAATTTAGGGACATCTATACTGGTGGTTCTCAGTCTTCCTGAGGTCTGGATTCTTCTTAAACATATGCATAAACATACATTTTACAGGCATTCTATGGACTTCCTGACAGCCATCTATATGCCCCCTGGAAATCCATAAACCCAGGTTAAGATTGTATTCCAAGAAGCTGGGCATGATGGTGCACACCTGTAATCCCATCGGATCAGGAGTCAGAGGCTGGAGAATCGTGGGTTCAAAGTCAGCCTCAGCATCTTATCTAGGCCCTAAGCAACTCAGTGAGATCCTTTCTCTAAATAAAATACAAAAAGGGCCGGGGATGTGGCTCAGTGGTTAAACATCCCTGGGTTAAATCCCTGGTGCCAAAAAAAAGAGATTGTATTCCAGGGAAATCTTCTCATTGTTACAGGTGGAGAAACTGAGTTGCATTATGATTTCTTTAGGCTCAAAGAAATCTTTCAGCTGTTGTAAAAATTATGTTATTGTGTTAATTCAATATTGAATTGAGGTTAATATAAATTATAAGTATAATATAACTGTAAATAGTAATATAAACCACTGCTTAAGAACTTCAGCAGCATTCCTTTACACAAAGCAAAATCCCTGTTACTATGGTCTTCAAGGCCACTCAAGATTTGATCTCTGGCCACCTGCACAAACCCACTTTCATCTCCCTTCTTACATCAGCATCCAGCCAGGCAGGATTCTGTGTTCTTTCTTGCATTTGTCAACTTTGGAGCCTGTAGAGTTTCTGTTCCCTTTGCCTGGGTTGCTCTTTTCTTGTACATTCACATCAATATCTACTTTGTTTCATTTAGGATTCTGTACAAATTGAGTGCTTGCCTGAAAACCACCTTTAAAATATCATGCCTCAATCATTCTTGATTCATTTATAATGTCAGTCATTCGTTTTCTCTCTCCCCCTTACAGTGGATAAAACTGACTGAGCGCAGGGCCTTTTGTTTCCCATTGTATTCCCAGTACCTAGTAACAAGCCTGAAACATAGCAGGCACTAAAGTAGGTATTAAGTGTGTAAATCAATATGTTACACTAAGATTTAAGACATATATCTGAAGAAAAAAATATATCAGACCAGGTGCATGCCTGTAATTCTAGAAGCTCAGGAGGCTGAGGCTAGATCACAAGTTCAAAGCCAGACTCTGCAACTTAGCAAGACCCTGTCTTAAAATAAAAAGGGCTGCAGGATGTAACTCAGTGGTTCAGTGCCCCTGGGTTAAATCCCTGCTAGCAAATATATATATATATGTATATTTCCTGATATATATATATATATATATATAATATATATATATTATATATATATATATATATAATATATATATATTATATATATATATATATATAAGATTACATTCCACAACCAAACTGTAAAAAAGAGACTTTACACAGCTCAGACTTGCAGAAGAAAATGGAGCTCTTCTATTAGTTTTCTGGATCAATTCCACTTAAAAACTTTAATGTTTAGGGCTAAGGTTATGGCTCAGTGGTACAGCACTGGCCTAGCACATGTGAGGCACTGGGTTCAATCCTCAGTACCAAATAAATAAATAAATAAATAAAGCTTGAAAATAATTTTAATGTTTATATTAAAGTAGATAATGATAGTTCAAATCAAACTATTGGCCATAACCAATAGATCCTACTAGATATTTTGTAGGATTTTTCTATTTAGTAACAAATTTGTTGGTACCTTTCATATAAATGTCTCAAATAAAACATTGTAATGAAAACTTGTCACTGATGGATCAAAGGGGATGTTGGTCCCTATATAGATGGGCACCATATTGCTCAGTTTCTCAGTGTGTGGCTTTCTTCTGTATCACCAATCTAAGATTTGGAGCATCTTATAAAACACTGAGTGGAGATGGCAAGTTGACTGTGAGGAGGATATAAGCTGTCCTTAGCTGTGATTGATGAAGACTCTGATTTTAGAGGTTAACAAAGATTTGCTTTGGGTTTACGTGCCGTTTTCTAAAGTCATTCTGAACTGACAGATAAATGTGCAGCCCTTTCTGCTGGCGCCTTTTATGGGTAGGTACAGCTGGATGAAAATCAGCCACAAAGGAGATCCCGGTGTTATTATTAATGGCGACTTCGTGTAACAGATGTTGTCTACATATTAGGGGAGGCTGCTTAATTTGTCTTTTCCAAACATGAAGCCTCTTAAAACTATTATGTACTAAATATTGTCTAGAAAATTCCATTCTTTTGTAATACAGTCCTCCTTCAGGAAGAGCATCAGTTCAGAATTAATAGAATAAAAGAGAGATTCAAATGAAGAAATGCTATGTCCATTATGTTTGTGTTCATCATGATTACGATGAAGAGAGGGATATCCCCCCCCCAAAAAAAAAAGGCATTATGGTATTGCCAAGGGAAAATGCATGCATTAAAAACAAAAGTCTCAATGAATAGGTACTGAGCAAGTGATGAGAAATTAGGGTGGAGACGGGGTTTTGCCTCCTGTCATTTGCACACTAGCATCCCCATTGACTTACTGCCTACAAAGAACAGAGTGGATGACAAAGAGTTAGAAATCTTGCACATAATGGTAGTAAAGTGATTTTATCCCACTCACCATCTGGTCAGCTCAGCCTGCTTTAGGTAAAAGATTAGTTGTTTGTTAGGTACATTAAGCCCCAGTTCTCCACACAGCCCAACACACACACACACACACACACACACACACACACACACACACAGAGATAGTCCTCACCATATTTCTCTACCTTTTCTTCTCTCTAAAAATATGTATAATTACATTTTTATTTTGGAGCATCTCTGGAGAACTTATCAAGCATATCATCAAATTCATGACTTTCATACTTCAGTAAATAAAAGATGTTAATAAGACTATGAAAAGAAGTTTGTGTATGATAGAATTGTACATTGGTATAACCATTTTGGAAAGAAAATTTAGCAATTTTAATAAGAACTAAAAGGCTTCAAACATTGTGCCTGGGAATCTTCACCCCTGGGAATCTAAAATCAATCCCCCCAAAACAAATGCCGAATGTTTTCTCTGATATAAGAAGGCTGATTCATAGTAGGGTAGGGAGAGGAGAGCATGAGAGAATTAGATGAATTCTAGATAGGACAAAAGGGTGGGAGGGGAAGGAAGGGATATGGGGGTAAAAAAAATGGTTGAATGAGATGAACATCATTACTAAGTACATCTATGAAGAAATGAATGGTGTGAATATACTTGGTGTACAACCAGAGATACGAAAAATTGTGCCCTACATGTGTAATATGAATTGTAATGCATTCTGCTGTCATATATAACAAATTAGAATAAAAATTTTTTTTAAGGAATCATTCAGAATAATAAAAAGTACCTTATAAAAAGGCATTTTTAAAATAGCAAAAATGGAAGCCAACCCATGTTCTTATATTAGATTATATTTAAATAAATTATTTAAAGTTACCTAACAAATTATTCTTCATCCATTAAAATTATGAATATGAAGACTATGTAATAACATGAAGACATTTATGCTACTTGTTCAATGAAAAAATGTGAAATTGTATATATGTGATGATCTACATCCTTGTAAAATATGAACATGAAAAAAACTACAGGGACATATACCATAAAGATAAATATTTTTGTATAAAGAGATGTACCAGAATGGAAGCCTTGTATATCTGAAGAGTATTTTCCTCAACAAGCACCAGCTAATATATTTAGAAGCAGTTTCCTACAGATCAAATTACTTCATTTCATGCTTATCGTTCTTGGTAATCTTCCTCCGTCAGCAATATTTTCAAATTACTCATTAGATTATCAGTGCAAATGAAAGGGTATGTTGGCATCAGTACTCATTTCAACACTGAAAAGAATGTTTGTTTCTCCTCTGGATTTAGGGGGCCAAGATGCAGAAGTCCTCCATCCTATTTCCAAGTAGCCTTTATATTCTCAGAACAGGAGTGATATGGAGCATGAGGCAACAGGTTGTCCTGCGATGTTTCATGTAAATTAATTCTGCAACAAGATAGTTTCAGGGTGTGTTACTGAAGCAAATGTTTATTAAAGACCTTTCACCTTGCAATCCTCCCTAATCCTCATTCTAAATGGAGAAAGTTTGCTTGACTTAAGAAATTATAATAAAGACCTCCAGAACTGCTCCAGTTTTGAGGGTCAGTATATAAACAAGGTCCACAGCTCCCAGGTGTCATCATTGGCTGCTAAGGGGCACCTAGGACATGGGCCAGGGAATATCTGTATGTGGATTTAGAATGTCCCACCTCAGAGTCAAATGTAAACGTCCAAAATGATTTTTCAAAGTTCACTTTTTTGTTGTTGCTGCCACTGACATATTGTTCTGTACCATAAAATACCATACAATAATGTAATATAAAATAATTGAGAAGACATTTATTTTATTACAGCCTCCTCCCGTCTCCCCAGAGATGAGAAATTACTAGTTTAAAACAACAACAAGACATCTGTGCCACCAGAAGACTAAGGAGAATATAAAGGTTGTCAGGCAGCTGTGTGTGCATGTGTGTGTGCATGTGTGTGTGTATCTCCTCACTCAGCACAGCCCTTGCTCTGTGCCCAGTTTGGGTCTGGTCTCTGGGTACTTTCAAAACTTCAAGCTCATTCCCCAACCTCAAGGCCCTTAGAACCTGGTGGGGTGAACAATGGTAACCATATATTTCTGGGTCTCTACTGAGTAGGCCCTAGAGAGCAATTGTTGTCTTTTCTGCAGTATCTGCTCCAACTGGGCTGCATCAAATCCTGTTTGTCCCTGACATCTTAGGTCCATCACAGAACTTCCTAGGCTGTTGTTGGTTATTCAATCTGGTCCATAGAATCACACTGAAATCTCATTTCCTCTTAGTCACAGGGTGGACCTCAGCAGGAATCTTGACTTCATAGAGTTTGGGGGTGTGAGGTGGGAGGAGGGTACTGGGATGAGGAGAGGAGAGAGGATGGTGGCTCTCTCCTTGGCTAGAAGCAACTGGCATTCTCTCTCCCCTGTGGTCCTTGATCTTCTGAAAGTGCCTGGCCATAAGGCCCTCCACAAGTCAAGTCATATACCAGCTCTCCTCCAGGGTACTTGAATACCTTGGGGTGGAGGAGGGAGTCCAGCACCAGCAACATCTCCCAGAGTTCCCTGATATGGAAGAACCAGCTGCTACAAATCACTCGTCACTCCCCCTTCTGTGGGCCCTAATTACAGAGCTCTATGGAAGTCTCCCTTACCCCTGTGTTCAGCCTGGGGATAACCTGATGACATTAACCTTTCTTTTCCCCAAGCCCATTCTTACTTCCCAGAATCCTGCAGAGGCAAAAGAGATGAGGAAAAAGGTAGTCAGCTTGTAGGAGTGTTGACCTATTTCTGCTACCTCTTGAGTGGAGCAGGTGGAAGTTTCTGGCTAGTTGTTAACTGTTTTCTTTAAAATTGAAATAGTGGTCCCCAACCTTGGTGGTTCAATAGAATCACTTTGGGGAGACTTTGAAAACGAGCAATACCTCGGCCTGCCAACCACACACCAGTGATATCAGAATCTCTGTGGCTGGACCTAATAGGTTGAGTAATTTTTCAGAGGTGGTCTGAATATGCAGAAGAATCCAGAAGAGCCACAGTATGAATATTGAGAATAGAGATTCTCAACCTTGGCTGCACATTGGATTAACTAGAGGGCTTTAAAAAATACAAATGTTGGGTCCCCACCACAGATGGTGTCATTGACTCTGCTCTGGGATTTTCTGAAAGCACCTGAACTGCTTATGGGAGCTTCTGTCCCCTGAGCTGGCCTCACAGGATCCCTCAGAGGAAGCTCTGGAGAAGTGGATGTTTCAGACCACATGGGTACACAGACAAGTTGCTCCTTAGTCACTCTGTCCAATGTCCAGCTTGGTCTCTCTCCTAACACGAACTTCTCCAGTAATTGTCCCTTTCCTCCAACCCACTGCTCACCCCACTGCATCAAGCATACACTGGCCTGAAAAATAAATCTTCAAACTACATGGTTAGGCTTTTGGCTCATCGTAATAAAGAAGATTGAAAATATAGACTGTACTAATGGCAGACATGTTGTATCCTTGATCTACCTTCTGCATGGTAGGAGCA